>NC_064563.1:135083783-135403783 GCF_937001465.1 Orcinus orca
CTATCTCCACTTCATTTAGTTGTTTTTCTTGGGTTTTATCTTGTTCCTTCATCTGGTACATAGCCCTCTGCCTTTTCATCTTGTCTATCTCTCTGTGAATGTGGTTTTTGTTCCACTGGCTGCAGGATTGTAGTTCTTCTTGCTTCTGCTGTCTTCCCTCTGGTGGATGAGACTATCTAAGAGGCTTGTGCAAGTTTCCTGATGGGAGGGACTGGTGGTGGGTAGAGCTGACTGTTGCTCTGTTGGGAAGAGCTCAGTAAAACTTTAACCCTCTTGACTGCTGATGGGTGGGGCTGGGTTTCCCCCCTGTTGGTTGTTTGGCCTGAGGCAACTCAACACTGGAGCCTACCTGGGCTCTTTGTTGGTGCTAATGGCAGACTCTGGGAGGGCTCATGCCAAGGAGGACTTCACAGAACTTTTGATGCCAGTGTCCTTGTCCCCATGGTGAACCACAGCACTTCTCCTCTGCAGGAGACTCTCCAACACTAGCAGGTAGGTCTGGTTCAGTCTCCCATGGGGCCACTGCTCTTTGCCCTGGGTCCCAAAGTGCACACTACTTTGTGTGTGCCCTGCAAGAGTGGAGTCTCTGTTTCCCCAAGTCCTGTTGAAGTCCTGCAATCAAATCCCACTAGCCTTCAAAGTCTGATTCTCTAGGAATTCCTCCTCCCGTTGCTGGACCCCCAGGTTGGGAAGCCTGATGTGGGGCTCAGAATCTTCACTCCAGTGGGTGGACTTCTGTGGCATAAGTGTTCTCCAGTCTGTGAGTCACCCACCCAGCAGTTATGGTATTTGATTTTACTGTGATTGCTCCCCTCCTACCATCTCATTGTGGCTTCTCCTTTGTCCTTGGATGTGGGGTATCTTTTCTGGTGAGTTCCAGTGTCTTCCTGTCATTGATTGCTAGTTGTAATTCTGGTGTTCTCACAAGAGAGAGTGTGAGCACGTCCTTCTACTCCACCATCTCAGTTCAGGGCTGGGCAAAAAAAAAAAAAAAAAAAAAAAACTACATTATTATTCAACTTGCTTTTTCACTTAAAATAAAATGTGATTATAAAAAGTAGAAATCTATCTTATTATTTTAAAATGTGCATAGAAGAGAAACTTTATCTTCCATCTACATCAGAGTAACTAGTATTGGATTTGCCTTCCTATTATATTAAACTGGACAAAATATCTGAAATAACTGTTTTCAGAAATCGTGCATTGTACAAGAGATATTTCAGGACTGTACCTTGCCTAGAGGGGAAAAAAAAGTATTTAAACCCTACTATCACTTTAGCTTTCTGCCTATAATTCTCTCAGGCCGACAGTTCAGGGAATAGAACTCCAGGAGAGCATGAGCTTAATAGTGTATTGAGCAAAAAAAAGATCAGATTTCAAAGTGTTTGTAATTTTTGAGTCAGAGTAATAAAGAATGGTGAGCTATGCAGGGAAAGAACTCTAGATATTTACACAGGGGTACTCTTGTGTCTGCTTTATGGAACCCTAAGACACTCAAGTGTATAGTGAAATTCCATGAGGGACTAAGAACAACTGTACACCTGTAGCTAAGTAATCCCCAGAAATCACACAAGGCTGGGAAATACATGAGTTATACCAGTGTGAAGAGACTTCACTGAACCTGGAGATTAACATACTAATTGAAGTAAGTCAGACAAAGAGTGGGCTCCACCCACTTTCTTGCACATATAACTTGAGAAATCCTCACTTTACGCCCCTGCAATTGTGCTTCTTACCTCCAGCCCAGATGCTTTCCTGTCAATATTGAGATATGAGATGGTGGAGCATCTCCCAATACGTATGTATGTGTATCTGAAAGAACAGAAGAGTTAATACCTCCCTCTGGAGTGAAAATCTAAATTAGATTTGATCACACTCCATAAGACAGACTTGTTCAGTTTGTAGGTTGCATCTGTTTTTTACAACTCTCTTGATTAACTAGGGCCAAATCCTGGACAGAATTACTGAAAAATTTGTTGGCCTTGAGAATCATGAGCTTTATAAAAATGAGAATTGCTGTGGCAATGAAGCCACAGAGTCTGTGTTGTGTGTTTCACCCATTTTTGTTAGTATATAAATGTTCAGGGCAGCAGATAACATTCAGAATTCAGAAACCTCCTCCTGTTTCTCTACTGAACTACTGAATCCCCACCTCTAGACACCATGTGTTGCAACTACTACAGAAATTCATGTGGTAGCTGTAGCTATGGCTGTGGCTACTGTTCTGGATGTGGCTGTCTCATTGTCTGTGGATACAGATCTGGTTATGACTCTGCCTACTGTGGATAATGGTCATTTTATATGGATGTCATCCTTCCTGCAGCTAGAATATAACTCTAATGCACCTTTTCTTCTAAAATCATCATTCCAAGATCATTTCTGTCTCAGTGTCTCATAATCACACCAGATCCTACTGAATTGAGAACAGTAAGAGCCTTTGGGAAACTGATTGTCTTCTTGAAAGTCCTATTTGTAATTGAGGGGGCCTGAGTTACTCCATAATGTTCTTGGAAATTGGAAGATCTCATCTGGGTCATATTCCAAGTGTAAACCCACTGCTCTCTTACTCTATGTTTCTATATTGTGATTATTTCCAAATAAATATATTTTATTGGTCCTAGCAAGTTTGTGTATCTTTTATGTCAGACATGCTACTGATTTATATTTTTGTCTCCTATTTATGTGTCTTCTTCAGAGGCTGGCAGGACAAATGCTCAGCTGTTCATTATAATTGTATATGTCTGGCTTCCACTCTGACTGGTCAGTACCCATGACATATTGAAAGTTACATATCTTGAATTTCACCCCCAAAATAATGGCTCTTTATTAGATGAGACTTGTGGTCTTAATTCATTTTACTTAAGGGTTTGTTTGGAAACATTTGTGTGTCATGATCCTGGGTCTATCCATTTCTTTCTTTTCATATTAATCAGCACTCATGTACTCATCAACACATGCACACACATACACAGACACACAGACAATTGCCTCAGAAAAAAATTATTGGAAAAATGTTAATAATGAAAAGAGTAAGTTAGAAGAGGAGAAACAGAAGGCTCAATATTTAGGTGTATAAATAACCTGGAGACTTGCTAAATGGTCCTGGATATAGGTGGTGGCATAGAGAATTAAAAAGAGTAGATGAGCAGGAGGAACTTTGTGAAGGTAAAACCTATAAGAGCTTAGACATCAGTAGTGAAGGAGAAGGGGGAAAATATAGAGAATATAATTTCTAAAAAAGTATTTATTCTTGGCACATAGAATTTTGGGGTATTCAGAGTGGTATATACACTTATATATCTGAAAGACTGGTATTGCAAAATTAGTAAGACTAGGATTGCAGATGTATTCTGTGTCTTTCTAGAGACACTAAATAAGTTGGGTGAAAGGGTGAAAATGACACAAAAAATTCTCAACACAAGAGCTCTTTCAAATATGTGACACCATCTGAAATAAGCATGACTCCCTTATTCAGTGCTTTATCACTGGGTGTATCTAAATCCAGGCAAGATCACCCACTACTAGAATTATTTTGGGGGGAAATTACCAACTCAGGGAGAAGGGTGAAATTAACTCCTCTTACATATCCAATCCTGTCCCACCCTATTCTAGGATACTACAAGTTAGAAATGAATTTGAGCTTTGAAGCCTGAGTAAAGATGGTGATGCTGATACCAGGAAAACATAGAACTGAAAACATTTATGTTTCTATATCTGGGAAAGAGGCCAATTACAATAGGTTTTGGCTTTAGAAATCCCATCTTCATGTGGGCTATAAACAGACTACAAGAACTGAAGTCAAGATTCAGTCACCTGTGATTAAATAAATTGATTGTTCCTAGAATCCCTTGAAACTTGAAAGAAATTTCAGTCTTGAGAAGAAGGGCAAAAGAGGATGGATGGATAGATTGATTGTTACTCTTGAAGGAATAGAATCATTTCTTATGAATTAGATAATTAGTAATCTCATTCATCAAACACTTAACTCTTAATAGAGGACATTTCATTATATACTCAGAATGAGAATGAAAGCATTCATCCCTGCTTTCTAAAAGTGTGGGAAAGACAAAAAAGCTCACAAGCTACAAAGATCAAACTATTACTATAATATAATTATACATAAAGTTGTTTGGGAAATACAGAGAAAGGAATCAGAAGAGAGACAAGGACTAAGAAGAAGTAGAGAGAAGGGCCAGGAATCTTTCTGAAAAGAGACAAACTTGTAGCTGAAATAGGGAGGATGAATAAAAGTTGGTCAATCATACAAAGGACAGAAATAGCTTTTGGGGCAGGGGAGAAGGAGGAAATACATTTCAGAAAACGTCCATATGCTGGAATCTTATTGCAACAGCTATCATCCATCCTGAAGGAAATATAACCATTAGTTGGGCTTAAGGAATAAATTCACAGATGTGAGTAAGTAGAATTCTAAGATGACCCCTATGACACACACCATTGTCTGATCCCCTTCCCTTCAGTGTGAGAAGGACCTGTAACTTGTCTCTAAGCTTGGCAAAGGTGATGGGATGTCACTCCTGTGATTATAATTATATTTGGGGTTGGCAAAGAAAACTCTAGATGGATAAATTTGGATTTCAGATTTAAAGAAATAATTTTTTAGTATGTTTCATGCAAAATCTGGGTCATATTTGCAAATCTGGAAACTCAGTTAATTTATACAGAAAAGATACTTTGCAGGTGTCCTGTCTGATACCTTGATTGCAAAATTGTAAGACCTTGAGGAGAGATCCCAGTTAGGCTGTGCTTAGACTCCTAATCCACTAAGACCCTGCAGGCCTAAATGAGTGTTCTCCTGAGCTGTTATTTTTGTGGTAATTTATGAGAGAGGTATAGTTGACTTGATGACCTGGATGTCATATCTGCATATCAGTAGAGAGTAGGAGATATCAAGTGTAGATCACTTTGGAGTAAAAGTGAGAGGGTGAGAGGTGCTATCAGCCATACTTGATGGAAATGGCTTATGAACAAAATATTGAAATAAATCTTATTTAGGACCCTAAGTGACATTGAAATAGTGAGAGCCTCTGACATGTGCGAATTTTGTAACAGAGTAATTTCACAATGAAATGGGTCATCACAGTAAACGATAAGCTCCTTATTACAGCAAGTGTTCATGCCTTCAGTGGTTGGAAAGAAACACTTTACGTAGCATAACAAAGAAGAACAAATACTTGATCTTTGTAATGTAGCTGTGGACTTTTAGTAAGTTTCCTAACCACTTTGTATCTCAATTTCCATATTCATTGGGATCAAATAGATTAAAATGTCTGAAGGAAATTTGTGACTGACAAAATATACAACAGTTATTGTAAAGCAGGGGTCCCCAGCTGGCGGCCTGTTTGGAACCGGACCGCAGAGCAGGTGAGTGGTAAATGAATGAAACTTCATTTGTATTTACAGCTTCTTCCCATCGCTCGCATTACCACCTGAGCTCTGCCTCCTGTCAGCATTATGGTGAGTTGTATAATTATTTCATTACATTTTACAATGTAATAATAATAGAAGTAAAGTGCACGATAAATATAATGTGCTTGAATCATCCCAAAAGTATGATCTACCCCCGACCCCGGTCTGTGGAGAAATTGTCTTCCACAAGCCTGGTCTCTGGTGCCAAAAAGATTGGGAACCACTGTTGTAAAAGATATTATGTTTTTGTTGTTCCTCTGGTTTGAACTAAATGACAACATAGAGTTGATAAAAATTTATTGTGGAATGGTTCTAGGGTAATATATTATCAGAATATTATATTCATGGGTATTCGAATTCATAGACACTCTGTAACTACAATGTTGAGAAGTTCCTGTATAGTGCAGCATTGTGTTCTTAAGTAAACTAGTAAAAGTAATTAGTCAAACTCATTTTAATAGCTGCATTCAAAACATAAACTTCCCTGCTCTTCCCAGAGCCTTGTTACATAAAATATATTTTTTGGAATCATGTGTTCAGATGATTAGATAATTGAAGAAACTTCCCTTATCAATTTATAATTGGCTTAAAACAGTGTCTGGCTGACAACAAGCAAACATGGTTTGATATGAAGCCGATGCTATAGCTATGAAAAGACCAAGTCCTATCATTGTCAACTGACAGGAGTTATAGGCACATATTAGGTATTAAATAAATATTTGTTGCATAAATGACAAAATTGATGGTGTACTCTGGCCCTTTCCATCAGTATACAAGGTTTCCAGGGTAGTGGGTGACATTAAAATTTCAGAAACGTCCTTCTGTATCTCAGTTGAAACTTCACCTTCTGCTACATGTGTTGCAGCTATTATAGCAACTCCTATGAGGACTGTGGATATGGCTCTGGTTATGGCCGTGGATATAAAAGAATAATAGCTATTGTTTCTTTATGTTTTATTGGATTTTTAAAAATATTATTAATAAATAATATTTAATTAAGAATATTAATAAATGATCAGAATAAAGATGAGAAATCATCACCAGGAACTTCATTGAGAGTCTCCTAAAATACCAAGATTGAGACCGTATTAGTCTTCATTCACTTGGGCCAGACATGTGTTTTACATGATGTTAGTCCATCCTAGTCACCATCTTCTGGTGACAGGGATTCTGCCAGGAGACAACCAGAGTTAGACACAACCTAAAGACTCACTGAGACAAACCTCAAAATGAGGAGATCTGTACTATGGGAATATAGGATTGTCAGGCGTATCAACGAGCTGCATATAGAGATTTTTATCTGTAAGTGAAAAGGGTAAGTCTGAATACATGCTGTAGGGGTGGAATTATATCTGTCTAGAGGCACGTGTTTCAATATAGACTATCAGAAAAGAGAAAATTGCAGTAGAAAATAGAATATTTGATAGTAGTAGTGCTACTGTTTTTGCCAGTGACCTGAGTCAAACATTGAATTTTTCTAAAATGAGACTTACGTTAGATCAACATAGAGCATGGTAACTCTTGGTGTTGCACATGAAAATAGTTTTACACAGATGCTTATTGGAAAAAAAAATTAGCTATGCCTTATCTGTTTTGCTACATCAGTAACTAAAATAGCCACAAAGTCTAGTTTCTCTCTATCTCTCTCTGTCTTTCGGTCTCTGTCTCTGTCTCTGTCTCTCTGTCTCTCTCCCTCTCTCTTCTCTCTCTCTTTCTCACACCTACAGACACACACTAAAGAAAATGAAAATCATGGAGAGAAATGTATATATATGATAAACACTGCATATTGTGAAAGTTATTAGCTTTATTGGAA
The DNA here is from genome assembly GCF_937001465.1 of Orcinus orca. Taxonomy (NCBI): domain Eukaryota; kingdom Metazoa; phylum Chordata; class Mammalia; order Artiodactyla; family Delphinidae; genus Orcinus; species Orcinus orca. Next base: position 135,091,027 of record NC_064563.1, read on the forward strand.
AGCAAAATTAGAAATTTTTCCACATGCAAATTGTTAATATCAGATGTAAACAAACATATGAGAGTAACAAAGTATCAAAGATCTTTTCCTCCTAATTGTTGGAAAATCCCACCAATCAATGCAGTTATGACTCATAGTAGTCAAAGATTAGACTTGGTCAAATTTGGACAGAAAATAATAATATTTGTATAATACTTTGAGAGTGAAAATTCTATTTCCTTTATGAAAAAATTTACATTGATGTGATCAAAATCTATTTACTAATGATAAATAGTAAATGTCTTGCCTCTTTCAAGAAGGATCCTGAATAATATTTTGCCATAATAATGTGTTTAAATATTTTGTTAATAAAAATATACCTACATGACACATACATAGAAAGTAAAACATTTTGAATGAATAAAACATTGTTTCATTTATCAGTTTGATTATATTAAGATCCTGTTCCCTTTTTTAAATTTCTTATCAAGGCAGATGAAGTCAGAAAAATAAATATTTTGTGTCCTTACACCACTGATAATTAGGGGAGAACTTATTAAAATACAGAAGATCTCCTAAATTACCTTTATGCTATACTTTAATCTTCACTTTATTCTATTCTTTAATCTCATCACCATTACATAAGGAAGACACCACTGTTTGACTCTGGGCTGGAATAAGAGTTGAAACTATCTTATGGAGGGGTTTACAGTTTTGGGAGGTCAAGAACAAAAAAGAATTATTTGTGATCAACTGCAAGTCAAATGAAACAACTGAAAATGCTCCTTGCTTATGTGATATCTGGTTAGAGAATGTTAAAGTGAAGGTTTGTTATGTAAGATAGTTTTGTAAGTGTGACTGTACCATCTTATTAAAAGGCCTCAGTTGGTTAAAGCAAATCTCCTTAATGCGTTAAGGAATTATGCTCCAGTCTTGAAACAACACACTAATTACATTAGTTCTAAAATTAGCCCACCCACACCTAGGGAATATAAAAGGCTCTCTGCAAGAAGAAATGTCCAGACTGAAGTAATCTACATCCTTTCCTACTCCAAATGGAACAACCAATACCATGTATGGCTACTATGGAAACTACTACGGGGGCCACAGTTATCGACGATGTGGCTATGGAGGCCGGGGCTGTGGCTATGGCTGCTTCTAGGGCTGTGGCTTCAACAGACTGGACTGTGGCTATGGATATGTCTTCCACACTCTCTGTGGTTGTGGCTGTGGATGCAGCTCTGGCTATGGCTCTGGCTTTGGCTACTATTATTGAGGATGCCATAGAAGACACTCATCCTCTATACCAGGACATCAGGATTCACCACTTCTGAACCCCATATGTTCTGTACCTTTCCCTTGGACTAAGATTATCCTATATCAAGGAAGTTTATTGTGGTCTGTTGTTGACCTACCATCTAACCTATACATTCCCTGAATTTATCTCATTAAGTGAGATAAAGTAAAATTCACCTGTGATCTCAGAGTTCTGTCCTGTTGATATCTATTAATCCAACTGGTCTAATGTGTCATTTAAGATGACTGTTTCCTTATTGACTTTTTGTCTGGCTGATCTATCCATTAATGTAAGTGGAGTCTTATAGTCCCATACTTTTACTGTATTTTTGTCAATTTTCCCCTTTATCTCTTTTAATATTTGCTTTATATATTTAGTTCCTCCTATATTAGGTGCATATATGTTAACCAATGGTACAGCCACTTCTTGTATTGATTATTTTATCATTAAATAATGGCCGCTTTTTGTCTGGTGTTACAGACTTTGTTTTAGTCTGTTTTGTCTGATATGAGTATTTCTACTCCAGCTTTCCTTTGTTTCCATTTGCATGAAATATATTTTTATCATCTGTTTTAGGGTTGGTGTAGTTCTGATGAACTCCTTTAGATTTTGCTTGTCTGAGAAGTTCTTTATCTCTCCTTCAATTCTGAATAATAATCTTTCTGGGTAGAGTATTTTAGGTTGTAAGTTTTTCCCTTTCAGTGCTTTAAATATATCATGACACTCAGTTCTGGTCTGCAAAGTTTCTGCAGAAAGATCAGAAACTGACAACTGACAGCCACGTCAGTACTCCCTTGTATGGAACTCTTTGTTTTCATTTTGTCATCTTTAGAATTCTCTCTTTAACTTTTGCCATTTAATTATGATATGTCTTCATCTGGGTCTCTTTGGGTTTATTTTGTTTGGGACTCTGTGCTTCCTGTACCTGGATATCTGTTTCTTCATGTTTATTTTTCAGCCATAATTTCATCAAATTCATTTTCTCTGGTTTCTCTCTCTCTTCTCCTTCTAGGATCCACGTAATGTGTATATTAGTATGTTTGATGTATTGTTTTTATTTTTTAATTTGTTTTCCTTTTTTCTGTTTTGATTGGGTTATTCCCCTTATTCTCTCTTCCAGATCATTTATGTGTTCTTAAGTATTCCTTAGTCTGCTGTTATTTACTTCTAGTGTGTTTTTCATTTCAGTTATTGTATTCTTCAGTTCTCACTGGTTCTTTTTTATATTTTCTAGTTCCTTGTTAAAATTCTCACTGTGTTCATGTATTATTTTCCCTAGTTCGGGTCGCATTCTTATTACTAATACTTTGAACTCTTATCTGTGAATTATTTATCTCTGTTTCATTCGTGTTTCTTTCTTTGTTGTTGTTGTTGTTCTTTTATTTGAAACAAATTCCTGTTTTCTCACATTGCTTAAAATAGGTGAAATAGTTACCTTTCAAAGTCTTGAAGATGTGCCCTTGTGTGGATGTGTCCTTATACAGTTTGTGTGTGCCCAGTGGCTTTGGTGGGAAAGCCGGATATGAAGTGAGTGTGGGTTACATCTTTCCCCAGTGTGTGTTAGCAGCTATCACCTTGACAGGAGGTGGGGCTGTAGATGAAGGGGCTAGAACCAGGGCAAAGGTTGATCCAGGGCTTCTCCTGGCTCTGACTAATACACCTGAGGAAAAAGAAAATATGAGAGAAAGAATGAACAATTGCCTCTGGCGCATCCTGAGATGACAACGATGCCATAAAGACAAGGATGTGACATCGGTTCATATAAAATTTAAGCTTCCTTGTTATTTTTAAGTCACTGCTCCCTCTGTATTATCAGTCTAGAATCTTAGCTTTGTGCTCTACATGTTTATGCTTTTGACTCAGTGGCTCTTTTCCCCACCACAGCTATCAAAAATCTTCTAATTTTAGGTATGGTGCTGTGGTTTTTGACAAACCATTCTCAGGAGGAAAAAAGGTCCTGATTCATGGTGTTTACAGATTTCTACAGTGTAAATACTCTTACTGTTTCTGACATAAATCTACCAACATGCTGCCGCTAAATGCAGACATAAGCAGAATAGTTTCCCTGAGCTGATACAAGCAGGCTTATGGACACCAACTGGTGTATCTGTCTGATATCCTACTGTAAATCATTCTTCCAAGAGAGGTTCATTGATATCATCTCAACACAAAAAGATTTAGCACAGGGACTCACTTTATATTTTATATTTATAGATGTACACATATTTATATTTTATAATCCTGTTATATCATTTGATTCTTGATTTGTAATTTTGTAAGTCACAAAAATTCATTTTCCAGCTCACTTCAAATTTCCACCATCCCTTTGACCCCAACAATAAACAATGAAAAATAGCACTTTCATATGAAAAGGCAAAATCACAATAATAGAAGTAATATAAGATATGGAAGTGTCCATCAACAGATGAAAGGATAAAGAAGATGTGATATATACATATGTACATACATGTGTGTATATGTGTATATGTGTATATATATATATATATATATAGTGGAATACGATTCAGTCATAGAAAATAATGAAAATTTGCCATTTGCAACAACATGGATGGACTTGGAGGGTATTACACTAAGTGAAATAAGTCAGACAGAGAAAGACAAATACTGTGTGATCTCACTTACATGTGGAGTCTAAGAAATACAACAAAGTAGTGAATATAACAAAAAAGAAGCAGACTCACAGATATAGAAAACAAACTAGTGGTTACCAGTGGGGAGAGGGAAGAGGAAACGAGCAACATAGAGGTAGGGGATTAAGAGGTACAAACTATTAGGTATAAAATAAGCTACAAGGATATATTGTACAACACAGGGAATATAGCAAATATTTTATAATAACTATAACTGGAGTTAACCTTTGAAAATTGTGAATCATGGGGCTTCCCTGGTGGCGCAGTGGTTGAGAGTCCACCTGCCGATGCAGGGGACACGGGTTTGTGCCCCGGTCCGGGAGGATCCCGCGTGCCGCGGAGCAGCTGGGCCCGTGAGCCATGTCCGCTGAGCCTGCGTGTCCGGAGCCTGTGCTCCGCAATGGGAGAGGCCACAACAGTGAGAGGTCCGCGTACCACCAAAAAAAAAAAAAACTGTGAATCATTACATTGTATACCTCTAAGTTATATAATATTGTACAGCAACTATACTTCAATAAATATAAAAATAAAAGACCCTGAACCATGCAGTTGCTGATATTCAATCTGAGGACAGATTACCTGCTGCTTGATGGAATCTTTCGTTCCTGTCACCATGAGTCATAATGGTGCCTTGTCTCTGGTTATGGGCTGCTCATCCTACAGCATAATATTCTGGTCCTATGGGTTCTATCTATGCCGTTCAGAACACTTCAACTCATTGGACACCTCCTTTCGTGTTCCATAACCCAACCTCCATATTTAACATCAGACATGCCAACTTCATTCCTAACTCATGGGGAAAAAAGTAATACAGATTCAGCATGCCCAATTTTGATTAACCTAAACACACAGAATGCCTTATAATTTATAGAAAAGTTTTACATTTATTTTTATTAACATTATTTTTCCTCAGCAATGTTTATTTCATATAATTCATGTGAGAAAATAAAGTTCACATTTATTAAACTGTCTATCCATGTAAATATTGCTTAATTACATTTATATTAATTTCTCTCCATCATTTTTCCTTTTCTAAATTTATGTGTGTGTGTAGTATGTGAAAGAGGAACAGAGACAGAGAAGGATAGAGACATGAGAGAGAAACAGTGAAAGGAGACAGATAAAGAACCAACATTGACTTGGGATGTCCCCTAAGGTTTTGATGTAGCTAAAAAGTCAAAGATCTGAACAAAAGGTCTTTCTGTCTAAGGCTATATGTAATCTGGGCTTTCATGTGATTCAGTGGCCACTGCTATATCTGATCATACTACTGATTTACATTCATATGCTACATTCTATTTATTTATTTATTTTTGTGGTACGCGGGTCTCTCACTGTTGTGGCCTCTCCCGTTGCGGAGCACAGGCTCCAGACGCACAGGCTCAGCAGCCATGGCTCACGGGCCTAGCCGCTCCACGGCATGTGGGATCTTCACGGACCAGGGCATGAACCCGTGTCCCCTGCATTGGCAGGCGGACTCTTAACCACTGTGCCACCAGGGAAGCCCCATATGCTACATTTTAAAATGACACCTTGCCGACCAAAATAGTCCTTTCTTCTATCACCGTATTTAACAACACCTGCCTTTGTCTATTTCTTGATACCTTAGTTTGGGCTGAATTACTAAAAAACTATGCCTCAGAAAAGGGATAATTTGTTCCTTTGACCTCACATGTTTCTATTTATACTCTGCATGTCATTCACAAAATAGTTCACAAAGCATCCTGTGTCTGATGGCTACTGACTCACTGCCTGATGGTTGATGTTCAGACCCTCCAGGAAGAATCTACCCACTGTTCACCACCTCAGCAGGACAGTCTTCAGTGCACTGAGTTACTGCCTCCCTCTGATACCACTGCTCCATATTTTTGAGGTTCCATATTTTTCCTTTGAAATCCCAAAAATGAATGTGTACACTTATTCTATTTTCTCTTAAGAAGCCTAATGACATTGGGAAATGGAAAGAAAAAAAAACAGGATTTTTTTTCACTTTATTTTATTTATTTTTATACGGCAAGTTCTTATTAGTTATCTATTTTATACATATTAGTGTATATATGTCAATCCCAATCTCCCAATTCATCCCCTCCTTCCCCCCTTTGTGTCTATACATTTATTCTCTACATCCGTGTCTCTATTTCTGCCTTGCAAACTGGTTCATCTGAAGCATTTTTCTAGATTCCACATATATGCATTAATATACATTATTTGTTTTTCCCTTTCTGACTTACTTCACTCTGTATGACAGCCTCTAGGTCTATCCATGTCTCTACAAATGACCCAATTTCGTTCCTTCTTATGACTGAGTAATATTCCATTGTATACATGTATCACATCTTCTTTATCCATTCATCTGTCGATGGGCATTTAGGTTGCTTCCATGAGCTGGCTCTTGTAAATAGTGCTGCAATGAACATTGGGGTACATGTGTCTTTTTGAATTATGGTTTTCCCTGGGTATATGCCCAGAAGTGGAATTGCTGGGTCATATGGTAGTTCTATCTTCAGTTTTTTCAGGAACCTCCATACTGTTCTCCATAATGGCTGTATCAATTTACATTTCCACCAACAGTGCAAGAGGGTTCCCTTTGCTCCACACCCTCTCCAGGATTTGTTGAAAAAACGGGATTTTATGAAATATGGTATCAGGCAAAAGATGATTTTGATTAAATGGACTTTCTATTACATTTTTAAGAAATTATTATATTTTACCCCAAAACCGTTTAGGTATCATTATATTTGAAAAGTGAATACTACCATTGAAAGAAGATGTGGTACATATATAAATGGAATATTACTCAGCCATAAAAAAGAACAAAATAATGCAATTTGCAGCCACATAGATGGACCTAGAGATTGTCATACTGAGTCAAGTAAGCCAGAGAAAGACAAATATCATATGATATCACTTATATCTGGAATCTAAAAATAAAGGGTACAAATGAACTTATTTACAAAACAGAAGTAGATTCACAGATGTAGAAAACAAACTTATAATACCAGGGTATGGGGGGAGGGATAAATTGGAAGATTGTGATTGACATATACACACTACTGTATGTAAAATAGATAACCAATAGTAACCTGCTGTATAGCACAGGGAACTCTACATTACTCTGTAATGACCTATATGGGAAAGAATCTTAAAAAAAAAAAAAGAGTGAATATATGTATATGATGTATAACGGATTCACTTTGCTGTATAGCTGAAACTAACACATTGTAAATCAACTATACTCCAAATAAATTTTAAAAAGAAAAAAAAAATTCTAATTGAAAAGAAAAAAAAAGAAATTCCAGTTGACTAACATAGTTCCCAAGCATCATTTTGAAACCTGAAAATCTATCTTAATTATTTGAAGAAATGTACAATGTTTCAATAATGTCAGAGATACATTTGGCCCAGTGAAGAAAAATAATGATTTATTTTCCAATTTAAAAAGAAAAGAAACTTATTTTATTTTTCTTTTGTAATACTGGAAGTTTCACTAATGTCTTTGCACCACATCTAGCATCTTATGTTATGCATGAGAAAGCCAGTGATAAAAGGAGACACAGGAACAATAATAGGCGTTACGTAATATGTCTTAAAAATGGTTGACACACAGTTACTAACAAAGAAATAAAAATTGACTGGTTGAAAGATGCTGAAAACCTATTTCTCTCTGAAGTTTAATATAATCTAAATTAGAAGCATGTTTCTCTAGACAAGATTTATTTTAAAACCCTTCTTCTTATGGAGGAATGAAAACAAAACAAAAAATAGGATATTTATTTTCATACTTTACATCATGCCATGTAATCAGGTTGTATTTATTCAACTAAATAAATATGAGTGAGACATAGCATTTAAAATAGAACAAAAAAAAAAAAAAAAAAAAAAAAACAAGAGGGCTTCCCTGGTGGCGCAGTGGTCGAGAGTCCGCCTGCCGATGCAGGGGACACGTGTTCGTGCCCCGGTCCGGGAAGATCCCACATGCCGCGGAGCGGCTGGGCCCGTGAGCCATGGCCGCTGAGCCTGCGCGTCCGGAGCCTGTGCTCCGCAACGGGAGAGGCCACAACAGTGAGAGGCCCGCGTACCAAAAAAATAAATAAATAAATAAATAAATAAATAAATAAATAAAATAGAACAAGAGTTCCATTTTAAAGGTCCATAAATTGACCATGGAATCCTGGAGTAGGGGCAAATCATCTCAGTTAAGAGGGACACATTTTGTCACTAAATCAAGATATTTATGATGTCTGAAGTAAATCAGTGAGATACAGGATGCTACATTGCCTGTGGTTTTCCCCACCCATCAGTGAGTGGGTATAAAAGGCACTTGGCAGATGGTGACATTCAGACTAAAGATACCTACTTCTCGTTCTTCAGTTGAACCTCCCACTCCCAACACCATGTGTTACTATGGCAACTATTATGGTGTCTGAGTTATGGTTACAGTTGCCTGGGCTGTGGCTATGACTGTGGCTATGGCTCTGGTTATTGTAGCTATGGTTACATCCTCTGTTGCCCATTGTCCTGTGGAAGATACTCATCCTATGGCCTCTGCTAAAGAATATTTAGGCTGTTGGCTATATCTTCCTGTTCTATTGTCACTATCTCCGGGTTTCCTTTGCATAAGAAATTTTAAAATGTCATCAGAAATACTAACTTTATAATAAACTGAGGTAAATAAATAAAATTCAGCGTGCTCATTTTGATTCATTATTATCTATTGGATTGTATCATAGTTTATGGAAAAATTTTTCCTTGGATATTGTATTACCTTTATAATGCTATGAAAAATTTAATTAAATTTGATTATAAATTTTACTTTAAAATATGTATGTATTACTAAATAAACTGTACTTCATAGAAAAATATTGCTTTGTTATATTTATACTGAATTGTCTTCTTCAGTTTAACGTGCATGTTTGTGTATTTGTGTGTGATTATTCACATGTGTGTGGTTGTGGTGAGGGAGCAAGAGAGAATGAGAGAGAGGAAGAATTCTTTTTTTTTTTTCTTAATAGATCTTTATAGAGTAAAATTGCTTCACAATACTGTGTTAGTTTCTGTTATCTGTAGTTTCTGTTATCCCCTCCCTCTTGAGCCTCTCTCCCACCCTCCCTATCCCACACCTCTAGGTCAACTCGTAGCACCGAGCTGATCTTCCTGTGCCATGCTACTTCTTCCCACTAGCTATTTTACATTCGGTAGTACATGTATGTCAATGCTACTCTCACTTCGCCCCAGCTTCCCCCACCCACTCCGTGTCCTCAATTCCATTCTCTATGTCTTCCTGCCCAGCAGCTAGGTTCATCAGTACATTTTTTTTTCTTTTTCTTTAGATTCTGTATATACTTCTTAGCATATTTTATTCGTTTTTCTCTTTCTGACTTACTTCACTCTGTATGACAGACTCTAGGTCCATTCACCTCACTACAAATAACTCAATTTTGTTTCTTTTTATGGCTGAGTAATACTCCATTGTATATATGTACCACATCTTCTTTATCCATTCATCTGTCAATGGAAATTTAGGTTGGTTCCATGTCCTGGCTATTGTAAATAAAGCTGCAATGAACATTGTGGTGCATGTCTCTTTTTGAATTATGGTTTTCTCATGGTATATCCCCAGTAGTGGAATTGCTGGGTTATATGGTAGTTTTATTTTTAGTTTTTTAAGGAACCTCCATACTGTTCTCCATAGTGGTTGTATCAATTTACATTTCCAAAAACAGTGCAGGAGTGTTCCCTTTTCACACACCCTTTCCAGCATTTATTGTTTCTAGATTTTGAGAATGGCCATTCTGACCAGTGTGAGGTGATAACTCATTGTAGTTTTGACTTGCATTTCTCTAATAATTAATGATGTTGAGCATCTTTTCATGTGCCTCTTGGTCATCTGTATGTCTTCCTTGAAATGTCTATCTAGGTCTTCTGCCCATTTTTTAACTGGATTGTTCATTTTTTTGATATTGAGCTCCATGAGCTCTTTGTATATTTTGGAGATTAATCCTTTGTCCATTGTTTCATTTGCAAACATTTTCTCCCATTCTGAGGGTTGCCTTTTTGTCTTGTTTATGATTTCCTTTGTTGTGCAAAAGATTTTATGTTTAATTAAGTCCCATTTGTTTATTTTTGTTTTTCTTTCCATTACTCTAGGTGGTGGGTTAAAAAAGATCTTGTTGTGGTTTATGTCATAGAGTGTTCTGCCTATCTTTTCCTCTGAGAGTTTTATGGTGTCTGGTCTTACATTTAGGTCCCTAATACATTTGGAGTTTATTTTTGTGTATGGTGTTTGGGAGTGTTCTAATTTCATTCTTTTACATGCAGCTGTCCAGTTTTCCCAGCACCACTTATGGAAGAGGCTGTCTTTTCTCCATTGTATGTTCTTGCCTCCTTTGTCATAAATTAGGTGACCATATGTGCATGGGTTTGTCTCTGGACATTCTATCCTGTACCATTGATCTATGTTTCTATTTTTGTGCCAGTACCATATTTTCTTGATTACTGTAGCTTTGTGGTATAGTTTGAAGTCAGGGAGCCTGATTCCTCCAGCTCCATTTTTCTTTCTCAAGATTGCTTTGGCTATTCGGGGTCTTTTATGTTTCCATGTGAATTGAAAAATTTTTTATTCTAATTATGTGAAGAATGCCATTGGTAGTTTGATAGGGATTGCACTGAATCTGTAGATAATTTCGGTAGTATAGTCATTTTCAGAATATTAATTCTTCCAATCCAAGAACATGGTATATCTCTCCATCTGTTTATGTCATTTTTGATTTCTTTCACCAGTGTTTTATAGTTTTCTGAGTACAAGTCTTTCGCCCCCTTAGGCAGGTTTATTCTTAGGTATTTTATTCTCTTTGTTGCGATGGTAAATGGGATTGTTTCCTTTATTTCTCTTTCTAATTTTTCATTGTTGATGTATAGGAATGCAAGAGATTTCTGTGCATTCATTTTGTATCCTGCAACCTTACCAAAGTCATTGATTGGTTCTAGTAGTTTTCTGGTGGCATCTTTAGGATTTTCTGAGTATAATATCATGTCATCTGCAAACAGTGACAGTTTTACTTCTTCTTTTCCAATTTGTTTTCCTTTTATTTCTTTTTCTTCTCTGATTGCTGTGGCTAGGACTTCCAAAACTATTTGAATAAGAGTGGCAAGAGTGGACATCTTTCCTTGTCTTGTTCCTGATCTTACTGGAAATGCTTTCAGTTTTTCACCACTGAGTATGATGTTTGCTGTAGGTTTGTCATATGTGACCTTTTTTATGTTGAGGTAGGTTCCCTCTATGTCCATTTTTTGGAGAGTTTTTATCATAAATAGGTGTTGAATTTTGTCAAAAGCTTTTTCTGCATCTATTGAGATGATCATATGGTTTTTATTCCTTAATTTATTAATGTGGTGTATCACATTGATTGATTTGTGTATATTGAAGAATTCTTGCATCCCTGGGCTAAATCCCACTTGATTCTTTTTTGTGGCCACTATATACCTAAAAAGGAAGAGGGTAAAAATATCAATGTTTTCCAACAATGTCCATAATAAGTTCATTTTTATATATGTCTCTAGAATTTCTTCTACCATATCTGTTAGCTTATACTCTAAGTTTTGTAAATGGCTATTTTTTATAATAATTGTATTAAAACTATTTAATACACATCAGGGCATTAAAACTCGCATATAGGGGCTTCCCTGGTGGCGCAGTGGTTGAGAATCTGCCTGCTAATGCAGGGGACATGGGTTCGAGCCCTGGTCTGGGAGGATCCCACATGCCGTAGAGCAACTAGGCCCATGAGCCACAACTACTGAGCCTGCGTGTCTGGAGCCTGTGCTCCGCAGCAAGAGAGGCCACGATAGTGAGAGGCTCATGCACTGTGATGAAGAGTGGCCCCTGTTTTCCACAACTAGAGAAAGCCTTCGCACAGAAACGAAGACCCAACGCAGCAAAAATAAATAAATTAATTAATAAACTCCTACCCCCAACATCTTCTAAAAAAAAAAAAACTCGCATGTATTTATAAGTTTTTGTCTCTTGCAACACTGATGGTTGGATTATATCAGCTTGAGCTCTGCCTCTATGAAATGTTTCTCAAATAAAAAAAATTTTTTCCCTGTAGAATGAGCATAAGCATTCAAATTTAAACTGTCAGAACTAATAATCACATTCTACCTTACCAATATGGTGGCCAAATAGTACTTTAAAATATTCCAATTTATGATAAATATTTGAGAAAAAATCATATAATATATATAACAAGATAAATTCTTCAAAACAATGAGATATTTTCTCAGTATCAAATTAATATTAGATTATTTCATGTTTACCTAGGAGTCTGGCCTTTATCAAATATATATGCCTCTATATATTAACTTTCTCCAGAATCAAATTCATTTTCCACATTTGAAGTAGTTCTGTTTTACTTTGGAAACTCAAACTAGCCGCATCAAGCACAATGGAGAGCTGGTGAAAAACAAACAAAGCAAAAGAAAACCAAGAATAAAAGGACCAATATTCTGAATATGTAGAAACTCTGAAAAAGTGAGCTGAAAATTCTTCAGTTCTTGATTCTAGATGCAAGGCAAGAGACTTCTGAGGGGAAAAATAACAAGCAGAATTTTAGGTGCCCTTTCTTTTTTTTCCAAGACTGGCAAAATGCAATTGGACACATAGATTCTGATAAAAATGTACTGGTAGAACGCTGAGCTTAACACACAGCCACATTTCTCCTTGAGATATTTTCCAAATTCTGAAGTTGCAAAGGTCAATTTCCTAAGATACCAAGCAGGTGCACTTGAAAATCAGATAGAATTTTTCTGTCCATATTAAAGTGATGAAAAAATAGTCAATACAGTTCAGGAATTTTCAAGAAGAAGTACCCTTAACTGAAAGATTTAAAGGAATACTCCTTTAGCCTGAAGCTAAACAGAGGTAGACAAGCCCTTACTAAAATTCCAGGCACCTCATTTTATGTTACTCTTTGTTTGGATTAAGCCCACCAGATTTCTCCTAATAGCCAGGACAAAATTAAAAAAAAAATACTCTCTGTGGTGAAATGCAATACCATTCTGGATCATCTACAATTTTTATACAAAATACTGAGCTCATGGAATGCTATGAAACAACACAGAAGAATCAACCAAAACATAAGGTGACCAGAAGGTAAACCACATATTAGATTAGGAAATGAGAAATTTTAAAACATTCATAATTAATTCATACAAGAAACTTAACGGAAAGTTGCAAAATATGTGGTATAATTGCACAGATTCACCAAACAATCCATTTTAAATTCTAGATCTTAAAAAGAAAGCAAAGGCATGCTATTAAGAACTCAATAGACTAGTTACAGGAAATCTGAGTTAGTAAACTTCAAGATAGGTTGATGAAAACTATTCGAGTGAAGTAAAGATGGAAAACTTATAATGTTATATACAGAAGAGAGTATAAAGAACATGTCAGACCTCATGAAACAGTAAAACCTTCATGTAATTGAAGTTCAGCTGAAGAAGAAAAAAATAAAGCAGAAGCCATTTTTGGAGAAAAAGTAATCCATAATTTTCCAAAACCGATGAACGATACCAAATCATATATTCTAAAAGCTCTGCACTGCCAAGAGGGAAAAGTACAATTAAAATCACATCGGCATAACCCAAGAGCTTAAAATTAAATGCAAAGTCAAAATCAGAATAGCTAGAGAAACAGACAAAATACCCGGAAAATGTATCAGTAAATAGAATCTTCAACAGAAACAAAGGAAGCCAAAGGAAAATGTGGTGATATTTTAAGGAAGGATGGATTAAAAATAGCTATTTAGAATCTCATGCAGTCTCTTACAAAAAAATAAAAATGAAAGTTTCTGGACAAATAAATAGTAAGAAAATTTATTTTTATCAAGTATTAATTACAAAAAATAATAGAGTTGTTTAGGCAGAAGGAAAAAGATCCAGACAAAAACATGGACACACACAAAAATAAAATGAATAGAAAAATATAAATAAATATTGATTGTGCACAACTGTTAATAATAATTTCTTTAGAGATTTAAATATCTAGAAAATGAGCTACATGGCAAGTATACTGTAAAAGATTGAATATAAAAATAACTAACTCTAAGGTCCTAGATTTATTAGGAAAGAAGTAAAAGAAACATATTTCAATAGAGTGTAATAAGTCAATTAAGCTGAAGAGGAAAAATGCAAAGTGAGTAGTGGAAAAACTGCAGGTGAAAGATAAAATTTCGGAAAACTATTTGGTGGTCTCTTTTATAACTCAGCAAATCTGGTTCTAGGTATATTCCAAATTGATACGCCTACTTGGATAGATTAATATCGCTAGGAAAACTTCTTCTGTAAAGAATAAAATATTTCAGATTTTGCAGGCCATATGATCTGTGTTCCACTACTCAACTCTGTCATTGTAACATGAAAACAGCCATAGACCATACACAAATGAATGGATGTGGGCGTTTTCCAATAAAACTTTACCAAAGCAGATGGTGATCAAGACTTTGTGGATCCCTGGGTTAGATTATTATTCTGCATAATATGTTCTTTCCTTTCTCACCTTTAGGGCAGGATTATCCATTCCTTCCCTTTTAAGGTTGTCTACAAATGTCACTCAGTCTGGCTTTACTATGAACAGAGCATATTTTCCTGATCCTTGCCTTTGGGTTTAACCATGCTATTTGCATTGGCCAGTGGGATGTTGGAGACATGCCTTGAACATGAGTATATGCATGCATGTCTCAGCTTTCTTTGTGCTCTACCCTTTTCGCCTGGAGAAGATGCCCCCAGTAGCTGCCAGTCCAGGGAGAATGAGAGAGAAATGGGGAAGGCTTGAAACCAGCAAACAATCTGAGCCAAAACCACGTTATGTTGGCCAAATCCCAGCTGACCTACAAACACATTAACAAGACATAAATATTAAAGTTATACAACACTGAGATTTAAAGGATTTTTTAAGCAACATTTTTACAGTAATAATTAGCTTGTCAGATATACTCATAAGTGTACCAAGAGACATGTATAAGATTGTTTGTGGCAGCACTATTTGTAAAATATTGTTAAAAATTCAAAACAATACAAATGACCATCAAGGGTAGAGATAAAGAAATTGTGGTATATTTGCACATTGAAATTTTATACAGCAGTGAGAACTAAGACAAAAACAAAATGTATGAATTAAAAAAAAAGAAAATGTGAATCAAAAGAAGCCAGATTAAAAGTCTTATTTGTGTGATTCGATTTGCATAAGTTTCAAAAACTGGCAAAACAAATTCATGGTTTTGGATATCAGGAATGGTTACACTTAGGGACTGGTACTGAATGGAAAGGGGCATAAGGAGAGTCATCGGAGATGCTAGTATTATATGATTTTTAAGTACTGATTAAACAGGTATGCTTTGGATATTCATCGAGTTCTACTTTTACGATTTATGCACACTCTGGGTGTTATAAAATATACACAAATAAAGGTTTTTCTTCTTATTAAGGAGCATAAAAACAAGTTGAGTCAGTCCATGGAAAATATTTTGTAGAAAATATCATCTAGTAGAAAAGGTATGCTTTCATCTGAGAACAGGTGGAGAATTTGGCAGAATTCCAGCATCAAGTAATTTCCCTTTCAAGGTGCCCACACACCCACTAAAAACAATATAAAATTTCAGATTGTATAATGAGATTTTATATATATATAAATTATAATATAAAATATATAATTTTATGCAATTTTAAATAGAATAGAATTATAATAAATATGTAAATGTTATAATTTATGATAAATATATGGATATTATAATACATATAAACATTTCAAGAAATCCAGTTGGATAGAACAAATATTCAAAAAAACACAACTTAGAGGAATGCTTGTGTGCCCCTATGTCATCTCAAGTAATATGGTAATATTTATCAACAGACCAAATCTAGAGTGAGAAAAGGCTTTGAAATAAACAAATGCTTCTTTTAAAAAAGTGAATAGAGTACTTGTTGATCAGTTTTAGATTTACAAAAAAATTTAGCAGAAAGTAAGAGAGTTCCCATATATACCCTCATCTACCTGTCTCCAGTACCTGCTGTTATTAATTTCTTGCATTAGTGTGGTATATTTGTTAGAATTGATGAGCCAATAGTGATACACAATTATTAACTAAAGACCATAGTTTACTAGGGTACATTGTGTTGTGCATTCTATGAGTTTTGACAGGTGTATAATAATATGCCTTCACCATTGCTGTATCATGGAGGATAGGTTCACTGTGCTAAATATCTTAGTGCTTCACCTATTCACCCTTCTTTCCCTCCCCCACAGCACTGGCAATCACTGATATTTTTATTGGCTCTGTAGTTTTGCCTTTTTCAGAATGCCATAGAGTTGGAATCATTCAGTACATAGCCTTTACAGATTATTTTAGTAATATGCATTTAAGGTTCCCTCATGTCTTCTCGTGGCTTGATAGCTCATTTTATTTTATTGCTGAAAATATTCCATTGTATGGATGTATTACAGTTTGTTTACCCATTCACCTATTGCAGGACATCTTGGTTGCTTGCATGTTTTGCCATTATGAATAAAGCCTCTATAAACATCCATGTGCAGGATTTTGAGTGGACATATGTTTTCAAATCATTTGAGTAAATGCCAAGGAACATAATTGCTAGGTTACATGATATGAGTATGTTTAGTTTTACAAGAAACTGCCAAATTATCTTCCAAAGTATCTGCACCATTTTTCATTCCCATGAGCAATGAATGAGACGTCCTGTTGCTTCACATTCTTGCCATCATTTGGTGTTGTCAGTGTTTTGGATTTTTAGCCATTATAATAGGTGTGTAGTAGTTTTAATTTGCAGTTCTTTAATGACATAAGATGTTGAGCATTGTTTCACATGCTTACTTTTCATGTGCATATCTTCTTTGGTGAGGTGTCCTTCAGATCTTTTGCCCATTTTTTAGTTAGGTCATTTGTTTCCTTGTTTCTTTTTTAATTTTATTTTTTAACAGATCTTTATTGGAGTATAGTTGCTTCACAATACTGTGTTAGTTTCTGTTGCACAACAAAGCGAATCAGCCATATGCATACACATGTCCCCATATCCCCTCCCTCTTGAGCCTCCTTCCCATCCTCCCTATCCCACCCCTCTAGGTCATCGCAAAGCACCAAGTTGATCTCTCTGTGCTATGCTGCTGCTTCCCACCAGCCAACTCTTTTACTTACATTCGGTAGTATATATATGTCGATGCTACTCTCACTTCGCCCCAGCTTCGCCCTCCCACCCCATATCCTCAAGTCCATTTTCTATGTCTACCTCTTTATTCCTGCCCTTCAACTAGGTTCATCAGTATGGTTTTCTTTATTTTAGATTCCATATATATGTGTTAGCATACAGTATTTGTTTTTTTCTTTCTGACTTACTTCACTCTGTATGACAGACTCTAGGTCCATCCACCTCACTACGTGTAACTCAATTTCAGAGAAAACACCTTTTTAAAAGTCACTCCTGTGATGGCAGGAATCCTAACATTGTAGCATAGTAATCTTGGTTATGAAGACTTCATTTCACCCTAAGAATCAAGAGACTCCAAAAGTTTTATAGTGACAATTAGTGTGAAATATGTGATAAACACTGCCTGTGGTTTTGCCCACCTACTACTGAAGGTGTATAAAAGGTCCTGTGCAGATGGTCACATTCAATCCAAGGCACTGTTTCCCTGTTTCTCAACTGATCCACCCACTCCTGACACTATATGCTTCTACAGCAATTATTATGGTGGTCTGGGTTATGGCTGTGGCTGCCTGGGCTGTGGCTATGGCTGTGGCTATGGTGGGTATGGACACAGCTGCTGCCACCCACCTTGCTGTGGAAGATTCTGGCCCTATGGACTCTAGTGAGGAACTTTTATTGCTGCTCGGACTACTGGACTTCTTCTCCTGTGATTCACTGACTATGTTTCCAGGGATCTTCACATGGAATTCTAGTCTCTCTTCAGATAATGGTCAACCCATCCTAGCCTCAGTAATGGTATGGGGTGGGGGGGGACCTAAGTTCAAATTTGTCATGTTTCACCTTGGTTGATTAAAGTTATTTGAAATATGTTATGACAGAGAATTTTTAAAGTTATATTTCCATTTTACTTCTGTGTACAGTTTAATTCAATAGCTTTCATGGGTAGAAAAATTTAACTTAATTTAAAATCAACATCCTCATTGCCAGTATTGCTTTATTTTCATTTACACCTCTTCATCTCCATTAGTTTTGGGTGATTATGACTGAAGACACCGTGTTATTTGCATTCCCAAAATGAAGTGTCAAAAATCTGCTTATCATTTCTTCTTAGGAAACAATAATATAGGTCTGTGCATTCATGTGTATCTACAGCCACGCTATCCTAGACACCTTGATCATGCTAAAACCTTACCTTCATAAGCTAAAATTGTAACAAATAATTATCTTAATTACTTAGTAATACTTTTTCCAATGGTAACCTAATTTTCCATGATCCTATCCTGTTGTCTCTGTTCTTAGATTTTTCCTGACACTGCACTTTTGGATTGAACCATTCAATGCTGTGCTTCTGTATGGACTGGTTTTCTTTTTTCCACTTCAAATATTTTTCCACTGAGGCTGTCTTTCCCACAGATTCAGCATTAGAAATAATTCCATTTGATGAGATTTCAGTAAAACACATCTTTTAAATGAAGTCCATTTTTTAGTTGAATTTCATTATGTTTCAAAATTTCACATAAAATAAGAATATATTAAAATAACTTCAGTCCATTTTTCTGCAAAGATGAATATTTCCCTTATAGTCTTTTGCAACTGCAAAGTCCTCATGGCATGAGTGCGACAAAATATTATACTAGAATACAAAAGAGTAAATCACATAGTTCAACACCTGAAAAAATGGTCTCCAAGTATAAGAACTGTATAGTCACTTTATAAACAGTTTTTAAATGAATGAATTAATTGATGAGACTAACAATCATGAAAATTCTCATTCTATTTCCATACTCTTTTCTTTAAAAAAATGTGACAAATTCAATTGCTTATATATATTTATCAATCTCCAGAATTTCAATGGCTTTTTATGCTATGACATTTTTGTCAATTTATACATTCTCTGCCGAATGAGATATCTGAGAGAACTGTGGGTTTCTAAGCAGTGCGATTTATGTTGCTGTAGCAGTCTCTCACTCATCAAATTAACACTGAGATGGTTATGTGCACCTATAATCAGCAAAAAGCTGATTATTCACATTGATTGTGGTATTAGCAGGCTCCAGTGGGGGAGCTGGGCTTACAACCTCCACTTGGAAGCAATGGGGCAGCTCGGTTAGGTACCCCAGGGCAGACATGGGTATTAACTTTTAACTCTACCCACCTGCAGCAAGAGGGCAGTGTGAGTTAGCACTTCACTTTTACCAGGATGGTTTCAGTGAGTCCAACAAGAAGTGAAACAGACATGCACGACCAACCCTTGTTATCTCACAAGTGTATTGCTTGCTTTAAAAAGAGAGAGATTTGAAATAGGATCCAAGTCTCATAATATCAAAAATATTCAGAACACAAAGTCACTCATCATACTAAGAACCAGAAAACTCACAATTTGAGTGAGGAAAGGCAAACAATGGAACATCAGGATCAATATTGATATTGGAATTATCTGATAAAAATGTTAATACAACCATCATAAAATTGCTTCAGGAAGCAATTACAAGCTCTCTTGAAACAAAAGAAAAAGTAGAAAATCTTTGGAAGCAGACATTATTAAAAGAATCAGGTGAAAATTTTAAAACTCAAAAATGCAATAACCAAAATAAAAATAAACACTCACTGAGTTTGATCGTAGAGTGGAGATGACAGTGATAGAATCAGTGAACTTGATAAGAGGTCAGTAGAATTTACTCAACAGGGAGAAAATAGACCAAATAAACCAATCAAACAAACAGAGCATTGAGGACTTGTTCCCATTTAGGAAACTTAAATTCTACCTCTAGTGAATTAACTAATATATTATAAAGAAAATGAATATATAAGTAAGTAGTAAATTGCATGTTGAATTGATAAACTCACCTAGACACAAAAATGATAAAAATCTAAATGTGAATGGTTAGATCTATTTATACGAATTTATGGAACAAAAAGTCTATGAGTGAATGAACAGGCATACAGTCCATCATAAGCAAGCATTAGCAATGCATAGATATAGAAGAAAAGTTTGCATTAAAAGTTTTTCCACTCCAAAATGATAATTATCCATTGTGTGGCTTCACTAATTTTCCCATCCAAAAATCCATATTCATACATAAGGATATTTATAATCCTGCATTAAGCATTCATAGTTAGATAAAAATAAACTCCCCAAAAAATGTGATAGAAGAACTTTCCATGAAAATTAATCACAGGCTGTAAACAAAAATAGAATGAGTATGGGCTTTCTAAATACACTAAGAATTGTTTATTAAAGTCACCTGATTTGACTATGGTAATCCTGACGTAATTGTAAATTATTCTCACTTATGAAAACTTCTCTTCCCAACAAACAGCAGATTCAAGAAATTTTAAAAGCAAATTAGTATAAAATATGAGGCCCAAACTTCCTGTGGTTTACCCCGTCTTCTACTGGGTGGTAATATTTAAAAGCCCATTTGCAGATGGTGACTTTTGAGCTCAGGAAACTTGATTCTTAACTTCTTAACTCAACACACCACTCACCAGAATGTGCTACTACAGCAACTATTCTGCTGGCTTGGGCTGTAGCTTTGATGCCCTGAGTTCTGGCTATGGCTGTAGCCATGTGGGTATGGATATAACTGTTGCCACCCATCTTGCTGTAGCAGTTGCTTGTCCTATAGATTCTACTGAAAAACTCCTATAGCCACTCACACGGTTGGTCTCCTCCACCTGTGTTTTCTGACTTTTTCACTAAGGATCTTCTATTCCCTCTTTCAAAAATGAAAATGTCATCCTAGACTACTTGAAACAAACAAAATAACAATAAAAACCCACAAAATTAGATAGTCTTGATCCAATATGTTTCAACTTAGTTGACCCAAATCCCTTGGAATATCTCACAATTTATAGTAACTCTAATCTTTAATATCATATTGTCATCATACTTCATTTTTTTACTATAACATCTTTATGTCACTTTCAATAAGTCCTGTATTTTATTGTAAATAATGCTGTTTTGAATTTATTCTCATTTGTTTCTGTCTTATGTGTGCATGCCTTATGTGTTCAATTGTAAGTATGAAAGAGAAAGAAAGAAAAAGAAAGAAAGAAAGAAAGAAAGAAAGAAAGAAAGAAAGAAAGAAAGAAAGAAAGAAAGAAAGAAAGAAAGAGAAAGGAAGAAAGAGAGAGAGGGAGGGAGGGAGGGAGGGACGGAGGAAGAGAAATCATTGCACAAGTTTTCTCCTACAGGGATGATGTGTCCAAGAGACAAGAGTGGACCAAATGTTCTTTCTTTCTACGTTCATATAAATCTGTGCATTCAGGTGGCCTGAAGCCTGTGTATATATATTAGCATCCACATCCTATCAGGCTAAAGTCGGAGCCTCATACTGTGTGTTATTGTTTTTCCAGTGCAGTTAACAACTTGATTCTCATGGGCATATTCTGTGACCCTCTCTTTTAGCTGTCTCTGATTGGTACCAAGTGGGCTGCGTCTGTAGGCTGATGTCACTGGTCTCTTCTACTTAGAGTTTTAACCTTTCTTCTTTGGGTCATCAGCAGAAGTGTCCAGATTACATTCCACTTGACTCCTTCCTGTCCAGATGTGATTTATAACCGAGGGTCTCTTTTACTATAAATAACATTTCTTGTAGTGTTGCTGACATTGACCACCTTATCAGGTTACGAGGAGAGCAAAACTAGCCAGCTAAACATAAGATTAAACTATGATGTATCACGGAAAAGGGTTTCGTTCATTATCTTTCCTATACTGCTCAATAGTAAACAAAGAGTTGAATTAGTATCTCACCAAAAAAAAAAAAAAAGGATAACTAAAAATGGCCAATAGTATATAAAAAGGTGTTCAACTATATTAGGCACCCAGAAAGTACAAAGTGAAATCATTATGCACGTGCCAGAATGGCTAAAAGGAAAAGACAGCAAGTATGACCTGGTAAAACTGTAGAGGAACACTGTGTGGAGTTATCAAAATATACAACCACTTTGGAGAACTGTTTAATCGAGTATTTATAAAAACTGAACAACTTTATACTCTACAAAACTGCAATTCCAATTCTAGTGTTGCCCCCAATAAATTGCATCTGTGGCAGAATAACTTGCTTTTATTCAAATATTCATTCCTTCCACCCTGACCTCCATGAGAAGATTTTATTTCCTTTCTTCATCATTGTTGGCTTAAGTATGGAATATGTGTGACCTCACTGTGAATAGGATGTACATGAACAAAGGCCATATTCCCCACCTCTTGACTTGCTTTGGACAATGGGATTAATGGACATGTGAGTAGAGGTTTGAAAAGTGCTTCCATAATTGGACTAGACCACTTGCACATCTGTTTTCCACAGTGGGAAGGAGATGAATCAGTGAGGTGCTGATCCAAGTTAGAGGACAGTTACATGGCTCTATCCCACTACTTTGTGCCAAGCCCAACCTAGTTCAGCCAAACTAGACATCGTGTAGACATGTGAGGGTGAAGAAAATGTTTACTGCTACATAAAATGAATTTTGTGTCAGTTTGTTATACAATATTATTGTAGCAATATCTGAACGACATATACATAAGTTTACCAAAAAATATATGAAGAACTATTTGTGAAAGTATTCATAATGGTTAAAGTTAGAAACAAGTCAACATCAACAGTAAATGGATAAATTGTGGTATATCATACAAAGAGGATATTATTCAGCAGTGAAAATGTACAATTTTTATACAAACAAAATGTATGAATCTCAAAATCACAATGCTGAGTAAATGAAATCAGGTAAAAATAGTACCTACTGTATGAATCCATTTATACAAAGTGCAAAGATGGTAGAACAGATACATGGTCTCAAAAGGTGGGATGAGTAACGCCTGGGTGCAGGGGAGTGATGGGGGGAAGAAGTGTGAGTTCCCCTGGGCCTTGGTATTCTACTTTTTAATCTGAATGCTGATTAAATTGGCATGATTATTTTGTGAAAATTAATCTATTTCTACACATCATGGTTTACAGTATTTTCCATGTGTATTTTGGATTTCAATAAAAGTTTATAAAGTGGAATGGCACTTTGTCAGCTCATTGTAATCTTAAAAAAACCCTAAACTTGGAGACCTATTACCCCTAAGGCAATGGATAAGCAAATTTAACATATTTGTGTTGTCTAATAATTTCTCCTTCCATGTACCCCAAAACTCATTATGTACAATCTGTATTGACAGAGTGTATGTCTAACTTAAAATTAAGTTTTTGTTAGCAAAAACAAACATCTGGAATATGGCTTTCATGTTTTACGTTATCCCTTTTAACCTAGACATTTTTATGTTACCAAATATAAAATTAAGAAAGTTTTGAAAGTAGGAGAGAAATCACTTTTTAAATGTGCACGGTGCATTTCTGGCAATCTTGACATAATAGCAAAGACACGACTCTGATGATCTGGGCTGTGGCTATGGTAGATAAGGATACTGCTGCTGCCGCCTATTTTGCTGTGGCAGATACTGGTCCTATGGGTTCTACTGATAAACCTCCAGTGAATGTATCCTCCTGAATTCCTTAACTCTGCCTCCAGTTAATTGTATTCTCTTTTCAAACGTGGAAAACCCATCTTAATTTCCTGAACATGAGGTTAGAGAAATTCAGATACAACTTTGTCTCCCTCATTACTGAAAATCACACAGGATATCTTACAATTAATAGGAAATATTTCCTTTAATGTTGTATTACCATTTTACTGCTGTGTAAGGTTTAATAAAATGTATCTCTTTTCTTTTTTCAGGACCCAGAGAATTTTAATAAAATGTTATAAGAAGTCAGTGCTAACTATGGGGAGGAGAGGAGGTACAGCCTCTGGGACACCTGCTCCTGTTTTGTTTTTTCAAAAAACATCTTTACTGGAGTATAGTTGCTTTACAATGGTGTGTTAGTTTCTGCTTTATAACAAAGTGAATCAGCTATACATATACATATATCCCCATATCTCCTCCCTCTTGCATCTCCCTCCCTCCCACCTTCCCTATCCCACCTTTCTAGGTGGTCACAAAGCACAGAGCTGATCTCCCTG
The DNA here is from genome assembly GCF_937001465.1 of Orcinus orca. NCBI lineage: Eukaryota > Metazoa > Chordata > Mammalia > Artiodactyla > Delphinidae > Orcinus > Orcinus orca. The sequence continues at coordinate 135,115,180 of NC_064563.1, forward strand.
TGCTATGCGGTTGCCTCCCACTAGCTGTCTATTTTACATTTGGTAGTGTATATATGTCCATGCCACTCTCTCACTTTGTCCCAGCTTACCCTTCCCCTTCCCCGTATCCTCAAGTCCATTCTCTACATCTGCGTCTTTATTCCTGTCCTGCCCCTAGATTCTGCATAACCTTTTTTTTTTTTTTTCAAATTCCATATATATGTGTTAGGATACAGTATTTGTTTTTCTCTTTCTGACTTACTTCACTCTGTATGACAGACTCTAGGTCCATCCACCTCACTACAAATAACTCAATTTTGTTTCTTTTTATGGCTGAGTAATATTCCATTGTATATATGTGCCACATTTTTATCCATTCATCTGTTGATGGACACTTAGGTTGCTTCCATGTCCTGGCTATTGTAAATAGAGCTGCAATGAACATTGTTGTACATGACCCTTTTTGAATTATGGTTTTCTCAGGGTATATGTCCAGTAGTGGGATTGCTGTGTCGTATGGTAGTTCTATTTTAAAATTTTTAAGGAACCTCCATACTGTTCTCCATAGTGGCTGTATCAATTTACATGCCCACCAACAGTGCAAGAGTGTTCCCTTTTCTCCACACCCTCTCCAGCATTTATTGTTTGTAGATTTTTTGATGATGGCCATTCTGACTGGTGTAAAGTGATACCTCATGTAGTTTTGATTTGCATTTCTCTAATGATTAGTGATGTTGAGTATTCTTTTGTGTGTTTGTTGGCTATCTGTATATCTTCTTTGGAGAAATGTCTATTTAGGTCTTCTGCCCATTTTTGGATTGGGTTGTTTGTTTTTTGGATATTGAGCTGCATGAGCTGCTTGTAAATTTTGGAGATTAATCCTTTGTCAGTTGCTTCATTTGCAAGTATTTTCTCCCATTCTGAGGGTTGTCTTTTCAATGTATCTCATGTGCAAAAAGTTTAACTTCATTTTTTAATAAATTCTCATTGATAACATTGCTTTTTCATTTATGTTAATTCTCGTTATTAGGTTTGTGCTCATGCAACATGTGTATGTGTGACCTGTCTTATGAATTTAAGTGAGGTACATTTCACCTTCATTAAACAGATTTTTCAAAATGTGTCTTTAAAAGAAATCGAATGTATAAAATGCCTTTTACAAGGCAATTAGCATATTTAAAATTGAACATGTATATTCATTATTTGAAAATATCTATGACAGGGATATTGACAAACATCTATTTATTCAGAATTATAAAATATATACTGTCGTTTCAGCAAAGTATTAAAATAATTCTTTTCTATTTTTTTTCCAGAGATGGTTAATTTTACTATAATGTTCTTACAAAGTTGCAGTGTCCTCAAATAGTACTATTTAAGCAATTTCTCTCTGCTACTCAAAGATCATAAAGTTTAATTTTAAAATTCCACATTTAGATGTACAACCTATCTGAAACTGATTTTTGCAAATGGTGTGAAATACATGAAAATTTTTTCAAATGTTGTTTTCACTCATCATTTATTTAAAAGATTATCTTTTCCCTCAGTGCACTGAAGTGTACCCATGGTATATATCAGGTAATTGCATGCTACTAGTATTTCTGAACTCCTTATTTTCTTTATTGATCTCTTTGTCCATCTTACGTCAATAGTGCACAGTCTTAATTAATGAACTTTAATAATAAATCTTGGTGTCAGGTAGTGCAAGTCTTCTAATTTTACCCTTCTTCAACATTTTCTTGGTTATTCTTGTCCCTTGCATTTCCATGTAACTTACAGAGTCACCTGGCTAATTTTGACCCCCCCAACAAAATCAACAATAATTGTAAAATCTCTAGCATTTAGAAAGAATTCACGTCATAAAATTTGAGTTTTCTGTCCTTAAACTTGATATATCCCTCCATTTATTTAGATCCTCTTTAATCTCTGTCATTAATGTTTTGTGATATTTAGTTTATCATAACTATATTTCACTATATTTATTCCTAGATATGTAATGTTTTATGCCACTCTAAATCTTTTTTTTTTTTTTTTTTGTGGTACGCGGGCCTCTCACTGTTGTGGCCTCTCCCGTTGCAGAGCACAGGCTCTGGACGCGCAGGCCCAGCAGCCATGGCTCACGGGTCCAGCCGCTCCACGGCATGTGGGATCTTCCCGGACCGGGGCACGAACCCGTGTCCCCTGCATCGGCAGGCGGACTCTCAACCGCTGCGCCACCAGGGAAGCCCCTAAATCATTTATTAATTTTAATTTTATTGTTATTTGCTTCCAGTTTACAAAATTAAGTTGCTTTTTGTATGTTAACCTAGTGTAAAGAAAGATTGATAATGTTACTTACTAATTCTAATAGCTTATTTATAGGTTCTTTTCGATTTTTATCTTTAAATCATAATAATTTTACTTCTTTCTTTGTGTAAATAATACTATTTATTTACTTATGCCTATTTGATTAGACTGTAACTCCAGGACACCATTGGAAAGATATTGTGTTATCAGTTTTCCTCATCTTATTTGTCATCTTAGGAGGAATGCTTCAATATTTCACATAAAGTATGAAGTTTGCTATCAATAGTTTATAGGTATACTTTATCAGAATAAGAATTTGATCTATTTCTAGTTTGCAAAGAATTGTTATTATAAATTGGTCTTGAGTTTTGCTAAATGCTTTCTCTGCATTTTTGTTGAAATAGAGGTGAACTTTCTCTTTCCTGTTATTTTGATCAATCATATTGACTTTTTTCCACTTTACTTTTTGCTTTAAAATAATTTCAAACTTACATAAAAACTGCAAGAACAATATAGAGCACTATTTTATTCCCCAAACCATTTGACAGTAATTTGCAGATATGGTATCCCTTCACCCTTCTCAACATTCATTTCCTACAAATAAGGACATTCTCCTCCATAACCACAAAACAACCATGAAAATCAAGAAAGTAACGGTGACATATAATTATCATCTAATCTTCAGACCATATTCTCCTGTCACCAACTGTTCCAATAATGTCTTTTATGGTAAAAGGAGTCAATTCCGGATCACAGGTTGCATTTAGTTACTATGTCATTAGTGTCCTTTAACCTGGTATAGCTCCTCAGTCTTTCCTTAATTTTCAAAACGTTGATATTTTTGAGGATCACAGGCCAACTATTTTGAAGAATGTCCCTGAATTTAGGTTTGTCCATTGATTACTCATGGCTAAATTTAGGTTTTGCATTTTGGTAAGAATATCACAGAAATGGTATTCCACTCTTCCCATTACATATTATCAGGTGGTACATAATTTTGATTTGTCCCATTACTGGAAATGTTAACCTTAATTATCTGATTATGGTGGTACCTTCCAGGTTTATTCACTGTAATGGTACTCTTCACTGCTTTGTGATTAAGAAGTATTTTGTAAGGAATTATTTTAAGACTATTTAAATATTCCATTTTTCAGAGAGCTTCCATCCACTAGTTTTAGCACCTGTTGATGGTTTTTGGCTGAACCAATTACTTCTATGATGTTTGCCAAACAGTAATTTTTCAAAATTTATCACCCTTTCTACATCCATCAGTTGGCATTTCACTATAAGGAAAAGATTTTTCCTCTTCCACTTATTTTTCCATTTCTGCATTTATATCCATAAATATTCATGTATTTATATATATATATATATATATATATATATATTTTTTTTTTTTTTTTTTCCGGTACATGGGCCTCTCACCGTTGTGGCCTCTCCCGCTGTGGAGCACAGGCTCCGGACGCGCAGGCTCAGCGGCCATGGCTCACGGGCCCAGCCGCTCCGCGGCACGTGGGATCTTCCCGGACTGGGGCATGAACCCGCGTCCCCTGCATCGGCAGGCGGACTCTCAACCACTGCACCACCAGGGAAGCCCCATGTATTTATATTTTATTCAATGGATTATAATTAAATTAAATACTATCATTATTTAATACAATGCTCAAACTATGGAAGTTTTGGCCAATAGGAAACCCTTCCTGCTAGCTTCTGTGCCTTTTTGACACATCTGTATGTTCTCATCATTTTCTTGAGAACTTCTCTTGACACAAAAACGTGGTTCAAACTTATCTTTTAAATTTTCTGTTCCAACGTTAGTATCAACCAGCTTTCCAAAGAGCTTTGGTTCCTTTTACAGGACAAAAGTATTTAAAAATTAAGACCTGGCAATAGATGTGTTCATTGTCATTCAAAGATGCCAGTTCCTCTCAGTAGCAAAGCTAAGGAACACATGCATGTATATACATATATTCTTTTATGTACAGATACACATCCACATCCATATTTATTCCATGTCTATCTATATAAATATATTGAAAATCATGCATTTACACCAATACTTGCAATTCCAGTCCAACATCACAATGTTCATTCTAGCTTTCTGTCTAGCATAGGTGGTTCGTGGCAGCCACTGTCCTTACCATATCTACTTATTTGATCACTCCTTCAATATGTAACCACTTTCCGCTGATGATACAAACTTCAATGACTACTTCCATGAAGACACTCTCTTCACACTATATGGGGTCCAATAAATCACACCAAACAGTTACTACAGTCTCTGATCCATATGGATGCCCTATGCACTCTGCTCAGGCTCTAACACCTGTGCAGGACTAAGTGAACTCCATCCTCATCCAACTCAAACTCCAGCACCCCAAATTAGGCCTCCCCACTGTTCTCCTCCACCAGGAGATGCTCTCTTAACCCATCCAGGGTTAAGAGAGCATCCAATGCCCTGCTCTGGATAGCAGCCACTTCCGTTGTTCCCCTCCTGTTACCCTCCTCAACTACTGCCACCCTGCTATGGGCTGTCCGTACCCCTGCCCTTCTCCATAAATTGTCTCCATGCTACACTCAGCTTCTTTACTGTGCACCAGGCCCTGTAGAAGCCTTTCTACCCTGTGCAGGCTCCACAACCCATTCCAGGCTTTTGTTACCTCCACCCCAGCTTGTAGGCACCCTTCCTCACACTGCTTATGTCCCCAGCCATTTATATTGAGCAATATATGTCCTTTTCCTTGGTCTTCAAAACTTCCTGAGTTTCCACATTTCAGCTTGGGATCATTCTTCTTCTGCTGCAGGTCTGTTGGCCACTTTTCTCTAGGGAAAAAAAATCTTTAGTTTATGTTAAATTTTGAAGGATACCTTCAGTGGATATAGAATTATAAGGTGGAATTTTTCCCCATGACTGTCATGGAAGAAGCTGATCTTTTAAAACAAAGAAGAAGAAATTTACTTTTAGACACAATAAAGTTGCACATTAATTCACACATATACTGTATGTTATCCTCTGGAGTGATGCCTTGTTCATTTGACCACACTATTAGGTGTATCTTTCAAGGTTTGCTTAAAGAAAAAAGAAACTACTTTGTGTATTTTAAGCAGAAAAGGATTAAAGCAGGAAATAAAATGCGTATGAAACCATAATAAAGGTCATAGAAACAAAGGTCAAGAAAGGCTTCTACAGTCACTCAAATTCACTGTTATCTTTTGGTGAGTAAGGAAGTTTCAGGAACCATAACAAACTGACACTGAAAGTCACAGCTGCCTGCAGTATACAGGCCAGCGTTTCTCAGTGGAGCACAGTTCAAAACCTCACATTTACCGAAGGTCATATATCTTCTTACTGATGCCAATTAAATAATATGGCTTCTGTCTGTCTTCCAAGTCCCAGTCTTGCTCAGGAGCCCAGGGGCGAATTTCCTAGCAAGCAAGTTGGAAAATGTAGATGCCCATCAATGGAATATATAAGAAAATAGAAAGAGGAAAGAAGAGTGCATAGTTGTCAATAGAAAATCTAGTACTTCAGGTTTCACTCAAACACATTGCTGTGTTCCTATTTTTCCCATGCCACAACATTTTCTTTAATACCTGGGTCTATGCAGTGTATACAAAGAACACATCAACTATTACATTTAGAATATTCATTTTAAAAAGAACATAGAGCATATCATGCTTAGGAAACAGTCCATACCTTCCATAAATGAGATGTTACCTCTCTACTAAGATCACTGCCCCACATAAATGACTGCCAGTCAGGGCTAGTACTGGGGCAATGGTTTTCATCTTTTCTTTGCCGAGGTCATTCTACTTCTAGAGGGCAACTGAATGGACAAGGGGAATCGTGGGCCCAGAGAGAGAAGAGTTAGAAAGATCTCATGCTTGTACTTGAATATCAACTGAATCTTCATCAGTATCCCAGTTTTGGACACAGGGTTTTGACAACAGTGTGACATACAAATTCACAAAGTAGTATATCCACCCAAGAGATTTAATTTATACATTTAGAGGAAAATTAATAACTATGCAAATGGAAAATTGTATAGTTCAATGGTAAGATCACCTAGATCAAGGCAAGAATACTGAATAACAGCAAATTTTAAGGTGAAAGAAGAGATGGCATTAAAACAACAAAATAATTTATAAGCAGTCCTTCGTTTTTAAGTAATAACTGGAAACTCATATCTAGGGGAAATGGTTGCTTTCCCCTTGAAAAACAGGCAATTTGGCGGGGTTTTTTTGTTGGTTTTTTTTTTTTACTTCATTAACGTCTCCAGTTCATGAATCCACATACCAACATAGGGACATTAACAAATTCTAACCATACATTTTATTATGAGATGAAAAGTTTAACAACAAAAATAATAAGTATTCTGGACATGAAAAAAATGAGCTTCCTACACAAACCTGTCATGGACCTTAAACCAACAAAACCATTGTAAGTAAGGCATTGCAAATATAGCAGAGGTGGCTTATTAAAGTCATCTACTTTGGTAGTGGGAATTCTGACATAACAGGAAGGGATTCTTAGTTATGAGGGCTTCTTTCTGCCTAATAAACTATAGATTCTGGAAGTTTAAAAGCAAATTAATGTAAAGTATGAGGCTACCTGCTGCTTGTGGTTTGTCCCACTCACAAAAGAGCATGTATAAAAGACCCTGGACAAATGTTAATGTTCACAGAGGAAACTGAAAATCTGCTCCTCAACTGAAGCTTCTATTCCCACACAGCATGTGCTATTACAGCAACTCCTATGGTGACCTGAGCTGTGTCTATGGAAGCTGTGGCTATGGCTGTGGCTATGGGTGGTACAGATGTGGCCTCTGCTGCCCATCATGCTGTGGCAGATATTGGTTCTGTGGCTTCCATTGAGAAACTGTTAGAGTCACTCATCTAGTAGAACTCCTTCTCCCGTGCTTCCCAATTATCCTTCCAGGGTTCTTCTTATAAGTAATTTATCTTTCCAAACAGTGAAAATTTTATCCTGTATCCTGGGCTACTTCAGCTTCAGATTGAATACTACAAATTCAGCATGCGTCATATTGATTGACCTCCATTACACGTAACACCTCACGATTCATAAAAATGTTTCTGTTTGATATTGCCTCCCTTCTTCCTTCACTTTAACTTAACAGTGTTAATGCAACAAAGGTTTTAAGTTTATGTTTCAATAAACTTTCTCTTTCATTGAAAAATGTTTTGAATTTATATTCATTTCTCTCTGCCATTTATATGTGTCTGTTTGGGTGTATATATTTCATTTAAGGGTACATATTTCATTAAAGGGACATCTTTACAGGTATACAACCACACATCTAGACAGTCTGGATAGTAAAATTATAATGTTTTATAAAATGGTTTTGCTTGTGAGGTAAGAGGGAAAACTCTGTTCAGCAGCAGTATAAAATGCAAGGCTCAGACGTTTTCTGTCCCTCATTCAATCTTCTAATTACTCTCAAGAGTAAAAATGTATAATTTATACAGGTCACTTTGGCAAAACCTCCTTCAGTTAAAAATAAATAGATTACTGAATAAAATTACGTTTTAATACCTGATAACAATACTAATAACTCAGCAGTAGACATATACAAAACATATTCCTTGAAGCATGCTCTGTACCTACCTCTCTATATCTGGGCTTATTCAACTCTCATTGTGTTCTTCATTTTTCCTCACCACCATATCTTGTTCCCTCCACCTGACACCATGCTGAACAATAAAAAAATGTAAAATATTGTATTTTACCTTAAAGAAAATCCCAAATCAGAACATTTTCTAACAACTGGTTTGGACTTTCCATGAGTACAAATTTCTCTTCATTTGCACAAAGCATCTCTGTTGTCAAACAAAAAGTGAGGAAGATTAAAAGTGGTCCCATGCCTTCAATATGCCCTCAGCTGCTGTCAGAGAACATCTACAGCAATCCCAGGGCAACTGTAAGACACAGATGACCCCAGAGAATGAGGCAGAATTGTGTTTGGAGGAGCCCCCATCCTAGAACTGAGGTGTCAAAGAGACACCTTTACAGTACCCACATCTGGGACAGTGGCATTCAACAGGATTGTGATACACAGAAATATAAGTCAGATAGAGATAGAGATAGATAGATAGATACATAGATAGTTAGATAGATAGATAGATAGATAAAAAAGAGAGAAATGTAGATGTAGTGAAATGTTTATAACTGAGGAATCTGAGTAAAGAAGACATAGAAATTATTTTTACTGGTCTTATACCTTTCCTTGTGAAACACTTCAACATAAGTTATACCAAACATCTTTAAAAAGACAAAGACAAATGTCTGATAACCAATTCTGTCTAAACTGCCCATATAAAATGCTTTCATGTGACTCTGAGCCACTCCAATCATCTATACTTGATGTGATTAAATTCTCGTTCTCCTACATTAAGGTTTTAAATGATGTATTGCCTACAGAAACAGCACTATTCTCATATATACATACTGCTGTCAGTTTGTTGATACCACTGTGCTCCTATGTGATTGTAATTTGTTCCTCCCACATCACATCCTTCTGATTGCTCCTCTGTAGTTCAAGGGAAAAGAGCAGAACATCTGCCATACCTCCAGGTTGCTGCTACAGGGGCTCTGCCTGATAAACTTGTGCAAAAATTCCTCCAGGAAAGAGACCTGGTCACCACCTCCTGCATACCAGCTTCAACAACTTAGATCATGGCTTTCCTCCTACACCACTGATTCTTGTATTTATTGTCCAACTTTTCCTTTCAAATCAAAACAACATAATTTTTTCACTGATTACAATCTTCACTCCCTGTTCACACAGGGAACAATGGGAAAATGGAATTCCATCTGAAGAAATACCATTCAAGTAACAGAGACAAGGAAAAAAATAAGAAATCCAAAAAGTCTGATACCTATTAAAGAAAATCAGCCTGTATTTTAAAACAGTCATGCAAAGAAAATTCCAGGCCTAAGTGGCTTCCCTGATGAATTATTTATACCACTTAAGAATAAAATAAATGCCAATTATACAAGTATTCTTCCACGGAATAGGAAAAGGGCAACACAAATAGGAAAATTAAAACCTAACAAAGACATTACAAAAAAGGACTATTTCTTGTGAATGTAACTATAAAAATCCAAAATGATATATATTATCAAAACCAAATCCCATGAGCTATATTCTAAGATTGCAAAATCCTTCATTGGTTTAATATCTGAAAATTCAGTATAATTCATCACATAAATGGAATTAGAAAGTCATATGAATGTCTTAATAGATTCAGATAAAATATAGAATTTCATATGTATTCATGAATTTTCAAAATTCTCAGTAAACTAAGACTAAAAAATAATTTCTTCAATTTGATAAATGGTTTCTACATAAAATCTACAGCTGATGTATTTAATGCTGACATATAAAATAATTTCCATCTGAAGTTAAGAATAAGACGAGGATAACCACTATCACAATTTAATAAAAGTTTGATACAACTTTGTACCAGAGGTCTTTGGCACTGCAATACATGTAAATAAATAAGTACATAAATGCAATATAAACTGGAAAGGAAAATGTAGACCTGCCACTATCAACAAGTGACATAACTATGTGTGTGGGAAGGACAGTTGGTACTGATTCAGGAGTAAGCACATGTCAATGGAAAAACAGATATTCCATGAATAGACTCAAACTTATAGGGTCAGCATTAAGATACCATTGCAGTGCAGAAAATGAAAGGATTGACTTCACAATAAATAATGTTAATTTCATTACAATACAAAAGAAGATGAATCTTGGTTCATACCTTGCACCAAAATAAGATGTAAGAATGCCTTGATTAATTAGAAGTAGGCAATAATTTCTTAAACAGTCTATAAAGAGTACTAGCTATAGAAGAAAATATTAATAAATTGGACTTCACCAAAATTAAAGATTTTTTTTTTGGCCACGCCACGTGCCTTGTAGGATCTTAGTTCCCCGACTAGGGATTGAACCCCGGCCCATGGCAGTGAAAGCACCAAGTACTAACCACTGGACTGCCAGGGAATTCTCAAGATTTCTATTTTAAAAAGTGAAGAAGCCACTGATGGGAGAAGATATTTACAATGCATGTGTCTAAAGGAGGATTTATACAAAAAAATAAATAAAAATACCTACAAGTCATTAGACAAAGACAAAAAACACAATTAAAAATTGCCAAAAACTTGAACAAGCATATTACACCAAATGATAACAAAAGATGACCAACCTCATCAGAGCAAGAAAATGCAAATTATAACCACAATGAAAAACATGGGTATAGCACAGCGTACTTATCAAACAGCTAAAATTAAAGAGACTGAAAATACCAAGTGATTTTGAGAATGTGCAGCAACGGAATTCACAGACATTACTGGCATACATGTCAGTAGCACAACCCCTACAGAAACTGTTTAGCAGCATCTAAAAATGCCAACTACACAGATACCCTAAAATCCATCATTTCTGCCCTACAGAAATGATGACTTTTGTCCACTTCAGTTATTTTATTCCTTCCACAAACTCACAAATCCACGTATGTAAACTCTAAATTCTTAGACTGCCTTTTAAGAAAATAAGTTATTTTTAGAAAATAAGCCAACAAACCAAAACTTGGAGAAAAGACTCTATGCTTTATGTCACACCAAGTGGCCAGAACATGTCAGTTCAAATAAATACATATGGGTAAGCAAGGGCAATAAAAATAAGGGGAAAAAAATCTCTAAAAGCACATAATTTGATTAAGGTTATTCTGACATAAAAGCAAAATATGCTTGGTAATGAGGGTCCTCACTTTGTCTAGTGAATCAAAAGATTCAAAAGAATCTCTAATGTTTTCTAATGCCTCCTAAATCTCATTCAATCTCTCACTGGTGGCATTTCACGCAGAATCTTATTTTGCAGTACATCTTGGGAGATGTAGTCCCTGGGCTTCCAGACCTATTATTACTTGGGAGTGGAGAGAAAATGATACACTGATAATTGGCCTTAAATTAATCACATGCAGGGTAATTGCTTTTCAAAATAAAATTAAAATGTCTTTTATTAAATTACATGATTTAATTATGGGACACTTGAAATAATAGCAAAATGATCTTATACCTGAGGAACTCTTTTCCTATGTAAACAAAAGATTTAGTAAATTTTTCTAGTGAAAGTTATTCTAAATTATGAAGTCAACAATGCCTGGTTTGTCCTACCCACCACTAACAGTGTATAAAAGGCCCTGGACAGATGATGACATTTAAACTGAGAAGAGTAATTCCTGCCTCTCAAGTGAACTTTCCACTCTTAATACCATGTACTATTACAGAAACTATTATGGTGGCCTAGGTGCTGGCTATAGCTATGGCAGGTATGGATGTGGTAGCTACTATCTATCTTGCTGTAGCAGATACCGGTCTTATGGGTTCTACTGAGAAACTTGTAGAGCCACTCAGCTTATTGGACTCATCCTGCTACTACCAGGGATGACTTAGAAATTCTATTGCATCTTTAATGCAGAGTAAACTCATCTTAGGCTACGAGGGAAAACATTATTCAGATTTGACATGTTTTTTTGGTCAAAATTATCTCAAAATACCTCAAATTTTATATTTTTAATAGATGCTTTCACTTTGATATTGCATTTCCATCATACTTTCTCATTAATTTTGATCTTGCAGAGGCTTTTGACTTTACCCCTGTAAGTAGAGAACACCATTTGCTTTCAGCTGGCAGGACCAGCAATGCTCTTTAACTGCCCTACCTCAGAGTTATGCTAACTCTTCAAACCCCATGCACAACTTAGTCTACAGAGACCTTGACTTTGCATTCTAGTGGTTATCACATTAGTCCACCATGTTCATAATATGATGGTGATAAGACCCAGTGAGTAGGAACTAGCAACTACCCTGAACATCTTGGTAAAACTCATGAGTGACAGAGGATGGGAAATAAGCCCTACAAAATTTCAAGGACCTGCCATCTCATTGAAATTTCTAGGGGTCCACTGGTCTGGATGAAGGGACACATCATTACTTTTGACGCCTCCTATCACTAAGTAAGAAACACAATACTCAGGAGTCTCTTTGTATTTTCATGATAATGTAATCCTCATCTGGATGTGCCACCTGTTATCCATTTATCCACTGTAACCAATAAAGTGGCTACAAGCTTAGAGTGAATTAAGAGCAAGAGGAAACTCCACAATGGTCACAGGTTGCCATACGTACTGCTCTGTTACTTCACTGTACGGAGCAGCAGATTCAGTGCTGCTTACAGTGTCCACAGAAGATAAGGATGATGTTTTGAGGTTTTCACAGGTCTGTAGAGGTGAATCATAGCACAGGCTTTTAGGATTTTGGAGCAAATCTATGCTGTCCTTTGAAGATTTATATTATCTTTTGAAGAAACAGCTCATAACTGAGTTCTTTTTTCCTTTTACATTTGTTTTTTTTCCAGTTTTATTGAGATACAATTGATATGTAACATTTTATGAGTTTAAGGTACACAACGTCATGATTTGATATATGTATATATTGCCAAATGATTACACTAGTTAACATCCATCACCTCACAAAATTACAGTTTTTTCCTTGTGATGAGAAGTAGATATTTCTTTTAAGATCCACTCTACTAGTAACTTTTCAAATATACAATACAGTTCACTAAGGTCACCATGTTGTACATTACATCCTCAGAACTTATTTATATTATAACTGGAAGTTTGTACCTTTTGACCACCTTTACCCATTTCCCCCATGCCAGCCTCCCCCCATGTCTGGCAACCACCAATCTATTCTCTGTTTCCATGAGTTAGATTTTTTTTAAGAATTTTCAGTTCTTGTCCATAGGCCACCAAGTTACCATGTGACTTGAACTGCCCACTGTGAACTAGATATTGTTTGAATCTGAGCCACAAATTTGAGTATAAACAGCAATCTTCCATCATCATGTGAAAGTGCTGTATATGAGACTGGGCTTGAGGAAGTCCAGAAAGTACAAATAAATTATAGAAGAAAGTGGCTTGAGTCTCATGGCTTCTACTCTACTGAGTGTCTCCTTTTTCTCAACACCCACTGATAGATTTATTCTGATTTTCCAGTTGAAAGAAGAAAAAATAGTCCTGGCTTACAGATGGTTCTGCTAATCTGATGATACACTTAAAAGTAGGTGGCCTGCACTACAGTAGCCCAAATCAGGCATGGCCCTAGAGAACAGCAGTGAAAGAAAATCCCCAATTGTTTTCAATCCTCTTGAGAAATGATAACATCCAAATTTAGTCTGTCTCTTAAAACTTAAGTCTATGTATAGGGGCATGGTACATACAGAGCCACTATCCTTGAGAAAAATAAATACTCATGTACTCTATCAAATTTCAGCCTCACTCTATATTCCTATGAACTTGGAAACAAATAAGACGGTCAATGCTCTTCCTGTATGTGAAGGAATGTGTACAGTCTGGTGCAGGTATAGATAATCAACTAGACAACTTTTTTATCTAACAGAAAAAAAACTACACAGACAACAAAGTGGCATTACTCTCAAGAGAACACAGCAATACAAATCCCATAGAGTAAAATGTGATTGGAATGGATGGTAGGTCGTACAGAAAAAAATACTGTTTGCTGCTAAGATTTATATAGATAACATCACAGCTGTGTTGATTAAGTTTTAAATCTGTGCATGAGATGAAGGGTATTATTAGCAAAATCACTGGAGGAAGAAGGCATTCGCCTCCTCCATGTGATGTCATGCAGCATGGTTACAAAGGTTAAATTCAGCATCAGTGTCAGCAAGGTCAGTGAACTCAGCATTTTGGTTTTTTATTTAAAGAACATCGACTGTTTGGGAAGATCCTAACATACCAAGCAAATAATCTCCACTTTAATGAGTATGTGAAGTCTTTTTTGTAATGAGATTTTTAAATACAAGTTGGTCTATATGAGGATGTCAGAAGTGTCTGTGGTTTGCCACACCTACACTTAGACTGCAAAAAAGACTCTTAGCATTTAATATTCTCATTCACTAAAATTTACTCTTTGCTCATAGGCTAAAAACTTAAATTCTGACACAGTATGCTACTACTAAGGCAGATACTATAGAGGACTGGGCTATGGCTACAGCTGTGGATACAGTCATGTCTGTTGCTTTGGTGCCTTTAGAATCTTGGAATGTGGCTACAGATGTGGCTGTAATAGGTATGGACTTGACTGCTGACACCAATATTGTCACAGGTGACACTTGTCCCCTGGCACAAACTGAATACTGTCTGCTACTGAGTCCATTCCCTTGTGAGATGGCAATTCTGTTCTACAGAATCTTTTCATTGTACCTGTTATACTCAGGTTTAACTGTTAGTAATCCTGACTAATCCTAGGCAATCAGAATAGATTATTAAACTGACAAGACATCCACATCAGTGTCTTAGATTGACTACACTTTCCTCTTTCAATTAATGTTTTTTTCATGATAATATACCAGATAAATTACAGTTTCGGCATGTTTCATGAGTAGGCAACTCTAGGTTCACTTTTCATTACTCTGGCTTGGCCAATGTTGTTATTTGTTTCTCTTTTTTAAAATGTATTACTTATACATGTGTTCAAAAATGTTTAATGAATAATTGTTCCATAAGTCTCCCTGTTAAGTGTTACAAATGTGAAAAGATATGTTAAGTTGGAAAACAAATATGTAAACAAACATGATAGATGATGTAATGGTCAAGTGGAAACACAGAGGGGAAGGCTCATGTCTGGTTTCAAGAAAGAGATGCTAGAGCAAAAGGTCAGACCAAATATGTTCTCCCTAAAGGTTACATTTAAATTAATTCTTGACGTAGGAGAAATATAATAGAGAGGCAAAGTGTATGCCAAGCAGGAGGAGCAGAATATGTGCAGGCATTGGGAAAATATTGCATTACAGACTTATAAGTTGGTGTCACACCTAGAAAGTACACAGAGCAAAGCAAGTGGCTAAAATGAGGCCCCAGGCAATTAAGAGAAACCAGAACATCAAGATCATATATATCTTGCTATGGGTGCACTAGATACTATTTCAAAAAGTTATAATGTTTTCCGCAGAAATTTATGTTTTATAAAAATCATTATGGCAGCTAATTGAAAGGAAGTTCACCAAGGGCTGTGACCACTGACCAATAGACTATCAAGAGGCTATTCAAGTAGTCGATGTGAGGTCTCAATGTAAGAAAGCAGCAATTAAGATTTTCAAGAGGACCCAGATCAAATATAAAAGTGACAGAATTTAAAAGGCTTGTTTATATGATATGGGGGTGAAGAGTAATAAAGAAAAAAAGGAGCACACATGAACTTCCAGATTGGAGGTACAGAAACTGATGGATTGTGATGCTAATAGAAGATGTGATATGAGACAAGGGGGGCATTAGGAGGATGATCAAGGTAGAGATATGAAAATTTGTTAGAGTTCAGATAAATTTAAGTAAAGTTATATAGTGGCAGGTTCTTATAAAAATCTGGAATTCAAGAGAGAACTGGATTTGACATTTCAAATAATTGGATAAAGGTGTAATAGCTTCACAAATACAGTATTCCAATATTTAGAAGTGAGCAGAAGAAAAAGAGATTGCAATTCAGGTAAGGAGCAGGAAAAAGATAAAAGGTGAAACAGAAGAGATTTGTATCAGGGGAATCAAGGACATATAAACTTTCTAGGAGGGAACTGTCAGCAACTGCACTTTCACTCAAGCATTTATTCTTTTTTTTTTTTTCTTGCGGTACGCGGGCCTCTCACCGTTGTGGCCTCTCCCGTTGCGGAGCAAGGCTCCGGACGCACAGGCTTCGGACGCACAGGCTTCGGACGCACAGGCTCAGCAGCCATGGCTCACGGGCCCAGCTGCTCCGTGGCATGTGGGATCTTCCCGGATCGGGGCACGAACCCATGTCCCCTGCACAGGCAGGCAGACTCTCAACTACTGCGCCACCAGGGAAGCCCAAGCATTTATTCTTTCACCAAGTATTTCTAGAGTAATAACAAATTTTGAAATTAAGCTAGATGCTGGCAAATAGTCAATGAGATTGGCATGCTACAGAAGTTACAATCAAGAGAGGCATGACAGAACATCATAAAGGCAATTACTGTAAAATAGCAGAGGCTTTAGTGATTACTTAGAGTCTCTTCAGCTCCCGATGTCTGGGGAATTGACCCCAAACTCCATCCTCATGATAACCAAAGAAACAGCCATTTTATTCTTCAATTTGTTAATATGGTGTATCACATTGATGGATTTGCATATATTGAAGAATCCTTGCATCACTGGGATAAATCCCACTTGATCAGGGTGTATGATCCTTTCAATGTCTTGTTGGATTCTGTTTGATAGTATATTGTTGAGGATTTCTGCATCTATATTCATCAGTGATATTAGCCTGTAGTTTTCTCTTTTTGTGACATCTTTGTCTGGTTTTGGTATCACGGTAATGGTGGCTTCATAGAATGAGTTTGGGAGTGTTCCTTCCTCTGCAAGTTTTTAGAAGAGTTTGAGAAGAATGAGCGTTAGCTCTTCTCTAAATGTTTGATAGAAACCACCTATTAAGCCATCTGGTCCTGGACTTTTGTTTATTGTAAGATTTTTAATCACAGTTTCAATTTCATTACTTGTGATTGGTCTGTTCATATTTTCTATTTCTTCCTGGTTCAGTCTTGGAAGGTTATACCTTTCTAAAAAATTGTCAATTTCTTCCAGGTTGTCCATTTTATTGGCATAGAGTTGCTTGTAGCAGGCTCTTATGCTTTGTATTTCTGCAGTGTCCATTGTAACTTCTCCGTTTTCATTTCTAATTTTATTGATTTGAGTCCTCTCCCTCTTTTTTTTGATGAATGTGTCTAAAGGTTTATCAATTTTGTTTATCTTCTCAAAGAAGCAGCTTTTATATTTAATGATATTTGCTATTGTTTTCTTTGTTTCTATATCATTTATTTCTGCTCTGATGTTCATGATTTCTTTCCTATTAACTTTGGGTTTTGTTTGTTCTTTCTCTAGTTCCTTTAGGTGTAAGGTTAGATTGTTTATTTGAGATTTTTCTTGGGGTTTCTTGGGGTAGAATTGTATTGCTATAAACTTCCCTCTTAGAACTGCTTTTACTGCATCCCATAGGTTTTGGATCATTGTGTATTCATTGTCATTTGTCTCTAGGTATTTTTTGATTTCCTCTTTGATTTCTTCTGTGATCTCTTGGTTATTTAGTAACATATTGTTTAGCTTCCATGTGCTTGTGTTTCTTACATTATTTTCCCTGTAGTTTATTTCTAATCTCATAGCGTTGTGGTCAGAAAAGATGCTTGATGTGATATCAATTTTCTTAAATTTACTGAGGCTTGATTTGTGACCCAAAATGTGATTTATCCTGGAGAATGTTCCATGTGCACTTGAGAAGAAAGTGTAATCTGCTGTGTTCGGATGGAATGTCCTGTAAGTATCAATTAAATCTACCTGGTATATTGTGTCATTTAAAGCTTGTGTTTCCTTATTAATTTTCTGTCTGGAGAATCTGTTCATTGGTGTATGTGTGGTGTTACTGTCCCCCACTATTATTGTGTTACTGTCGATTTCCATTTTTATAGCTGTTAGCATTTGCCTTATGTATTGAGGTGCTCCTACATTGGGTGCATATATATTTATAATTGTTATATCTTCTTCTTGGATTGATCCCTTGATCATTATGTAGTGTCCTTCCTTGTCTCTTGTAACATTCTTTATTTTAAAGTCTATTGTATCTGATATGAGTATTGCTACTCCAGCTTTCTTTTGGTTTCCATTTGCATGGAATATCTTTTTCCATCCCCTCACTTTCAGTCCAAAGTGGGTCTCTGGTAGACAGCATATATATGGATCTTGTTTTTGTATCCATTCAGTGAGCCTGTGTCTTTTGGTTGAAGCATTTAATCCATTTACATTTAAGGTAATTATCAATATGTATGCTCCTATTACCATTTTCTTAATTGTTTTGGATTTGTTTTTGTAGGTCCTTTTTTTCTCTTGTGTTTCCCATTTAGAGAAGTTCCTTTAGCATTTGTTGTAGAGCTAGTTTGGTGGTGTTGAATTCTCTTAGCTTTTGCTTGTCTGTAAAGCTTTTGATTTCTCCATCAAATCTGAATGAGATCCTTGTAGGATAGAGTAATCTTGGTTGTAGGTTCTTCCCTTTCATCACTTTAAATATATCGTGCCACTCCCTTCTGGCTTGTAGAGTTTCTGTTGAGAATCAGCTGTTAACCTTATGGGAGTTCCCTTGTATGTTAATTGTCATTTTTCCCCTGTTGCTTTTAATAATTATTCATTGTCTTTAATTTTTGTCAATTTGATTACTATGTGTCTCAGCATGTTTCTCCTTGGGTTTACCCTTCCTGGGACTCTCTACACTTCCTGGACTTGGGTGGTTATTTCCTTTCCCATGTTAGGGAATTTTTTGACTATAATCCCTTCAAATATTTTCTCAGGTCCTTTCTCTCTCTCTTCTTCTTCTTGGACCACTATAACGTGAATGTTGGTGCGTTTAATGTTGCCCCACAAGTCTCTTAGGCTGTCTTCCTTTCTTTTCATTCTTTTCTCTTTATTCTGTTCCACAGCAGTGAATTCTACCAGTCTGTCTTCCAGGTCACTTACTCGTTCTTCTCCCTCAGTTATTCTGCTATTGATTCCTTCTAGTGTATTTTTCATTTCAGTTATTGTATTATTCATCTCTGTGTGTTTGTTCTTTAATTCTTCTAGGTCTTTGTTAAACGTTTCTTGCATCTTCTCAATCTTTGCCTGCATTCTGTTTCCGAGGTCCTGGATCACCTTCACTATCATCATTCTGAATTCTTTTTCTGGAAGGTTGCCTATCTCCACTTCATTTATTTGTTTTTCAGGAGTTTTATCTTATTCCTTCATCTGGTACATAGTCCTCTGCCTTTTCATTTTGTCTATCTTTCTGTGAATGTGGTTTTCATTCCACAGGCTGCAGAATTGTAGTTCTTCTTGCTTCTGCTGTCTGCTTTCTAGTGGATGAGGCTATCTAAGAGGCTTGTGCAGGCTTCCTGAGAGGAGTGACTGGTGGTTGGTAGAGCTGGGTGTTGCTCTGGTGGGCAGAGCTCAGTAAAACTTTAATCCACTTGTCTGCTGATGACTGGGGCTGGGTTCCCTCCTTGTTGGTTGCTTGGCCTGAGGTGACCCAGCACTGGAGCCTACCCAGCTCTCTGGTGGGGCTATTGGCAGACTCTGGGATGGTTCACACCAAGAAGTACTTCCCAGAACTTCTGCTGCCAGTGTCCTTGTCCCTGCAGTGAGCCACAGCCACCCCCCTGCCTCTGTAGGAGACCCTCCAATAATAGCAGGTAGGTCCAGGTCAGTCTCCCTTGGGGTCACTACTCCCTTCCTGGGTCCTTATGTGCACACTACTTTGTGTGTGCCCGGCAAGAATGGAGTCTCTGTTTCCCCCAGTCTTGTCAAAGTCCTACAATCTAATCCCACCAGCCTTCAAAGTCTGATTCTCTAGGAATTCCTCCTCCCATTGCCGGACCCCCATATTTGGAAGCCTGATGTAGGGCTCAGAACCTTCACTGCAGTGGGTGGACCTCTGTGGTATAAGTCTTTTCCAGTTTGTGAGTCAACCACCCAGGGACCATGGGATTTGATTTATTGTGATTGTGCCCCTCCTACCATCTCATTGCACCTTCTCCCCGTCCTTGGATGTGGGGAATCTTTTTTAGTTAGTTTCAGTCTCCTCCTGTCTATGATTGTTCAGCAGTTAGTTGTGATTCCAGTGCTCTCACAAGAGGGAGTGAGCTCATGTCCTCCTACTCTGCCATCTTGAACCAATCTGAGAAAGAGCCATTTTAAATGTGATTCCCATGTCCTAGTCAAGGTTAGTGGGTGCAGATCTGGCTGCTTGAACAAGATGAACCGGAAAATCACCAGGATTTATGAACAGGAGCTTATATTTTTTTCTACTTGATGAAGCTCTAAGGAGTAACACTTGGAAACTATTAGCAGCTATGTTTTACTCTTTGTAGAGTGCCCTTTAACAGTTCATTGTAAATCACCTACTTAAGTAATCTGCTGAATAATTCTTATATGTTCTGCTCAGAGGCAACTCATGGAAAATCTTTTTAACTTTTCTAGATTGCCCATCTCAGTAAGTGATATTCTATCAAATCTAAGAGGCCCACCATCCTAACAAAACCAGGTGACTAAACTTGAAAATCATTATTCTCTAGATCTACACATTGACCTCAAATGTTATTCTATATTAATTCATTATTTACTTATTTACCTCAGAGGTACAAAAGCCTGACCTGGTTGGCTTTGCATGGAAGTGGACAAAAATGTCATTATAATTGAGCTGTCTTGCAGAATCTATAAGCCAAAGAGGGTAAATTGTGGCAGAACATTACAATTTTCTGATAGTGTGAAAATATAACACCATCAGATGTCAAAAGGGGTATTTTCACTAAAACTGTGATAGTGATGACAGCTTGAAAAAGGTCTGTGAAAGAAATTACAAAATACATGACAGCATGGAGCAAAATTTCTGACCTGATGGCTGAAGACAATGGCAAAAGTTAGTTAGACCTTAACTAGTAGATTGAAAGAAATGTAATATTGACCAGAACATTGAATTATTTCCAGTCAATCTTAACAGCCTTAAAATCCTAAATATTTATGGAATTAAGTCATGTTTGGCTCCTGAACAGAGAGATTTTACTCCAATTGCCTATATGGACCAAAGGGCACTGCAGCAAGATCAGCAGATCTGTAGCTCTAAAAAGAACAATAGCCCATAACTTAATTAAAACATTGAATGAAGTGTTTATCTATATATGTATCTATATCAATACATATATAGAAGTACATAAATGTATATGTTTATATATTGAATACATATATTGAAAGAGAAAGAGAGGGACAGAGAGAGAGAAATATACTAGATAATTTAGCATATGGTTATCTGGCTGAGATAGGGGTAGGGAGCTGATGTATAGTATTGGGTGAATGGGTGAGGATGGAAGACTATAAGGGGTTAACCAAAAGGTAAAGAATAAAGATAGAAACTGTACTGAAAAAAATCTCAAAACGAAGAATATATTATTTTTATTCTAAAATTTATGTGTGTGATATATAATAGGCAAAGAGGTTATATCTATGGACTAACAGTGTATCCATAATAAATGACAGTATAAAAGGCAAGAGCTCGATATGTATAGTATGATTCCTTTCTGTTTGAAACCACAAAATTCAAAGCTCCATGTGTGCATAACTATGGGTAGAGACAACACTGCTTATGTATGTATGAGGGAAGAGAGATTAGTTGAAGGTCCTCTGAAGGGGATAATATGTGTATGCAGTAAGATCAGAGATCATTAACTTGATCTTATACATATTTGCATTTCTCCACTCATTATTACAGGAATCTGTTGACTTGTGAATAAAGATAACATCAAATGAAGTAAACATTTGAAAACTGAAAGGATGCTTTAGATAATAGAAAACCGAATCATGGATCCATAGAATTAGAAGCTTTAGAGAGTTGGCTTTATTTAACTTTTGCTTGATTTGCAATTGATTTGTTAGTGTTTACTGTAGAAGATTTTAACATGTCTTTACAAAGAGTTGGCATTCTATTTTTAATTTATTTAGCTTGGTTACATGTCCTGAAGAGAAAGGATTACTTGTTCACAGCTCTCCAAATAACTGTCAGCATATAATAGTCATAAAATCTAAACAAATGAGATAATGTGAAATATAATGACAATGTAAGCAAACACTTTTTAAAAACATGCTAGATTTTAATCCCAGGAGAGATTTCTTGTCTTTATAAACACCTAGATCCACCGTGCCACAATGGTATATAATGAGACCCAAGATTATTTTAGGACACGTAACACAATAATTTGAATTATATGCAGCTACCCAGAAACAAAATAGGTTGAATGTGATGCAGTGTAAAGTCCTCTGAGGAGCTGCCTGATGTTATTAGTCAGGTGCAATGATAGTTTTCTTTACTGACTAAAACAGTTTCATATTCTGGGGCCCTAATGATCACAGTTATACATGCTTTATTATTTTTTTCTATAAATCTTATAGAGAAAAAAAGAAGAATGCAGGAGAAAGCTCTGGACAACAAGTGGGAGAAATAAACCCCCAGGGAACTTCAGCTACATTCATCCTTGGATAGGGAGAAGAAGGAGATGAACCACCTCAACAGCTTTTGAAAACTGCATCTGCTTCTAGTGTAGCTAGGTGCTTTGCTGTGATGTCTTTACAGATAACTCTTTGTAGAATATTTTTATTGTAGAAAATTGTTGGAGAGGACTACTTAAAGAGACTTCTGGCTGCTATAATAATCAGTAATATTTACTCAATTTAGAAAACATTGTTGACATAAGATAGCAATGTTTCTCACAGTGTGAGAAAATCAAGCACTCATTCATTTGCGGGACAAATATCCATTGAGTATGGTCTACATTGCATGGTCTCAGTACTTATATGGTCTGCATGCATGGTCTTTGTACCTACCATTATCCCCATTGCTGCCTGCTGCCTTTATTCTTGCCATGTTTGGTTCCTATTAATACAGGTGGGATAAACAAAGAATACTTTTATATTTAAGTTTTTCCTTAAAAAAATGAAAAAGAATTCATGTTTCTGTTTTCTTTGGATATATACCCAAGAGTGGAATTTCTGGATCACATGGTCATTCTATTTTTAATTTTTTGAGGCACCTCCACACTGTTATCCATACTGGCTGCACCAATTTACATTCCCACTGACAGTGTATGAGTGTTCCCTTTTCTCCACATTCTCAACAATCTTTGAAATTTGTGGTCTTTTTGATGATAGCCATTCTGAATGGTGTGAGGTGATATCTCATTGTGATTTTGATTTGCAGTTCTCTGAGGATTAGCAATGTTGAGCATCTTTTCATGTATCTGTTAGCAATCTGTATACTTTTTTTGGAAAAATGTCTATTCAGGTCTTCTTCACATTGTTTAATCTGGTTATTTTTTTTTATTGAGTTTTAGGAGCTGTTTATATATTTTTGGTATTAACCCCTTATCTGTCATTTCATTTGCAAATATTTTCTCCCATTCAGTAGGTTGTCTCTTCATTTTGTCAATGGTTTCCTTTGCTGTGCAAAAACTTTCATGTTTAATTAGGTCCTATTTGTTTACTTTTGCTTTTATTTCTTTTGCCTTAGGAGGCAGATCCAAAAAAATATTGCTAGGATTTATGCTAAAGAATGTTCTGCCTGTGTTTTCCTCTAGGAGTTGTATGGTTTCAGGTCTTAAATTTAGGTAAGCTTACATTTTGAGCTTATTTTTATATATGGCGTTAGAGAGTGATCTAATTTCATTAGCACTAATTTCATTAGTGATCTAATTTCCCAGCACCACTTATTGAAGAGACAGTCTTTTCCTCATTGTATAGTCTTCCTCCTTTTTTGTAGATTAACTGACTGTAAGTGTGTGGGTTTATTTTGGAGCTTTCTATTCTGTTCCATTGATAATGAGCCTGTTTTTGTGCTGCTATCATGTTGCTTTGATTACCATAGCTCTGTAGTATAGACTGAAGTCAGAGAGTGTAATACCTTCAGCTTTGTTATTTTTTCTCAAGATTGCTTTCCCTGTTCAGGGTCTTTTGTGATCCCATATAAATTTTAGGATTATTTTTTCTAATTCTGGGAAAAATCATATGAATATTTTGATCAGGATTGCATTAAATATGTAGATTGATTTGTATAGGATGGATATTTTAACAATATTAATTCTTCCAATCCATGAACACTTAGTGGAATAAGTCAGACCATGAAAGACAAACACTGTATGTTATCACTTACATGTGGAATCTGCAAAATAAAACAAATGAATAAATATAACAAAACAGAAACAGAATCACAAATACAGAGAACAAACTAGTGGTTACCAGTGGGAAGAGGGATAAGGGGAGGAACAGGATAGGGGTATGGAATTAAAAGGTACAAACCACTATGTATACAAAACAAATAAGCTACAAAGATATATTATAGGTCAGTGAATATAACCAATATTTTATAATAACTTTAAATTGTTTATAATCTACAAAAATATTGAATCATTATGTTGTAACCTGAAACTAATATTATATTGTAAATCAACTATACTTAATTAAAAAGGTGAAGAAGACATGAATAAGTAACTGTGGAAAGAGCTATAAAATCATAAAACCTATAAGTGAAAACCTACAATATTCCCATTGACATAGGGAAAAACACGATATGTGGGAATTGACTCATAATGACCTGCAACCTATCTGAACAGACCAATTTAACACAAAATAGAAAATGTACTTAAAATGGTACATAACATAACATAAATATAAGTGTGAAATACCATAATGTTTTAAAGACCATAAATGTCACAGATAATCAGAGGAGGAGGAAATCAATGAACTCTAGTGAGGAGTGTGATGCTTCATAGAAGGTGTGGAAGGACCAGGAAGAGAATTGGAGGAAGGAGAAATATTTAGATGAAAAGAATTTTATAACTGGGCAATATGGGCACACTGAAGACACCACATCACCCATGAATTATTCTCTCCAAAGCATTAAACCTGGATCAAACCAAGACATAAGGTCTAACCTACAATTTATACAACAATTAAATAGTATAAAATTAAGGGCTATTCTT
Organism: Orcinus orca; assembly: GCF_937001465.1. NCBI lineage: Eukaryota > Metazoa > Chordata > Mammalia > Artiodactyla > Delphinidae > Orcinus > Orcinus orca. Next base: position 135,140,109 of record NC_064563.1, read on the forward strand.
CAATCAAAGAGAAGAAAAACACATAATAGATAAATTCAATGTGTGGAACTTATCTGATTTTAAATAAACAACAACAACTAAAACACCTGCTTTAAATAATCAGGAAAATTTGATTACTGCATTAGTTGATAAAAAATTAATAATAGTGTTAGGTGTGATAATGCTATTCTGATAATGTAAGAAAATTCTCCATTTTTAGATATGCATATTGAAACTTTTTGAATTATGAAATATTTACTTTAAAATATTTCATCAAAAATGATGATTAGTATATCAAAATGTTACAGAATTAAAATTAGGAGGTAAATAAAAAGGTTAATACTCTTATTTTTCTGCTGATTAAATGTTGTTTAATAAAAAGTTTATAAAACTGATAGCAAGAACAGAGAACATTCATGAATGAGACAAATAAAATGAGCAATGACTCACAGGTGAGACTGTGCAAGACCTGACTCAACACCATAAAACTTTTACTGAGAATTTGAGAAAAAGAGCTAATGAGAGCTAAATTGTGAAACATAGGTTAGAGTGTCATTATTGAAGGCCCTAGTTACTGAATATTATACTGTCAAACATAAAAAGGGGTTAGATGAAGCATAATGGAATTTTTGAGCAAGACAATGATAAAAGCAGTAAGATTTGTTGGTTGGTTGGTTGGTTGGTTGGTTTGGTGAGATCCTCTTAGAAAGATTACATAGATTAAGGGTTTGTGGAATGCATCAAGGAATAAGGAAATGCAAAGTTGAAGAATGATTAAGGGACTGCTTTAAGAGCTCATTATGTTTTTGTTGAAGTAGAGGCTGTGAGAACATGCATCACAAGAAGAATGGAAATACATAGATGATAAATTAACAGGACTCAGGTGTGAGAGGGAGTGGGAATAGCAAACAGAAAATAGCAAACAACCATATGAGAAGGAAAGGTGATGAAGTCAGTTGTTTGTGGTGAGGTCTGGTGCTATATATAATGCATCTGGTTTTAGGCAATGAAATATGAATGTCCTGCTGAACTGAGGTTGAATATCAGCCACTTGGTTTTCAAAAACTCTGAGAAGCAGTTTGTTCCACTTCTACTTAATCAAACTTTATGTCAGCAAGTAATAGAAGTCAATTCTCTTAGAGTCTACTATCATTATATCATCTAGATAAAATTGAAAAATATATAATAAACTATAAAAAGTGATTTTAATTTGCATATAGTTGACCAAAAACATAATAAATCACTTTTGGAGCAATCATAATTTATTGTTTCTGAGATTTTAAGTGTATGTGAATATCTTGTGTTATTGTTGCCTTTGAATATTATAAAACTGTAATTACTTAATTCATTCATTTTCTTAAATATATTTTTACACCATGTCTGACCTAGTACTAGGATATAGATCAGAAATATGAATAGAATAAGATCCTGCCTTCTGCCCCCCAGAAACATATTTATAAACAGTTGATTACAAATGTCTGTTAGGTGGCAAAGGAGTGATGTGCACAGTGGGAACAAATTTTAAAAAATCAACCTTTCTTGAGATGTCATGGTAGACTTTACAGGGACTGGGCTCTTTAAAGATTATTAGAATGTCACTTCACATGTAAGGGCATTAAGAACGTTCTAGCTCATTAGTATTCACTATTTTTGTGTTTGCAGCACATCTGACAAATCAATAGTTCATCTGATAGATATGACAAGATAAAGACATATCCTCAATTAAGGTCATAGTAAAGGTTTTCTATAAATTAAAATTAGTCAACCTGTCTGGGATGGATATGCAGTTCATAGTGTTCTGGGACACACTTGTTGAGAACCCATCCTATCTATAAAGACAAGTGAGTTATCAGGACATTAAGGGAATGAAGAAAAAAATAATAAAGAAAAAAACTTCATAGGAATCTATAAGAAAGAGAGTTAACCAAATTAGCCTGTGAAGATAGAAATGTCCCCCCGGAAGAAGTAACCAGTCAAATAGATAGATATGGATGCAGGTACCTGGACAAATTAAAAAAGAGAGGCAGTTAAGCCAAAGAGAAAACCCCATTGAAGATATGAAACAGAATGTTATGGACTGAATGTTTATGTTCCCCAAATTCATAATGTTGATATCATAGTCCCCAATGTGATGGTGGAGAATTTATCAGGTGATTAGGTTATATGGGTAAAGCCATCATGAATGGGATTAGTGCCCATATAAAAGTGACCTCAGAGAGCTCTCTCACCCATTCTGCCATGTGAAGACACAGCAAGAAGATGGCTATCTATGAACCGGGAAGCTGACCCTCACCAGTTGCTAAAGCTGCTGGCATCTTGATCTTGGATTTTCAGCCTCCAGAACTGTGAAAAATAAATATGTGTTGTTCAAACCACCAGTCTATGATATTTTTGTTATAACATTCTAAATGGGCTAAGACATAAACTAAGACGGAAAAGTCAGGGTGCTGCTGTAACAAATACCTAAAATGTGTAGGCGGCTTTGGATTTGGGTAAGGGGTAGAAGCTGGAAGAGTTTTGATATGCATGCTAGAAAATCCTACATTTTTGTAGATGGATCATTAAAAACAATTCTGATGAGAGCTCAGAAAAAAGAGTGTTGCAGAGAAAGCTTGTCTTCTTAGATAATACTTAAATAATCATGAATAGAATGTTGGTAGAAATGTGGAGGATGGTAAAGACCATTCTGATGAGGTCTCAGACAGAACCAAGGAACATGTTATTGGAAACTACCTGTGTAGACTCATAGTGCAAGGGGTCAGGGTGGTTCAGGCCAGAATGCTCCTGCCCAGTGTATCAAGGGAACCTACAAAGAGCTGCAGTGGAGGTTGCACCTACCAGAGCCATGGGAGCAGAGCCACCCAGAGCCATGGTGCAGGGACTCCAGCCTGGAAGAGCTGCAGAGGTGGGACCAGCACACTAGTTAGTTCAGAGGGCAGAGCATTGAGCCAAAGAGGATTATTCTTGAGCCCTTAGGTTTAATGTTGTTTGCCCTATTAGGTTTTGTATTTACTTGGGGCCTGTGCCCCTAACTTCTTTCTTATTTCTTTCTTTTGGAGTAGGAATACCTACCCTGTGCCTGTCCCACCACTGTGTTTTGGAAACACATAATTTGTTTGGCTTCACAGGTTCACAGCTAGAATTTGCCTCAGGATGAATCTTACCTTGCATATCACCTGTATCTGATTTCAATGATATTTAGATAAGACTTTGGATTTAGATTTTCAGTGCTGACATGAATTAAGACAAACCTTACATTCATGTCAACTGACTTTAAACAAGAGTGCCAAGACCTTCCCTGGGAAATAGTAGGCTTTTCAACAAAATGTACTGAAACAAATGGGTATCCACATGAAAAAGGATGAGGTTAGACCCTGTCTCATTCTCTCACCTTATCAAGAATTAACTCAAAATGGATCAAAGATCTAGGTGTTAGAGCTAAAGGTATAGAGCTAAAGGTATATATATATATATATATATATATATATATATATATATTAGAAGAAAAATAGGTGTAAATCTTCATGACCTTGGATTTTTCAATCATTTCTCAGATACAACACCAAAAGCACAAGCTACAAAATAAATAAATTTGATTTCATCAAAATTAAAAGCTTTGGCTTCCCTGGTGGTGCAGTGGTTGAGAGTCCGCCTGCCAATGCAGGGGACACGGGTTCATGCCCCGGTCCGGGAAGATTCTACATGCTGCAGAGCGGCTGGGCCCGTGAGCCATGGCCGCTGAGACTGCGTGTCCGGAGCCTGTGCTCCGCAACGGGAGAGGCCACAACAGTGAGAGGCCCGCATAACACAAAAAAAAAAAAAAAAAAATTAAAAGCTTTTTTGCTTCGACAGACAATATCAAGAGAGTGAAAACACAAACTATAGGATGGGAGAATATATTTGCAATTCAAATATCCCCAAGGGAAATTGTAATCAGAATTTTTTAAGAACTCTTACAACTCAACTATAAAAAAAAACCTTATAGTTAAAAAGTGGACAGAAGATCTGAATGATAGCTATTCAAAGAAAATATACAAATGGTTAATAAGCCTGTGAAAAGATGCTCAACGTTATTAGTCATTAAAGAAAAGCATATCAAAACCATGTTAACTTCATGCTTTATATTCTGGAAAATTAATGAACATATAGAAAAGTTGTAGCTTGGGTAAGGGTCACTGTGCTAGTTTTTTATGGATTCATTTCTTCTTTGAGTGTCTGCTCTTAATCATTCTTCATGTCTCTTCAAAATGCCATGTTCTATATTTCAAGTTTATTCACATTAATTCTCATTAAACTGATCAATGCCTTGTATCATTTCCAACACATTAATGATAGAAATGCACTCGCAAGCACTTTCTTAGTTTTCAGACATCATTGATTCACAAGATCTCCAGAGCTCTTTATTACTCTGATTACTATTTTCTTGGACCATGTGACTCTGAGCGGTGCTGGGATGTGAAGGTGATCACCACGTTCAGAAAAGCATTGAAAAATTGCCTGCTACACATTCTTCAGGGACATCTTCCCTCCCTCTACTGCTGTGGCCAGAGAGGCTTTCTGAAGATTACAGTGATGTTTTCCCCAGGAGGGAGGTTACTTCCCAGAAGGATTCATGCTCAAAAAGACATTCCCTATCATTCAACTTTTTCTGATTGCTTCTTTATAATGACAACAGCAACAAAATCTTATCACTTTCTGGTTACATGATTGAATATTTTCTACCCAGAGAAATGTTTTTTCATACACTTATCCATGAACCATGTAAGCAATGATGAAAAATGCACATAAACTCTGATACAACTTGTCCTCTTATAGATTAATTAAGTACTTATTTTTCACAGCCCAATGTTGTTGGCAACTATGCATTTTGACGGCAGAGACCTTAATACACAAATAAATGTGTGTCTACCTTCTATGTGCCCTCATCCCTGAGTATTTCTGATAGGTCTTAGGCTAAATCACTTTGTTTTCAGCTTTAAGCTTCTTACAGAGAATATGTATTCCCAACATCTTAACTTAGAAATGCTTGATTTTGTATTCTCTTCATATTTTTTTCTGTACATTTTTAAAATGTAACACCTCTGAATTCTATTGTGTGGAGCTGGAATCATTATTTTTAAGGATAGTATTTCAACATAAAGGAAATCCAACCATCTCTGAAGCACATTACAATACATCCCCCGATGACTGCTTTCATTGATGTCGTGAGAGATTATTAAGAAGCAGTGTGAGAAAAACTGCATTTGAAAATGCTTATCTTTCTACTGATGTAAAGAGGTTGCATCTTGCTTTGAATATAAAGGAAATAGCAGTCATGTTCCTGGGTTTAGCTGAATTCTCCAGCCCTGGAAAGGAATATGTTCAGTTTATATATGAATCTCTAGTTTCCTATATAGGCTATAGATTTTTCATTTTGAATTATAGGATAAACAATGATTTCTAAAGCTATCTTTTTTTTTCTAATTGGTCAAGAATTCTAACTTTGCCACAAGGATTCCAATAGCATCTTAACTTTTTTTCACTTATATGCACCACAGTTCGCTAACATTTTGACACTAATTAGTATATGGAATTAGAAATTGGAGTCCTGGAATTTTCCACAGCCACTCTTAGTAGTATATCAAACTCCTACATATAGTAAAAGTCACACTTTGGCCACTCATCATTTGCGTCCTTACCCATCCTCATCTCCCAAGACTCTATGCTGCAGCTATAATGGGAACTACTTTGGAAGCCATGGTGATGGATGTTGTGGCTATGAAGGCTTAGGGTGTGGCTATCGTTGGGACTTTGGAGGCCTGAAATAAGTCAATGAGCATGGTTAGGATGGATATTGACGTGGCTGCTGTCACCCATTGTGCTGTGAGAAAACAAGTCTTATATCTTCTTCTGAAAACCTTTATCATTTACACAATTTCCTAGAGAGTCATCAGTTCAATTTCAAATGATAAGAAATCCTCTTCTTTTCACCCACAGTCTATAATTGTTATCTCCTTTCCATTGCTAAGGAACCCACCACTGCTGGCCACCACACACCCAGGGGTCAGCCTCTGTCACACCCATCACAGGGACCAAATGCCCCTGGCATCTCCAACAACTGAGCACTTGAACTGCAAATGTCAACATTCTAATTGCAGCTCCTCTTGTCAAATTTATTTTTAACTCTGATATCAACCCTTTCTCCTGAATCCCATGTCTCACAATGCTTACATTTTCACTTCTTCAATTAAAAAATGCTTAATCTTCCCTAGCAAACAATGTTTGCTTTGTGTTTATTCAGTTCAATAGGTCTCATGCTATAGGTATATAATTTTTAATCCATACTTGAATTTTTCTCCACTGCAGCTGCAGATGATTTGTGCCCCAGGAATAGCTGAGTATATATGTGATGAAATTGAGCCCCTTAGCATCCTATAGCTTTTTTCAGAAGAAAGAATGAAATCTGATTTCTTGTTTGCTTTTACTTTTCTCATGAGAAAAAGTATTTTCCTCCCATTCTTACTTCCAAACACATTAGACACATAAGATGCCCAGATTTTAAAAGCCAGAGATTGCTGACAAGGAAAAGAGTCCTCTACTATTTTCCTAGGTCTGCCATAGCAAAGTACCACAAACTGGGTAGATTTAAAGACAAATTTATTCTACAGTCCTGGAGGCCAGAAGTCCAAAATCAAGGGGGTCCACAGACCCATGCTCTCTGAAGACTCTAGGGGAGAATCTTTCCCATGCCTTTCTCCTAGTTTGTGGTGTCGCCAACAATCCTTGAGGATTCTTTGACATGTAGACACAGCACTCCAATCTCTGCCTCCATAGTCACACACGTTCTCCCCGTGTGTCTCTTCTTATATGGACACCAGTTATATTGGATTAGTGCCCACCCTAATTGATTATGACCTTATTTTAACTTGATTACATCTGCAAAGGCCCTAGTTCCAAGTAAGGTCATATTCAGGTATTGTGGGCTAGGACTTCAACACATCTTTTGGGGGAGTGGGATCCACTCACAAGTCCCAAATTCAGAGTTTATCTAAATATTCAACCCATAAATGGACTAAAAGGTGAGGTCTCTCCTCTTATACCTGACCCTGTGAGAGTTTAGGGACTGCTTGTTCCATGGGCCACAAATAATACAGACCTTAAGACATTAGGAGAGAGGAGCACACAATATTTGTCTTGGAAAGTGACAATGCTAGGAAGTCAAGGTCTACTGATAGGAAAACTGAATGACTACAATCTTGTGAAGGATACACTGGTCAGTTTAGCCAACTACTTCAGAGCATGGACTTTGGAATCAGACAGACCTGGCCTTAAGTCCCAACTCTGCTGTCTATTTATCCGTGTGACTTAGGGAAACCACTTGGTTTTTCTAAATTTCCATTTCTTCATTGTTAAGATGGTGATGATATGACATCCTCATAGAGTTATTGTGAGATATAAATAGGTTATTACACATAAAGTGTTTAGTACAGTAGCACATAAAAGTGCTCAATATGCTCAAGTGAATTTTTATTTATATTCCTATTGAGCAACAGATAAGCAAAGGAGAATTCTATTGTTCAAACAAAGTTCACAAAGAGATTTTAAATAATCTAGAAGTGTATTTCAAATTATAATATTTCTTATATATTTTATGTTAAAAATCTTCTGTTTCATCTTGGCTGTACATATCCATGCAAAAGTAACAACTTCCTTCTGCAGCATTCTAGAAAGCAGACTTATAGTCTCTTTAAATGCAATGTACACACCTATGGCTGAATACTCTGTATCCCTGAAAATAATGAAGATATATTCACTGGTAATTGAAAAGGATTATTTGCTGAAGTTAATGAAGATGGTGAAATCAGGAATTTCTTCAGAATCAAATAATTGTCATATGACAAGCCTAGATGACTTATATCACCTCAAAACAATTTGTACCCTGATTTCTTATTAAGATGGTCCATCCACTGGAATAGAACTTCACAGGAACATGACTATTCAGTATCACCATGCATAACTTGACTTGCTATGCACCTAAGTTTATGAGCCATTTAATCTATTGTAGTGTGCCAGGGGGAGCTTGGAAAACAATTCTCAAACCTACTTCATACCTGAAACTTCTTGAAGAGAAAAAACTGCAATACTTAAGAGCAGATCCGAGAATAACTTATTGGGGCTGAATCTGAGGCTGGGAGACTACTTAGGTTACTATGGCAATAATCCATGCCAAAGAAGATTAGGACGTGAATTCAGGTAGTGGAAATGGAGATAGAGAAAAGTGGACGGGTCTAAGAGAGAGTAACTGGGACTTCCCTTGTGGCTCAGTGTTTAAGAATCCACCTGCCAATGCAGGAGACACGGGTTTGAGCCCTGGTCTGGGAAGATCCCACATGCCATGGAGCAACTAATCCCGTGTGCCACAACTACTGAGCCCACATGCCACAACTACTGAAGCCCGCACGCCGAGAGCCCATGCTCCACAACAAGAGAAGCCACCACAATGAGAAGCCCTAGCACCGCAACAAAGACTAGCCCTCACTTGCCGCAGCTAGAGAAAGCCCGCACACAGCAACGAAGACCCAACTCAGCCAAAAATAAATAAATTAATTAATTTTTAAAAAATAAGAGAGACTAATTAAGCAAAGTACACGGGGCTTGGCAGGATGGATATATTGCAAAGTTTATGGATTAGGCATATGGGTGAAAAATATTACCTTTCACTGTGATGAGAAACACAGAAGAAGATCAAGTTTTTAGAAGAAGAAATTTGAAGCACATTGACTTTGAGGCCATCTAGATGGAGATAACACTTAGATGATGATGATAAAAGAAATAGAGAAAAATGAAAGAAAGAAGGGGGGAGAAAGGGAAGGAAAGGAGAAATTAAAGAAATGCATTGATTTGAGAATCATCAAAATTCAGGTATTATTTGATGCCATGGGCATGCATAAGATAGAAGAGGGCCAAGTACAGAATAATGAGAAATAATTACATTTAATGAGAAAATTAAGAGGGAAAAAGAGAAGGAAGAGTCAGATATAATCATGTTACACAAGAAAATAGACAATAACCTGTCCAGATACAATGTTAACAGAATGGCCTAAAGGGTCAATAATATAAGGTCAAGAAATACCCATTAAATGTTGCCACAAAGAGATTATTGTTAAAATCTCAGTGAGTGGTTTTCAGCAGACTAGTTAGTTGAAGAATAAATGAGATGAAAAGAAATGCAAACAGCCTGTCTACTCTACTTTTTCAAGAAAGTTGTTAAAAAGGGAAAGAGATGATGCATTACAGAAGGAGACGTTGGAGTGTTTATTTTTGTTTTGATTTTTCAAGGTCTGGGCTTGTTAAAATTACATGGGAAAGGGTGAGGGAAAGAGTGTTGGATTTTTGAGGGATAAAAGTTGCTATAATGCAAGAGATGTTGGAATCCAGAGCTTGGACAGAAAATAAAAGACAGTCCCACACTGGGACAGGAAAAAAAAGGAGGCAAGCAGGAATGAGCATCTCAGTTCATAAGAAGCTGAGATAATTATCTTTTAGTAAAGTTTCCTCCTTTTTGTGAAGTTTGAAGGAAGTCCATACTGTAAGAATGAACTCTGTGGTATGTTGCATATAGGAAGGAGGATGCCTCAAGAGTATGATAAAGGTTTGAAACAGGTATTATGATTTGGGTTTTCTGGAAAGCAGACTTTCAGACACAGTTTGGTTTTCAGGATGTTTATTAGGGCATGGTCTTGTGCTCAACACCTAGATTGGAGGGAGGGGAAAATAGGATTGGACAGAGGGAGAAGTCAAACTGCAATGTAGGATGTACAGTCGCAGCTCATCCCATGGGGAGCTCTGGCACTGAAACAGCTCATCAGATTTATCCTCATTTGGACTGAATGAAAGACCTTTATACCACCTACTTTGATTAGTCATGGAATATGGGCACCTCTGGAAAGGTGTGACCTGAAACCTCATGCAGCTGAGACATTGCCTGAAGGGGCTGAGAGCTAAGACTGTCTGCTGATAGGACTCCCAGTAGCCAGGGCAACAAGACTTTCCCTGGTGTGGGTTCTGGGTGAAGCTGTTCCATGTTATCACACCTTGTACATCATACTTTCCAGAGAGGTACAAAATTAATGTGCCATACTGAAGATTCCTGTCATGTTGGATGTCACTAACCCAAGCAGTATTGTGATTTTCTAAGGTAGTAATTTAAAATCATGATACACAAACCATATATGTGACGCAATTCTTAGCTTTTTGAAAACAGGAAAAGAGTTATGAGAAAAGCCTTCATGCAGTAGTCGTAGGAAGCATCATCCACCCTTCTTCATACTGAAATTTTTGTAAACACAATCATTAAGGCATTTGGGTTTGTGATACTAGAGCATTTCCATGACCATACTTCAGTAGGAAATATGTTGGTATTGGTTAATGTTATTTGAGTAGTTTAAAATCCCCAGATTGAACAAATATAAATAGAAATATAAAATCTCAATAATCATTAATGGAACACAAGATGAGAGACTGTCATATTTTGACCATAATCTCACTGTAGTTAGCTGGAATTGAAACAGAGTCCAGCAAAAAGATGGGACAAATAATCATGAGCTAGTCAGAATTTAAGCCACACAGTGGCAAGTGGTGACAAAGTCACCATGGACCTAAAATCAGAGAACTGTGTTACTCTCTCATATTATTTTTTTTCCTAAAATAGCATTTTTATTTTTTCCATTTTATTATTTTTTAACATCTTTATTGGAGTATAATTGTTTTACAATATTATGTTAGTTTCTGCTGTATAACAAAGTGAATCAGCTATATGTATACATATATCCCCATATCCCCTCCCTCTTCTGTCTCCCTCCCACTCTCCCTATCCCACCCGCCTAGGTGATAACAAAGCACCAAGCTGATTTCCCTGTGCTATGCAGCTGCTTCCGACTAGCTATCTATTTTACATTTGGTAGTGTATATATGCCAATGCTACTGTCTCACTTCCTCCCAGCTTACCCTTACCCCTCCCTGTATTCTAAAGTCCATTCTCTATGTCGGCATCTTTATTCCTGTCCTGTCCCTAGGTTCATCAGAACTTTTTTTTTTTTTTTAGATTCCACATATATGTGTTAGCATATGGTATTTGTTTTTCTCTTTCTGACTTACTTCACACTGTATGACAGGCCCTAGGTCCATCCATCTCACTACAAATAACTCAATTTCTTTTCTTTTTATGGCTGAGTAATATTCCATTGTAAATATGTGCCACATCTTCTTTATACATTCATTCTGTCAATAGACACTTAGTTAGCTTCCATGTCCTGGCTATTGTAAATAGAGCTGTAATGAACATTGTGGTACATGACTCTTTTTGAATTATGGTTTTCTCAGGGTATATGTCCAGTAGTGGGATTGCTGAGTCATATGGTAGTTCTATTTTTAGTTTTTTAAGGAACCTCATACTGTTCTGCATAGTGGCTATATGAATTTACATTCCCACCAACAGTGCAAGAAGGTTCCCTTTTCTCCACACCCTCTACAGCATTTATTGTTTGTAGATTTTTTGATGATGGCCATTCTGACCAGTGTGAGGTGATACCTCATTGTAATTTTGATTTCCATTTCTCTGATAATTAGTGATGTTGAGCATCCTTTCATGTGTTTGTTGGTAATCTATATATCTTCTTTGGAGAAAGGTATATTTAGCTCTTCTACCCATTTTTGGATTGGGTTGTTTGTTTTTTTGATATTGAGCTGCATGAGCTGATTGTATATATTGGAGATTAATCCTGTGTCAGTTGCTTTGTTTGCAAATATTTTCCCCCATTCTGAGGGTTGTATTTTCGTCTTGTTTATGGTTTCCTTTGCTACGCAAAAGATTTTAAGTTTCATTAGGTCTCATTTGTTTATTTTTGTTTTTATTTCCATTTCTCTAGGAGGTGGCTCAAAAAGGATCTTGCTGTGATTTATGTCATAGAGTGTTCTGCCTATGTTTTCCTCTAAGAGTTTTATAGTGTCTGGACTTACATTTATGTCTTTAATCCATTTTGAGTTTATTTTTGTGTATAGTGTTAGGAAGTTCTAATTTCATTCTTTTACATGTAGCTATCCAGTTTTCCCAGCACTACTTATTGAAGAGGCTGTCTTTCTCCATTGTATATTCTTGCCTCCTTTATCAAACATAAGGTGACCATGTGTGTGTGGGTTTATCTCTGGGCTTTATATCCTGTTCCATTGATCTATATTTTTGTTTGTGTGCCAGTACCATACGATCTTGATTACTGTAGCTTTGTAGTATAGTCTGAAGTCAGGGAACCTGATTCCCCCAGCTCCGTTTTTCTTTCTCAAGATTTCTTTGGCTCTAAGGGATCTTTTTTGTTTCCATTCAAATTGTGAAATTTTTTGTTCTAGTTCTGTGAAAAATGCCATTGGTAGTTTGATAAGGATTGCATTGAATCTGTAGGTTGCTTTGGGTAGTAGAGTCATTTTCACAATATTGTTTCTTCCAATCCAAGAACATGGTATATCCCTCCATCTGTTTGCATTGTCTTTAATTTCTTTCATCAGTGTCTTTTAGTTTTCTGCATACAGGTCTTTTGTCTCCTTAGGTAGCTTTATTCCTAGATATTTTATTATTTTTATTGTAATGGAAAATGGGAGTGTTTCCTGAATTTCTCTTTCAAGTTTTCATCATTAATGTATAGGAATGCAAGAGATTTCTGTGCATTAATTTTGTATCCTGCTACTTTACCAAATTCATTGATTAGCTTTAATAGTTTTCGGGTAGCATTTTTAGGATTGTCTATGTATAGTATCATGTTATCTGCAAACAGTGACTGTTTTACTTCTTCTTTTCTGATTTGGATCCCTTTTATTTATTTTTCTTCTCTGTTTGCAGGGGCTAACACTTCCAAAACTATGTAGAAAAATAGCAGTGAGAGTTGGTAACCTTGTCTTGTTCCTGATCTTACAGGAAATGTTTTCAGTTTTTCACCATTGAGAATGATGTTGGCTGTGGGTCTGTCATACATGGCCTTTATTATGTTGAGGTAGGTTCCCTCTATGCCTACTTTCTGGAGAGTTTTTATCCTAAATGGGTGTTGATTTTTGTTGAAAGCTTTTTCTGCATCTATTGAGATTATCATATGGTATTTATCCTTCATTTTGTTACTATGATTTATCATATTGATTGATCTGCATATATTGAATCATCCTTGCATTCCTGGGATCAACCTCTCTTGATCATGGTGTATGAAACATTTAATGTGCTGTTGGATTCTGTTTGCTAGTATTTTGTTGAGGATTTTTGCATCTATGTTCATCAGAGATATTGGTCTATAGTTTTCTTTTTCTGTGACATTTTGTCTGGTTTTGGTATCAGGATGATGGTGGCCTCATAGAATAACTTTGAGAGTGTTCCTGCCTCTTATATATTTTGGAAGAATTTGAGAACAATAGGTGTTGGCTCTTCTCTAAATGTTTGATAGAATTTGCCTGTGAAGCCATCTGGTCCTGGGTCTTTGTTTGTTGGAAGATTTTTAATCACAGTTTCAATTTCAGTGCCTGTGATTGGTCTGTTTATATTTTCTATTTCTTCCTGGTTTAGTCTCGGAAGGTTGTGCTTTTCTAAGAATTTGTCCATTTCTTCCAGGTTGTCCATTATATTGGCATATAGTTGCTTGTAGTAATCGCTCATGATCCTTTGCATTTCTGCAGTGTCAGTTGTTATTAGTTTTTCATTTCTAATTCTGTTGATTTAAGTCTTTTCCCTTTTCTCTAGATGAGTCTGGTTAATGGTTTATCCATTTTGTGTATCTTCTCAAAGAACCACCTTTTAGATTTACTGATCTTTGCTATTGTTTCCTTCATTTCTTTTTCATTTATTTTCGATCTGATATTTGTGATTTCTTTCCTTCTACTAAGTTTGGGTTTTTTTGTTCATCTTTCTCTAATTGCTTTAGGTGTAAGGTTAGGTTGTTTATTTGGTATGTTTCTTGTTTCTTGAGGTAGGATTTTATTGCTATAAACTTCCCTCTTAAAACTACTCTTGCTGCATCCCATAGGTTTGGGGTCATAGTGTTTTCATTGTCATTTGTTTCTAGGTATTTTTTGATTTCCTCTTTGATTTCTTCAGTGATCTCTTGGTTATTTAGTAGTGTATTGTTTAGCCTCAAGGTGTTTGTACTTTTTACAGTTTTTTTCCTGTAATTGATATCTAGTCTCATAGCATTGTGTTTGGAAAAGATACTTGATATGATTTCAATTTTCTTAAATTTAGCAAGGCTTGATTTGTAACCCAAGATATGATCTATCCTGGAGAATGTCCCATGAGCACTTGAGAAGAAAATGTATTCTGTTGTTTTTGGATGGAATGTCTTATAAATATCAATTAAGTCCATCTTGTTTAAAGCGTCATTTAAATCTTATGTTTCCTTCTTTATTTTCATTTTGGATGATCTGTCCATTGATAAAAATGCGCTGTTAAAGTCCCCTAGTATTATTGTGTTACTGTCAATTTCCCCTTTTATGACTGCTAACATTTGCCTTATGTATTGAGGTGCTCCTATGTTGGATGCATAAATATTTACAATTGTTATATCTTCTTCTTGGACTGATCTCTTGATCATTATGTAGTGTCTTTCTTTGTCTCCTATAATAGTCTTTAATTTAAAGTCTATTTTGTCTGATATGAGAATTGCTACTCCAGCTTTCTTTTGATTTCCATTCACATGGAATATCTTTTTCCACCCCCTCACTTTCAGTATGTATGTATCCCTAGGTCTGAAGTGGATCTCTTGTGGACAGCATATATATGGGTCTTGTTTTTGTATCCACTCACCCAGTGTATGCCTTTTTTTGGAGCATTTAATCCATTCACATTTAAGGTAATTATCAATAATATGTTCCTATTACCATTTTCTTAATTGTTTAGGGTTTGTTATTGTTGGTCTTTTCCTTCTCTTGTGTTTCCTGCCTAGAGAAATTCCTTTAGTATTTGTTGTAAAGCTAGTTTAGTGATGCTGAATTCACTTAACTTTTGCTTGTCTGTAAAGGTTTTGATTTCTCCGTCAAATCTGAATGAGATCTTTGCTGTGTCGAATAATCTTTGTTGTAGGTTTTTCCCTTTCATCACTTTAAATATGTCCTGCCACTCCCTTCTGTCTCGCAGAGTTTTTGCTGAAAGATCAGCTGTTAACCTTGTGAGGATTCCCTTATATATTATTTGTTCCTTTTCCCTTGCTGCTTTTAATATTTTTTCTTTGTATTTTTTTGATGGTTTGATTAATATGATTGTTGGCATATTTCTCCTTGGTTTTATCCTGTATGGGACTCTGCGCTTCCTGGGCTTGGTTGACTATTTCCTTTCTCATGTTAGGGAAGTTTTCACCTATAGTCTCTTCAAATATTTTTTCAGACCTTTTCTTTTTCCCTTCTTCTATGACCCCCTATAATTGCAATGTTGGTGCATTTAATGTTGCCCTAATGGTCTCTGAGACTGTCCTCAAGTCTTTTCATTATTTTTCTTTATTCTTCTCTGTGGTAGTTATTTCTACTCTTTTATCTTCCAGGTCACTTATCCATTCTTCTGCCTCAGTTATTCTGCTACTGATTCATTCTAGAGAATTTTTAATTTCATTTATTGTGCTGTTCGTCATTGTTTGTTTGCTCTTGTTACTCTTACCTCATAAGCTTTCTGTGAAATTTACATGAAGTAACCTTTGCAAAGTGGCTTTTTTATGGTGCTTTTTCACTGCACACCAGCAGTCCCCTCTCCTGGATATGTTCCCAAATCTACAAATGAGAAACAAAATGATTAGAACATGAAGGTTCTTACAAAATATTGCATATAGATGTCTCTTTTGCACTACTTCAACCAAATGAAATTACTTCCAAAAAGGGTGTCCTGAACACTGACGCATCTCCGCTGTGAAGTTGGTCTGTCATGTCATTATCCTGTGTTGCATCTGGAAACAACCTGAATGATGACAGTGATTCTATTGTGAGCTGTGGGTTGAAAGGAAAGTACACACCTGACTCAGGGCTTACGCTAATTCTGAAAGCACATATTTACAAAAATAAAGTGTGAGTAATCTGAAACAATAAAACTTCATCATCCAGTTCCATTGTTCCTTTATTTGGGAGAACAACAGATTCCTGTGGAAATTTCAGGGTCCAATAAAATATAAAAGACAGAAGTTCTTGATGTGTGTTAATGAGAAGAGTGTCAAGCTTGTTAATCAGATATGTTTATTAGGAAATTGATTTAGTTTCGCTTTCTCATCGATGTAACAGAAGACAAATGTTCTACCTCACACAACTGGGGGGTTATAAAAACCAACTTCACTTATTTGATAATAGATCTTTGAGGCAATCTGATTTCAAAGTATGACAGAGTGACATTACATTTGTGGTCTCGGCTTCATTACTTGTGGTCCAGTTTAGAAGCTCTTCTAATAGATAGAATACAGCAATGTAACAGGATATCAATTACAAGATTTAATTATAAAAATCCAGAACTTTCACCTTGCTGGCATTCTCCTTGACTCTTTTCACACTTGTCTTGATGGACACATGGCAAGGAACCATGGCTACAATTCAGTTAGGAACTTATGCACCCAGGCCAACATCCTTTGAGGAACTTTCTCCCAGAACAGTGTGAGTGAGCATGGAAGAGGATTCTTCCCCAGTTGAGCCTTCATTCGGGACTGTAGTCTCAGCCAATCCCTAGTTAAAGCCTCATAAGCCTTGAAGCAGAAAACCCAGCTAAACCATGCCAGTATTCCTGACCCCCCAGACACGAGATAATCTATGCCATTTTGGGTTGCTACATTTTGGGGTAATTTGTTACACAGCAATAGATAACTAATAATTCTTGGTAGTTACAATGCATGATGTCAAGAGTAGAAATTTCAGTTGAACAACAAAGAATAAGCTGTTTGAGTTAAAATGCCATCTTTTCAAAAGGTCATATATTTATCTTCAAAAGTGATTTTCATTCATGAACAGTCACTTTGCTCTGGCTAGGTTTAAGTACTTTGTAAAATTGCAATGCCCTAGATTAATGGTGGATAAGCCCCATTTCTGGAGAAAGACTGAGTTCAAACCTAACATGCTACTTCCTAGCTTCTTAACCTTTTTGTCCCTCATTTCCTTCAGGTTCTGCATTTCCAACAACAAAGCTATGGCCTTCATATTATTATTTTCATTTCTTCATTATGGCCTACCCCAGCTTTAGCCATTTTAAGAGGTCCCTCCTGGACTTCCCTGGATGTCCAGTGGTTAAGACTTTGTGCTTCCACTGCACAAAGTGGAGTGCAGGTTCAGTCCCTGGTCGGGGAAATAAGATCCTGCATGCTGCAAGGCATGGCCTGAAAAAAAAAATTATGTGGATAATAACAGCACGTATTATAAGATTTATTAGGATTCAATTACTCAGTACATGAAACATGCTTAAAACTCTGTCTTTTATGTATCAAGAGTTCAGAAAGTGGTTGCTAGTTTTATGTAGAAATATCTGTCTTCAGTACAGGCACCACAAGTTCCTTGTCATTGCTAGAGAGTTTCCCAATTTATTTTCAGCTAATTTGCAAAGGCTTTTTTTCCTGAAGGTACTATAAAATGAGAGAGGAGTACATCATCCCAGTCGCGTTTAGTATTAATGATTAATCTCTCACATTTTGTATTTATGACCTTAGTAGAACTCTCCGCTAGTTCAGCAACGAAAAAACACTTATTGAGGTCCTGTTATGTGCAAAGAATCATTCCAAATGCTCAAATAAATGAATGGAACAGGACTTCTTTTAAAAACTGTAACCAAAAAAATAACTTAGACTTGGAAGAAATTTCATTAATCTAGTACAGTGAGTTTTCAAACCTGGATGTTCATTAGAAACACCTGGGAAGCTTAAAATATGGGCATACCAGTGCCAGTGCCCACGGAGAATATGTCAGTTGGGATGGAGCCTAAAATTAAATGCTTTTTAAAAGCTCTCTTGGGGATTACGATGTACAAACAGGCTTAAAAGCCACTGACTTAGCACAAACCCTCCCATTAAAATATTGACTTATAGAGGCCTATTTCAGGTGACATGGATAGTTAATGTTAAAGCTGGGACTAAAATTCAGAGCTTCTGATTCTGGGTAAGTGATTGTTCAACAATCAGGTGGCTCCAAGCTTCTCTGCATTTATTCACGCATTTGATATTCATTTACTGAGCATTTCTCTGTTGTGAGAAATGGAGATACCACAACCCAGACTCACACAGTGATTTTTTTTCAAGATTAAAATTTTCTGGAGGAGGTAGGTAATAAAAAATAAAATGAAAATAACAAAATAAATATCTTCAAGGGTATGATTGCAACCTTGAGAGTGCACTAAAGGCAGAGTATCAAATTCATGGGCATGTCTAGTTGGAGACCTGGTTGAGTTTGGGAAGAAAGAGATTTCTCTCAGGAAGCGATTTTCAATCTAGGGATTATATTTTATGTGACTGGATTTCAGAGATAGGCTTTTAAAAATTATACCCTCAGAGGTATTTCTTTTCTTCCTTTATCCCTCCACAAAAAGATCAATCTCAGTGAGGTTTGCAAGAATATTCCTTAAAGTATGACTTAAATGATAAGGATGATAATAATAACAATTTTTTTCAAGCACTTGACTAAGTGCTTTGCATGCATTATTTCATTTGATCATCATAGTAAAACTGATACTGTAACTCTCTTTGTATGTCACCTCTATCTAAAATACCTTGAATCAAATAAGAATAGTAAAATAGTTGGACTTCCCTCAGCACATTATCCTCTCCAGCATATTTTTCAGTCATTAGAATGAGGTGATGATTCACTGAATGCTCAACCTAGATAAGCATCTTAAAAGAATTCTATCCTCACACCCTCCTTTCGCAGATGGTATTTGCAAGGAGCTGGGCCTTCTGCCACAGAGTGTGATCAGCAACTTTCATGATTTCCTTCCTGCAACAACTTCCATGGTTGATCTTGCAATCTATGCATAGCAACTGAGAAGCATATAAAATAGATAGCAGTCAAACTATGAGTGACATTATTGTACAAATTTAAAATGACCAGCGAATACCAAGTGATGAAGGTAGCAGCAAATCATATTTCAAAAAACTGTAGGCAGAAGCAAGGACCCAGTTTAAGAGCTAACTAATGCCATCTTGAGAACCCACACCTTTGGGCTGCAGACAGCCAAGGAAAAGTGCATCAACAATTAAACCAAACTGTGATAAACTAGAAATGATTATTTAGTTAAGGCTATTCATAATTAACAACTTCTTTTAGTTCTATCAGGTTCATTACATATACAGCTGATTGTCCTTGAGTGTAACAGTCTTTCTCCAAATCACAGAGGATATATCTGAGATGATCTAGTTTTGATAGGTGGAAACATGTCCTGAATTAGGAACAAGTCTAGAGGGAAGCAAGGGACACCGATATTGATTTATATAAAGATAACCTAGAGTCATAAAATATTCCCAAAGAAGAGTGTGTTTGCACGTGTTTTGGGTCCCTTTTTAGGCCTTATAAAAATAACTGCATGAGTTTGTGTTTTCTTACATGTATTCAAAGTTTTGAACCACAAAACTGTGGTTCTCAATAGGTTTTATTTAATAGATTATATTGCATTGTATAAATAAAAAAAATGCAAATAAATGTAAAGAGTGATGAAAGACTTTACAAAGGGGGTAGAGTCTAAGCTGGACTGAAGATAGGAAGAAACAAAAGAAGATAGAGGCAAAAAAATATTCAGATTGTGAATAGATCAGTTTGGCTGTTATGCAGAACTAGAGGAATAGAAAAGCATGACAGTGTATGATGGCAAGAATGAAAAGCTAAAGTGGTATTGGAACCTGCTACAAAATTATTAGGGGGCTTCCCTGGAGGCGCAGTGGTTGAGAGTCCGCCTGCCGATGCAGGGGACACGGGTTCGTGCCCTGGTCTGTGAAGATCCCACATGCCGCGGAGTGGCTGGGCCCGTGAGCCATGGCCCCTGAGCCTACGCGTCCGGAGTCTGTGCTCCACAACGGGAGAGGCCACAACACTGAGAGGCCCGCGTACCACACACACACACAAAATTATTAGGTGAATCACATGATGATCCTCGTATTTGTGGGAGAATTCCATACTCGTTTTACAGAAACCCTAGCCTCAAGATCAAGGCCAAGCCAGTGTCATCTTTTGGGAACATTTACTTGCCCTGAATCAGTAGAGTCTCTACAAGGCTGAGTGCCTGGGGGGCAGAAGTAAGTGGCCAGGAGCTCTGACAGGGAGGTGGGAGATGCAGCACTGCTTAAACTAGGAACAGCAGTGGGGGCGGTGAAGCAGCTCATTCTTACCGCTGTCAGCAGGGAAACATGAGATTGAGATCAGTTGGGACTTTCTTGTTGTAGTTAAGTTATGATAAATCACAGAACCATAGATAAAACTAATGGAATATTGAATTCCGTTGTCCCTCTTATTCTCAATTTTCCTGAGACTCTGTGACAATGAAAATTCCAAAAGATGCCCAGTGTCTTGGGTGTTCATAGTCACTTGAGAGACTCATATAGGAAGGATGTAAAGAGTGTAATAATGAACAGAAAAGATACATTTGACATGAATAAATGTGTCTGGTGCAAATGGATTTCTTATGCTAACAAATATAACTGTAGAAGAAAACGAGTGTTGTCAGATAAGTATCAACTGACAATAAATACAATGATGAAAAATAAACACATTTGCCATAGATTCCTCTTTTTAAAGCATGATATATTTGTTTGGTTGGCAGTTTTTCTGCCACTTGAGATTATAGCAGTGTTCTGCCATTCTCCTCCAAAATTATGAGATCCATAAAATCGAGCCATCATTCTGGCATCCTGGGATATTTGTTCAAGAACCACAGAACACTAAAGGTTCCAACTATAAAATATGTAGTTCAGAGGAAGCTAGAATATTTTATGGGAGGCAAACAGATTTCCTGCAGAATGGCTTCAGCATCCCCAGGCCACTTTGGCCAGATCCAACCTAAGTTTTGGACAGTTTAACCGATTTAAATGTAAAGGAACTGCCCAGAGGCCAGTGTTCCGCACTCATCTCTCAAGTATGACATAACAGGGCCTTTAAAGAATACACATGATTCTGCCCTCTTTGACCTTCAATGCCAAGTTTCTCATTTGAAAGGCCTAATGTTCTATGTTCAAAACAATGTGAGATCCAAAATTTGAAATTCTCTGATATTCTCTGTTTACCAGTGATGAAACTTTGATTACCTACTTCTGATCTTTATAAAGCACTTGGATGGTAGGTCATCATATTATTAACACCAGGAGTATGCTTTTACTTCTTGTGGATTTAAAGGAATTAAGAGCCACTATTTGCTCATGTCCTCAATCCTTTCAATGAACCCTATTTTATACATAGGATTAAGTAGTGTACTATATTCTTAGAACTAGGAATATGAAGGTAAATTAAGGTTTATAAGAAAATAAGAAGATGCTGGGGAAAAGACTAGGAAGTGAAATAAGCCACCAACTGCTGATTTCCTTCTCCTGCTTTTTTGAGATACCTGCTCATGATCACTTGGGAGTTTACTACTGGGACAACCCACAGTAGTGCATCCCTTACCCCAAATTTCTCTGTACTTGAAATGAGAGGATAAGGATGAACCATTTTTCAAACAACCTTGCCCCAAAACAGGCTAGGTCTAAGTGGGGACTTGTACATATAAAGGACGCAAAAATTCAGTTTTCTACTAAATCACAAAAATGAAATAGAACTAAAATATGATAGACCTAAAAATAGACATAAATAGACCTTAAGATGCTAGGCCAAAATTTAGATTAACACTGAAACCCAAGTCCAGGACTCATGGATTCCATCACCCACTTTGAGAATATAAATGGGTTGAGAAGGGAGAGAAAAAGAGATATTTAGAGAGAAATTTTCTAGAAATTTCTGTTGACATGCTGTGAATTCTCACCCCAAAATCACAGAGAGAGGGATTTATCCCTCCTTTACTTCACAGTGGTGAGGGGATAATGGGGAAAAGTTGAGAACCTTTTTCTGTAGGTGGAAGATAGAGAGAGCTGGTCCTTATAGACTTTTGAGAAAGCAAAAGCATCCTGGGGCAGCAGGTTAGAGATGGATGTTTTGGGATCTGCCTGCACCCTTAGAATTCGTTAAGAAAAGGAATTGTGTTCTACATAAATCAGATAATGGATACATGGGAAAAATCCTTTCTTGGGTCATCTGTCTAACTGGGTCATGGGAAGACACAAGAAGAAGTTGTAGATTAATTTTAAATTCCTGAAGGCTGAGGAAGGTTTAACATGTCATCACCATGACATTAATGGTTTTGCCTGGGTCAGGGAATTTCAAGAGAACATTCCCCAGCAATGGCCATCTCCAAAGAGCCCATGAATTTACTGTTAGGAAAAGTCAAGCCCATAGACTAGGAAGAGGTTTGAAGATGGCAGAATTCAGGCATACTCTTTCCTATGCTCTTAACGTTTTTAATATGTTAGACCCAGTTCTGGTTAATACATCAGATTTAATATTTACTCAATAATTTAAAACACTTTGCAAATACTCTATCACCTTTTTCTGGGTGGGACAATTTAACTGGAAGTTTTCATCTAGGGGCAGAGGAAAGTTATCCATGCTAAATAAATCTTAACAGACAACAAGAGACAAAAATGAAGTTGCATGTTTCATATTGCCATGAGTTTTTCTTCTCAGCATCCTGATTGCACATGTAGAGTTTTACATATACTCATTTTCTAATCTATGAGTAGAAAAATTGAGTAAAATTTTGAAAAAATTAAAGTCATCATGCTCTGACATAATTTGTAGCTACCCACATAATACTCAATAACTTTGACTTAAGAAATGCCTGTCTTTATCTGGGAAGTTTTCTATTTGAGAGAAGACATAGCTTCAAGAGTGATATTCTTGGAGTCCTGAGGAAGGGAAAAAATGACTGTAGTAGACTGCAGACCGATTCCAATTTCTCTCTCATCCCTGTATTCATGCCTTTTTCCATGTATATATATATATATATATATATATATATATATATATATATATATATATTTAGCAACCTCCAAGTCTAAGGACTCAACTATGTTATTTGCTTTAGCTAATAAAATGAGGTAGAGGGATAATGCGCAAATTCTGAACCAAAGCTCAAGAGCTCATGTGTCTTTCTTTTTGCTTTCTGGTGCTTCTGCCATTATAGAGAGATCATGCCTATGCTAGTCTTTGCGAGATGAGAGACATGCAGAGCAGAGCTGAGTCATCCAATCATTTCCAGATAAGGCCAATCTAGATAAGCCAACAGACTTCCAACCCCTAAACATGTGATCAAATGCAGTCCAGATCAGCAGAGCCCCCTGTCCAAAACTCAGATAATCCCAGACAATGAAGTATAAGCACGTATTTTTCTTTGCCACTGAATATTTGTGGTTACCCATCACACAGCATTATTATGACAGACAGGTGGTATATCTGCATAGTCAATTAAACAAAAGAATCCATTCCACCTATTCAGAGATAATGGGGTCACAGCCACATGGCTCCAATGTCTAAGACATATGATGTTCTTTACTTAGACTTATGGAGTCCTTTCCCTTTCATTTAAACAAAAACTAATATAAGAACCTCATATCATTAGCTACTTGATATCTATACATGGATAAATTTGCTAATAAACTACCACACCATATGCTGAATCCTGAGTATAGATCACAATTGGAGTCTTGGTGAAGAGTTACAGAACAAGATGACATAAAGACTGTGTGATGGTGAGCTTATCGTCATCATGCTTTTCATCAAAGAATAAGAAAGTCTGTTTCAGGAATGTGATGTTTGCAAAGGCAAATATACCATGAAGGAAATAGCAGGTAAGCTCCAGGGCTCTTCATCTGAATGAGTTTTTCCCAAAAATCAGAAAGTAACTTTATTTTTAATTTTTTTTCAATTTTAAAATATGAATGTGACAGCTAGTCTTTCAAATGGTCCTCAATGGTGCTCACCTTCTGGCATTCATGTTTCTGTAGAGTCCCCTTCCACGTAAATAGAGATGACCTGTATGGCCAAAAAGATATTGAGAAAATGATGGAATGTGACTTTTGAGGCTAGGTCATAAAACACATTGTGGCTTCCACCTTGCTCTATCTTGGATGCCAATGGACGTCAAGAGTACATTCAGGTAAACCTGTGGAGAAGTCCAGGTGGCCAGGAACCACTCAACTAATCCACTTCCCAAACCTTGACCCACAAGAAAAGTGTGTGAAATAATAACTACTTATTTAAGCCACTAAGTTTTGGTGTATTTGTTGCATAGCTAGTGTAACACACTAATACAATGGGACATTTTTTAAATTTTATTTTTCCTGAAGTGGCCCCTAAATTGTTTAACCACCTGGGCCCACAAATCTGGCTCTTACCCCTAAATGTTTACATGGTTATCTCTCCCCAAAAGATTTTCAAACAGTCAAATCTTGATGTATGGTAACCCCTACTGCTTGGGATAATATAGCACTTTTCCAGACTACAAAAGAAAAATAAGCAAACAAACAAACAAACAATGGCAAGAGACTTTTTGAAAGTCACTCTTTCTAACAGATGAGGGCAATTCTCTGGTCCAGATCTCTCTTGCCTGAGGCTGCTTTGGTCTGGGTCCATTCAAAAACAATCTAGAAACCTTAGTGAAAAAGTAAGGGATTTTTTTGTTTTGTTTTGTTTTAATTTTTCAACAGCAGAATTACTATGGCCTTATATATGGGGTGCCTAAAAGGAGTTTCTAAAAGTAAATAAATTTCATTATCTTTCTGTAATCCCAACATTCTCTTGTTAATGTATCTTAAAAATTTTAGAATGGAAAGAAAAAATTGCATAAATACCCATGAAAAGAAAAGCAATGAATAGCCCAGAGATTAGTAAGGAAACAAAAAGAGGCAAGATAAAAAGAACACTAAAATGCTTATATTTAAATGAAATATGTCATGAATTTCTCAACTTTTTAAAAATTGGGCTGTCCAGAGAAAAGTGTGTGAAGTGTGTGTGTGTGTGTGTGTGTGTGTGTGTGTATGTGTAACAGGGGGAAAGAGAGAGAGAGACAATACAATATGTTTATAAATAGAAGTATATGTGTGTGTATGTTTGTACAGAGAAAAGTAATGCATGAAAATATTTAGTATGTATACACAAACATTAATCATCTAATCATGTGACTATTTATCCAGCAGTTATTGAGCACCTACTATGTGTACTGTGTTGATACACCAAAACATAGTTTTATGCCTACAAGAAGATAACAGTAAAGGTATATATAAATATACAAATCATACATATACTAAAAGTCAGACAAGTGAATCTGACTGAATGTTATGTTGGATATGAATGTTTAGTATGCTCTGAAAGTCAAGAGGGATGTCAGATATTGGAGTAACTTGAGGATGTGAGGCTTAAACTGAGACTTTTTTAAGAGTCAGTTAACTAGAAATAAACCTACCTAAGGAAATAAAAGACCTGTACTCAGAAAACTATGACACTGATGAAAGAAATTGAAGACAACAAAAACAGATGAAAAGATATAGCATGTTCATGAATTAGAAGAATTAATATTGCTAAAGTGACCATATTACCCAAGGCAATCTACAGATTCAATGCAGTCTCTATCAAAATACCAAGGACATTTTTTCACAGAAGTAAAACAAATGATTTAAAATCTGTATGGAAACACAAAAGACCCCAAATAGCCAAAACAAATCTTGAGAAAGAAGAACAGAGCTGGAGGAACCATGCTCCCTGACTTTAGACTATACTGCAAAGCTACAGTAAACAAAATAGTATAGTACATGAAAATAGACACATAGATCAATGGAACAGGATACAGAGCCTGGAAATATACCCACGCACTTTTGGTTAATTCATCTATGATAAAGGAGGCAAGAATACACAATGAAGAAAAGACAGTGTCTTCAATAACTGGTGCTGGGAAAACTGGACAGCTACAGGGTCAGTTAACTAGATGAGAAAGTAGATGATGTCCATTCCAAGCCATGAAGGGACAACCTGAGGAATGCATGAAGGCTTCAGTAACTATGAAACAGTCCAGAAAATCCACAGGGTTGTATGTCTGGTTGGTGTGAAGCATGTGTGAGTAGGCATGGTAGATGGTTTAAGAGGAGAAATGATGGCAAAGCTCAAGGGATTGAGGACTTTTTGTGGTTAAGTTAAAGATTTGAAGGAGTAAGACAGGACTAAAGACACAGACCTACTAGAGAATGGACTTGAGGATATGGGGAGGGGGAAGGGGAAGCTGTGACAAAGTGAGAGAGTGGCATGGACATATATATACACTACCAAACGTAAAATAGATAGCTAGTTGGAAGCAGCCGCATAGCACAGGGAGATCAGCTCGGTGTTTTGTGACCACTTAGAGGGGTGGGATAGGGAGGGTGGGAGGAAGGGAGATGCAAGAAGGAAGAGATATGGGAACATATGTATATGTATAACTGATTCACTTTGTTATAAAGCAGAAAATAACACATCATTGTAAAGCAATTATACTCCAATAAAGATGCTTAAAAAAAAAGATTTGAGCATATTTCTATTGATATGAAGGAGTTTAAGAGTGGATAAATATAATCTTTTATTCTTCAAAAATATTCTGGCACCATGTAGGAACTGAAAAATAACCAGTCAAGAGGCAAATGGCCTGGGGACAGGAAGGGATATTCCTGGGGAAATAAAACAGAATAAATGTTATGAAGGTGTAAACTAAAATGATACAAGTAGGACTATTCAAAAGGGTAACAGAATCAAGGGTGTTGCAGCCGATTAATTTTTTTAATTATACATATATTTCATTATAATTATATAAATGACACATGCATAATTATTTTATCCACATAATTGTCAATAGAGAACATACAAAAATTAAAGTACTGTGATAATGTGGGGAGTGTAGTGGATTGTTTTATTGAAAGCATAATTTTTTCCCTTTCACTTAAAATATACCAATCTTAAAGCTTGGTTTGATAACACCAAGCTCCTCAAAATAAAGTCTATACATCAGTCTATAACACAATTAGTTTAGTGTTTAAATCACAGAGTAAGAGACTTTAGGGAAAAGTGTATTCAGTGCAAATGGAAAAATTACTTAAAAGTGGACTCAAATGTAGGAGTATTGAGTCCAGAAGGAAAACTACTACCATTTAGAAATGGTAATCATGCATTTTTTCAGACCACATTGCTTGAAACATTTTTTTTGCTTCTGCTTAGGCACCAGAAATACATGTCTACAGGATGAAGTAGAGGCATAAGCAGAAAACTTGAAAGCACAAATGGAAATTTTTCTTTGTAATAAGTACACAGAAGTGTCTTATTAAAGAAAATATAAAAGGTGACTCTGAAGCTTCTTGAGAAGACTCTATGCACAAAGTTCATAGAGGTCTCCAAGCTAAGACAAATGCTGGCTCTGATACTAAGTATATTCAGTTCTAGACAAAAGTAATGCACTTCTATGCAAAGCAATAATTAAATAATGGTTGAAAATAAGTATAAAAATTTTTGGCTTTATATAGTTTTTTAAAATTTATTTGCTCAAATTGGATGTCATCTTTTAAAAATATAGCTAATATTTATTATTTAATGAATCTCCCCATAGGTTTCCTGGCTGTTCTGTCTATAAGAACAAAATTAAGAAAGTAACATCCTTTTGATAAACACTGTATTCTAATATTATAAAAGAAAAAAATCATGGATTTTTAATCTTACAGACCAAATATATAGTAGTGAAAAATATCACAAGCTTGACAATTATCAGAGATATTCTTGAGCATAAATAGAAGAGTATTTGTTAAAATTTGCTGCCCAATAGAAAATATCAAGGAACACTATATGAATAGTAAGAACACAGATTCACACTTTTAAAATATTCCTAAAAATTAAGCAAGATAAATATATAAAGAGGAAAATGGATATTACTCCTTTCTTTAACAAATATTTGCTGGACACCTACTATGCTCCAAGCATTGTTCTAGGCATTTTAGATATGTTAACGAATCAAACATACAAAGATCCACGCCTTAATGGAATATATACTAGAATATTTAGTTGTACTAGTTTCCTATGGCTTCTGTAACAAATTACCACCATCTTGGAGGCTTAAAAGAACAGAAATTTATTTTCTCACACTTCTAAAGGCCAGGAGACTTAAGTCAGTATCACTGGACTGAAATCAAGGGGTCTGCGAGGCTCATTCCCTCCAGGAGCTCTAGGGGAGAACCTTTCCTTGCTTTCTCCAGCTTCTGGTGCCTATAGTCATTCCTTGGCTTGTGCCTTCATCATTCCAATCTCTGTTTCTGTGGTCATATTGCCTCTCCTCTTGTGTCTGTCAAATCTCCATCTGCTTTTCTCTTAGAAGGACACATGTTGCACTTAGAGCTCAAAGAGAAAATCCAGGATAATCTCCCTTCTCAAGTTTCTTACTTTAATCACATCTACAAAGACCTTTTCTCAGAAACAGGTAACATTTACAGGTTCCAGGGATTCAGACCTGATATCCTTGGGGGCCATTATTTAGCCTACTACCATTATTCAGCCTGCCACAGCAGCAGAGACAATTTACAGAGTGATAAAGAAATTTACAGATGGTGATAAGTTATATGAGGAAAAGAAAAAGTAGAATATGGTAAGGGGACCAGTGCTTCCAAGAGCTGAACGATGGAGGGAGAAGTTGTTTAAAGTTTTTGGATAAGATTCACTGAGCAAAGGAAAGTGCTAAGGGAGTAAACCATGTGGATCTACATAGAAAAATCTTATAAACTGGAGCCAAGTCTTAAAGGAGGAGACTGCCTGTAGTATTCTTGAAAGAAACAGCCAGAAAGCCACAGTGGCCAGAGAGGAGAAAGTGATGAGGAGAGTAGGGAGAGAGCTCCCTGGTGAAGAAAGTAAGGAAGGTAAAGAAGGACCAGTACCCATAAGGCCTTACATGCCATTGTAAGGACTTCCACTTGTACTTTGAGTAGGATAGGGAGACTTCCAGAGTTTTGACCAGACACATGTACAGACCTATATTTTAAAAGTTCACTTTGGCTGCTATAATAAAAATGGATTCTATGTCTTGGCTATTGTAAATAGTACTGCAATGAACATTGCAGTGCAAGAACCTTTTCAAAGTATGGTTTTCTCTGGATATATGACTAGGAGTAGGATTGCTGGTAGTTCTATATTTAGTTTTTTAAGGAACCTCCATACTGTTCTCCATAGTGGTTGTACCAATTTATATCCCCACCAACAGTGTAGGAGGGTTCCCTTTTCTCCACACCCTCTCCAGCATTTATTGTCTGTAGAATTTTTTGATGATGGCCATTCTGACCACTGTGAGGTGATAACCCACTGTGGTTTTGATTTGTGTCTCTCTGATAATTAGTGATGTTGAGCATCTTTTCATGTGCTTTTTGGCTATCTGCATGTCTTCATTGCAGTACTATTTACAATAGCCAAGACATGGAAGCAACCTAAATGTCCACTGACAGAGGAATGGATAAAGACGATGTGGTACATATATACAGTGGAATATTACTCAGCTATTAAAAATGAATGAAATAATGTCATTTGCAGCAACATGGATAGACCTAGAGATTATCATGCCAAGTGAAGTAAGTCAGACAGAGAAAAACAGATATCATATGATATCACTTGTACGTGGAATCTAATTTTAAAAAAGATAGAAATGAACTTACTTACAAAACAGAAACACACTTACAGATATTGAAAATATACTTGTGGTTACCAAAAAGGAAATGTTGGGGGGAGGGATAAATCAGAAGTTTGGGAATGAACATACACACCCTACTATGCATAAGATAGATAACCAACCAGGACCTAATGTATAGCACAGGGAACTCTACTCAATATTCTGTGATAACCTATATGAGAAAAGAATATAAAAAGAATGAATATATGTATATCTATAACTGAAGTGCTTTGCTGTACACCTTAAACATTATAAATCAACTATACTCCAATAAAATTAAAATAAAAAATTAAAATACAAAATAGACTGCAAAGGGCAAGAGGAAACACAGAGGGGCCCCTTTGATGAAAATTTAGTAATGTAGGTGAACTATGATGGTGGCTAAGGCCACTGAGGTGAGAATTCTAGATATGTTCTGAAGTTGGGACTAAGATTATTTCTTGATGATTTAGATATGAAGGATGAAATAGAGGATTCCAGATGACTCCTAGGTTTTCACCCATCACAACTGAGAGGATGGAGTTGCCATTAACTGAAATGGAGAAGGCATGTGGTGAGACAGATTTAGGGGAAGGAGAATAGC
Organism: Orcinus orca; assembly: GCF_937001465.1. Classification (NCBI taxonomy): domain Eukaryota; kingdom Metazoa; phylum Chordata; class Mammalia; order Artiodactyla; family Delphinidae; genus Orcinus; species Orcinus orca. The sequence continues at coordinate 135,170,408 of NC_064563.1, forward strand.
AGTTCAATTTTAGAGAGAACAAATATGAGGCATGGATTAGAAATAATGTGGAAATTTCAAGGAAGCAATTGGCTACACGACTCAGGAAAAAGATATAAGCTGGGAATATAAACTGTAAATCATCTAGATTTTAAAGATAGTTGTAAAAGTTATGGAACCAAATGACCTTTCAACATGATAGATAAGCAGAGAGAGATGGAGAAGCCAAGAGATCCGAGGAATTGAGACAAGGGCATCCTAGTACTAAGATGTTGGGGAAAAGTGGAGGTATGAGAAAGGATGCAGAAAGATTGGCCAGGGAAATAGGAAGAAGACAAGAAAGTATGAAGACTTGGAAGTCAAGAGAAGAAAAACATTTGAAGAGGAGGAAATAATAAACTAATAAACGCTTGTATAGTTTCAGTGAGTTGATAGTGGAGAACTGGTTTTGATTTTCCAGGAAGGTATCGTAGATTAACTATACAGGAGCAGTTTGAGCAGGATACTGGAGGCAAAAAGCTGACTGCAAGGTGTTTAAGAGACTTCCGTATCATAGTCCAGGAATCAATCCACTAATCCATTCTACAATGATGCCTGAGCAGGAGATAATAACTCAGTTCTGTGGAGTTTATAATTTGCCTCTTTAGGTAGTTCTAAGGCAAAAGAGCCAAGTGGTTCTTTTTGACTTAAATTTCATATGTTTCTCTCATGATTTTCCAGATGTTTGATTTATTTTCTACCCCACTACCAGCTTGAGGATCATCAGGCTAGATGTTTTGCTCTACAAACACAGCTGTATGAATCTGAACACTGATGAAAACTTCACCCTCATGGAGGCATTGTTTAGCGGCACTTACTTATCCTGGAATAGATAGCCCACCCATAGTGAACAGGACAATGACACCATAATTATATTTATCTCAGGCAGAGCAGAGTCTGACTCCACAGATTAAAAAAAAGATCTTAATTACTTTCTGACATACACAAAAATGTATGGAGACAGGAACAATGGCAGAATGGGTGATCCTACAAAGTATATCTTTTTTCCTCCTGGCAGGGCAATGGTTATGTTTCAGTGCTGTAATCTCCTGTCTTAAGACTTAAGATGAAAACCATTTATGAACCATTTAATATCATCTTTTCCATAGAATATTTCAAGCCACTTAAAAAATATAGTAATCCTGTGGAGGGAAAATTATAAAAATAATCTGGACCAGATAAAACATCAAATATAAAGGCAATGCTAGGGGTAATATTTCACTGTGGATCTGCAGGCTCCTAAAATTTTTCTTCAATATTCCTGAAGCCTAGCAATAAAAGGGCATGACAATGCCTGTTGCTAATTAAGGCAAACCAAAGAGATGGTAGGATAGGCATCTAATTGTAAACCTTGAGGAGACTAATCAAGGTTCTAATCTTAATGAATAGTTACCACACGTCCAAATGGAACTAGAACTTTTTCCTTAAAAAAATCCTGGAACCTCAAATAAATGTTCATGATCCTGAAGTTCTTCATAGATCACAGACAAAATGATTTTTATTGTTCTTTTTAAACAGCTAGTATGTAATGCTGATGCATATAAAATAATGTATATAACTTATATGTTAGTTATAAAGCATAATAATAAAAAGAGCATCTGTAAACACGCTACTCACCCCATGACTAGAACATTAACCATACCATCAAATCAACCTATGTGATCATACCATGTCCAATACACCCACACCCCACAGAAGGCGGATTTTTTTGCTGTTTCCAGGCAGGTAAGAGCATAAGTTGAAATTACTGCTTTGGAAAACAAGTTTGCATTATTTCATAAAGTTAAATCTGAGCATATTTTAGAAGGCCCTTCAATTTCACCCCCAGGTATATATATACCCAGCTGCAGCTGGAGACATGCAAGACCATTCAGTAAACCAAAACTGGCCTCTTAGTGTTCATTTCTCCAAAATTTCTGTATTTATATATAGAATTATAATAACATATATATAATTTTTATTTACTTAATCAAGAATGGTATTTTATAATGGTCTCAAAAATTATTAACATGTTAATATTTTCAATATAAAAAGTTGTCTTTGATCAGTTTCTACTTTATTAACCACCCTTGGGGGAAAGTCTGTGATGCTGATAAGAGGCTGGGAAGAGCTTGACTGGAACAGTGAGAGTAGGTGGAGAGGAAGGACTCCCAGAAAAGATTAGTCCGTCCATGTAAACAAGAGCTGGAATGATGAGAGAGGAGAAGCAGTGCAGGAGAGGTGACAGTTCTTAGGGGATTGAGACAAATGACAAACTCCAGGCTTATTGAGGACTGTTGCTGTGGGCTATGAATTCAATTCCCTTTAATATTTTGAGGAGAAACAGTAAAACCTCAGGGTTTTTTAATTTATTTTTTGCTTTGGTTGTTTTGACCACGATTCTTGGACTCTTCTAGATAATGGATCATGTGGGTTCAAGATCCATAAAAGTTACAATATTTTGTTTTACATAACATGGACATATTTCCCATATCAACGCAAAGAGCTATAACTCATTATTTTAAATGACTACCTAATATTGAAAAATACTGATGCACTATAGCATTTGCCACCACTCCTAAACTGCAAAACTTAAAATGAATCAGTAATATCTATCCAGTGCTTGAGGTCTCCCAGAATCTGTGCTTTCATATTTTATTTTGCTGGTGAGAATTTGAAATACCATTACACTTTTGGAGGGAAAGCTGGGAATTTCTATCTTACAGGAACCTGTCAGTAATAAGTACAGGGAAATATATTACTGCATCTTTTGTATAGTAAACAACTGGTAATGAATAGACATTTTTCTGCTGAATAATTATGGATTTGTAAGTATTGTCTTACATTTTTAATTGCTTATTATTGTGGATATATAAGAAACAATGCCATATGTTTCGTTCCATAGGGTCAAGGACAACATCTGTTCCTTTTCTACTATGGAGCACTAAGCTCCACCCATCAGCACAGGAGGTGGCTTAATTAATTATATTATTTGAAAATAATGATAATGAAGCACAGAGCAATCCTCCCTTCATCTGATAGTGATTCCATCTCCTTAATTGTGCATGGAAAGAATTGATTATGATATTATCAGAAGTGATGCTTAACTACAACTTAAAATGCAAAAATGAAAGATACAAGGGATGTTTCATGTGGACCAAATCTTCCCTCCAATTATCCAACCTTTAAAAATCCTTGGGTCTTTGTTAGAAATGTTAGTTATTTTGTTGTATATTAATTTCATAAGGAAACTGGAATAATTTAGTTATAAAAGTTACCAACATATTTTTTTTCATGAATTTTAAAATGTCTGCTCATGTTTTTCTCTTATGTCAATTTTACACATCCTCATGATCTCCTGAAATTGATTTACGCTTTTCTCTCCAACTCTAATGAATCCTCAATCCATGTGAGCTCATTGGAGTCTCTCTCTGCGCTCCCATTCTGCCCTCTTTAGGCACCTTTATATATTTTTGTCCAAACAATTTGTGTTCTATATAGATTGTATGGATAGTTTTATCTGATAAAAACTCCCAATCCTACTGAGCTGAAGGAACCAATGACAAAGATGACTTGACTTGGTCCAGTCAAGCTCTGATTCTTTTTTTTTCTTTTTTTTTTTTGCAGTATGCAGGCCTCTCACTGCTGTGTGGCCTCTCCCATTGCGGAACACAGGCTCAGGACGCGCAGGCTCAGCGGACATGGCTCACGGGCCGAGCCGCTCGCTCCGCGGCATGTGGGATCTTCCCGCACCGGGGCACGAACCCGCGTCCCCTGCATCGGCAGGCGGACTCTCAACCACTGCGCCACTAGGGAAGCCCCAAGTTCTGATTCTTTTACCTGCTGGATCAATGGGCTCCCAGTTGATAAATAAGAGTTACTTATAGGTAGATAAAAATATAAGTAGTGCTTTTACATTGAGCAAACATTCTCTGATTAAAGGAGTAAAAGTTTTAATTGCGATGTATATCAACCAAAGAAAGTATACTTCAGCAAGATAGCCAAGGCTGTTTATTTTGCCTATCATCTATTTATTCACTCACCCATTTAACAAATACTGCCATTTACTACCATGTTCTTGACACTGTGTCCATAAGAAGTGAATCGTGTTATAAGGGAAAGAGACATGAACACACGGGAAAAGGAAGAAGAGGGGAAGGGAGGAAGGAGAAAAGAAGAGGAGGGGGAAAAAGAGAAGAGGAGAGGAGAGGAAAGGAGAAGAAAATACCAGGAAATTAGTTGAAATAATAGGTCTATGGACAGGGTACTGTGGAAGCAGAGAGGTGAAAAATAGAATACACTTACACCATGAAACAAAATTGATTGATAAGGGGGATTTCTTCATGCAGAGAAAAGGGGGAGTAGACATCTCTAAAAGATAATATTGCTGTTCAAATGTGTGATTTCTCCATTTATTTAGTTAAGAAGATATTTGACAGAATGAGCAGTTGGTGACATGGACTCAAGTATGACCTATGATGTACTGAGAAGCAGACAGTGGAAGATAAGAGAGGCTGAGAAAGAAGAAGCTGGTCAAGTCCATCATCTGACACATGTGGAGCCAGCTGGCTGAGCCTCCCTGGAGAAGGGTGTAGCTTCTTCTAATTAAACAGAATCCACTCTAGTGAAATGAGTCCCTCCAGCCAGACAGCTCAGATCACTGGCTTTTACCTTCATTACTTAATTTAAGAAACACCTTTCATGCCAACGTCCCACAACACCAGGCAGGAAGAACTGTGTGTAATGGCAGAGGAAAAGTGCAGGTCAAGAAAAGATATTCGAAATTTATATGAATTGATCTTTCTGTAAAGTATCTTCCCCTCATTGAGAACAGATAATTACATAGGGAAAAATTTAGATGGAGCATGAAATAAGAACTTTTTGTTTCGTTGTTAAAATCTAAGTTTCTTAAAAATGGATATAGAGAGTCAAGGGTTTTAATGTTTTAATATTGTTGAGGGAAGCATAGTAGGAGAGAAAAATAAAAGGGAAACAGAGAGAGAAATCTCACCTAATGCTCTTGAAAAGGAAAAGTATGGGGGTCTGTGTGTACCTTGAACAGCAGGAACCTATATAACACTCCAGGGTAACACGAAAGAAGTTGGTAAGGTCACAAAGAAGACAGCAGAATTTTGTTAAATTCCCAGCTTCAGCAAAGATCTCTGCACTCCATACTAGAGAATTTAGCCACTGGATTTCAATAGGATGTACACAATGAGGATGGCATTCATGATCATCAACAACAGAAATTCACAAGGTTACTCTTGGAAGAGGAGGAGGATTAAACCATAATAAATTCATGGATGGAATTTCCCATTAGTTCATAAAGTGGGAATTTGGTTTCAGCATTTACTTGATACAAAATAAATATTAAAAGTATATTTTTGGCACACTTTAGTTGTTAGGAAGCCTAATTCATAGCTATTAAAATATGTGAGGCAAAATTTCACAGAGCAGTTTGCATTTATCCTTTTGGTTGGATTCTCACAGAAGCATCTTGAGTTTGAAACTGCATAACAGCCCCTGTGTCCCTGTCCTTTGAAATAAAAGGCTTTTGGTTTAGTCTCCCAGGCCTCCCCTGAGTCTCAAAAGCCTGACTCAAGAGTTAATCACTGGAAAATGTGAAGATGTAGAAACAAACACTTATGGGCAGGAAAACCGGTAAAAATTTAGTCTATAAACCAGCCAATGAGCAGAGTCGCTGAACTCCCAGTTCCCTAAAAGATATAGATAAAGGTCTGACACACATTCTCAAGTTGTTTTTATAGAGAGCAGACCCCCACTAGATGAAAACTGCTGACTGTGAGCATGTAGACCCCAGACCAGTTGAAACCAGAAGATTGGTGATTCTCAAAACTTAACCTTGATGCCAACCAATCCAAGAATTGTGCACGAGCTCATCAAGCACTCTGCAGCCCCTCCCTCACACTGCCTTTAAAAACCCCTCCCTGAAAGCCATCAGAGAGCTCAGGTCTTCTGAACATGAGCTGCCCATTCTCTTTGCTAAGCACTGTGCAGTAAACATTACACCACAACCAGATGCAAGTATATTGGCTTTATGCATGCCGGTGAGTGGATACCCAAGTTTGGTTTGGCAACTAGTTCGTGGCCCTAGCCAGCCTTTACTGAAATGTAATTTTTTGAAGAACAAGCTGCAAACAGGAGAAAATACAGAAGATAAAAATCCATTTGCAATTACTCCCAGAAAATAAATCAAATTGTGTATTTTTCTCATGATGGGAATCACTAGAATTATTTAAATATCCGTAAGTTTAGTGAAAACTAGAGGTAGTCAGGACCCCACGTACTTGAATCCTCAATCGATCCTGCAAGGTTGTGTGGGGAGAATGCAGAGATAATTTTCTAAGAAAATAAATACTTTATTGTAATATACAGCTTTGATCCTGTTGACCTGAAATAAATAGACCACCAGATATTTCTCCAGCAAAGAGGGGTTTACTCAGTATCAGCAGAGAATTGCAATTCAGGGTCTGCAACCATCAGGAGCCACGTGTAAGTTCCCCACAAGGATAAGGGAACCCTTTTCTAGAGGGGAAAGGGAAGTTGGGAGGGCTATAGTAAACGAAGACTCCATGGCTTTTCATTGGCTGAGTCCTTGCAAGGAAAGAAGAATCTCTTCTTCCTGTTGGGCTCTGCTGTCATTGCAGGATGTGAGAGCCTCCCCTTCTGGTCTCCTGACTCTGTTTAACTGAGGTCTCTGGTTCTTAACTTTTTACAATCCCAAACTTCTCTGTGGTCTTCTGGACATGTGTAAATTCTGAAGACCACTTGCTGTTTTAGTACATCCTGCATGGTATTACAGTTGTAGGTTCAGGGTCCTATGCTACCACTACACTCTGCTTTCTTAGATGACTAGTACCATGTCTTGTACATATTTGCTTCCCTCGTACTTAGTATACACATTCAGTATATGTCTATAACATTTAATTTAATTGCAATTTTATGAAGCTGAAATCACCCACCTGACTAGCAATAAAGAAATATGGCTTCTCCTAAGAATCTGAAATGAAATATATATGTGTGTGTATATATACATGTAACTGAATCACTTTGCCGTACTTGTGAGACATGTTAAATCAAATATATTTCAATAAAAAAATAAAAATTAAGTAAAAGAATTACAGCTTTTCCTCACATCTCGATCACTAACTGATCAACGTTGGGAGGAGCATTCAAGTTCTCATATCTAAGTTGACTTGTATAAAGAAGAAGGCTTTGGGGGAATGAGACTTAAGGCCATCTTGAAGTTTCTTCTAAGAAATTTGTTAACATCTTTTGAGAATTTTAAGACTACTATCATACCTCTTTAAAATTACTTTTCTGCCAAGTTCTCCTAAGCCAGTTTGTTCGATCATTTCTGCTGTGGAGTGCCTTATATCTTAGGAAAAGCATAAGAGTGTTTGAATTAGCTCCACATGGTTGTACCTTAAGCCACAAATCCTCTGGGGTAAAAATGGCTTTAAACTAAATCAGCCCAGCCTCAGAAAGAGTAGAAGGTTAATTAAAGTTGTCTGTTTGTTTTGGCTGTTTGATTTCCATTCACATTTAGGGTACGTAAAAAAGCTGAGTCCTGGTTCTGTCTCAGGTCAAGTCTTTTATCTGTACTTTGGAGTGACTTTCACTGGCCCTGGAGAACAGGGAACACGCTGTCTGTTCTAACAAGATGACATAGGTCTAAAGTGCACCAAAGGGCTAGGAAGTTGTTGCTCACTCGTACGGAGGGGAAAGAAGAAATGAGGTCCCACTGAGGAATATCAGGGAGAAAAATTCAGGGCCCAGAATATATGTCTCTGTGCTTCCTGTGTGATGTTTTCTCTGATGAAGTATCTATCTAGGGAGTACATTTTAGGGGGAAAAGAAGATATAGGCACTCTTTTCTTTAAAATAAAAACTCAGTGAAGAGGAGGAAAATGAAAATAATGTAAACAGGTGGCCAATCCTATTTACCATTATCCTTTCTATTTACCATGATTCCATGAATGTTTTCTCTGTTATCTTATTAAATGAACATTCATAACCAAGCAGAGTTTATTCTAATACTTAACATATAAATACCATGAAATTTAGATTTACATATGATAACCTAAACCATTTATGTTGTGTGTTGTTTCTTAGTATATAATTGGAAAAAATGTAGAAGTTTAATAGAAAATGATGAGGATGGGGTTAATAGAAAATAGCCTAAACCACTTATGTTTTGTATTGTTTTGTTTTAGCTAGATTCTTTTAATATAATTGGAAAAATAGTTGTAAAATTCCAATTTAAAACTAGTGAGTGTGTGCCTTAAATAAATATCCCCTTACCTTACCTCATGTTTACCTCTACTGCAATTTGAAAATACTGCTTCCTACGTGAAAAGAGCAATGTGTACGATTAATCAGAGATAGATATTTTATCACAGTGTTTTCACAGCTTTATAACTGAAGCTACAGTATGGATAAAAGAGAAACTAGCAAATTTGTTATCCTGTATAACATTAATATTATATTTTCTATTTGAAAGTGAAATTTTTATTATTACTGTTCTCTGTGTTCAAAGGAAAGGTGAATGTTCAAATTTATAGATGGTGAGTCCATAGATCAAAATTTTATTTTATATTTTAATAACTGCTAGTGAACATGAATATCAAATAAAAGACCTGGTGTGACAGATACTCTTAAATTGATTCTACTTATAATGGAATCCAAGAACCTGAGAGTGAAGGTGAATTGCCATAGTTTAGAGTTTTAAATGACTGTATTTCTGATCTTTCAATGATACATAATCTCAAATGGTAATAAATTGTTTCATTTCTATAGAATCCATTTTCCCAAAATACTTTACCAATAGCACTTTACGGCTATTTTTCTGTACTGTTTTCAAATTAAAATCCATCTTTATGCTGGATTTTAATTTGAAAACAGTATGGCAAAATAGCCAACAAATATAGTAATTATAAGAAAAAAATCACCCAAGCAATATAAAAACATTCCCCAGGAGGTCACACTCTGCTTTGCAGTCGAGATTCTAAAGTTATTATTTTCTCAACTATGAAGTTCACAGATGGAATTCAAGAGAGACTAAAGGACTTTATGATGATTATAAGTTGAGAAGGTGTAGTATGTGTATAATGTAAAATGATGCTATACTTTCACTCTTAAATAAAACAAATATGTATATTATTTCTATGAGTTTTATTTTGTGAATAGAGCAAAACTAAATCTAAATAATTTCTAAGTATTAAAAATTTAAATCCCATCACTCTATAGATGCTTCCAAGTACCTGGATATTTAACACTCAAGGAAATGCCTACAGTCAGGTTGCTATAGCAATTCTCTCACGCTCCACGAATTCCAATGAGAGCATGAAACAAGGAAATAGAAACAATAATTACAATCAGATAAATTTAACTGGAGGTTTCTATTTCTCAAAAGTTGGCAAAGATTGAGGATTATATTAAATCTGAGACAAAATAGTATACACAAGGAGATGTCCTGCAACAACTAAAACAAAGTACTGTTCTTTATTGAATATCTACTATAAACTGAGCATTGCACTGTGAGCCAAGTAAAATATCTCATTAACTATGACAGCAGTCCTCCAAGGTCAGTGTTCATAACCACCTTTTTGTGGAAAACAGAAACAGGTTTACAGAGATTAAGAAGACTTCTAAGGCATTCACAGCTAGTAAATGGGAGCATTGGGACCTAGTGTAAGTAAAGGAAAACAGGACAACTACCCTTTCCCATACAGGAGAATTGCTTACTACCCCGACAAGAATATGTCTTGTCTCAGTTTATCATATACAGCAGTTTCATAGGGCAATTCTACTACCCCAGGGTTAGGGTCAAGATCTTCAGATGCCCCACCATCCCACTATGAGGTACCCTCACTGGGGGCCCAGCTTAACCCCTCCTGAGAGCCTTCTAGACAAGAGCTCAGTTAATAGGTGAGATAAGTTCTTTCTCTTTTTTTTCTTATGGCATAAAAGCAAAGAACTGTAGATACCCTAAGTATTCATATTGGCCACAAATTTAGAAAACTGGTCAAAATAGCTAATAGTGATTAGATAAATGGTCAAAACAGCTAATAGTGATTAGATAAATAGAATATTTTTTCAATTCTAATGACTAGAGAAGTTGGTTAGGATTTTTAGCAGAACCTGAATGGTTTTATTTAAGGCTTTTGGTAAAGACTAGGGTTAGATTAAGTAATGTAATAAAAATAAAACTTAATGGTTGTTCTATCATTGTATGCTGATTTTTCCATTTCTGTCAGGCTTACTTTAATGTTATATACCCTGTATAAATGTTAATTTAAAAGTTGAATAAAAGGAGGTTTATTAAAGAATTTTATACTTGTGTAACACATATAACTGAAGAAAAAGGAGAGCTGATTTTGACTTAGTTGTGCAAACAATTCTAGGTTTTTGAATTAAGACTTTAAACAAAGATACCTGTAAAAGTTGACCCAAATTGCAAGTCTAATAAGACTTGAAAATGTGTGTGTGTCCTTATGTGTGGCAACCCTGTAAACATGTCTACTGTCATAAATTAACTTATTGCATTATTTTAGGTTAATTTTACATTAATGTGATTCAATAAAAAGGATTTTGATTTTTAAATCCGGAAAGTTAGCACAAATAGGAAAAAGCAATAAATAAAACATTGTGAAGTAAGTATTGGGCTTTGTTTTTTTTTATGCATTTATTACTTTATCAAATTATCCTTATTGTACAAGTTCCTAAACCCTTACTCCTGACTGTAGTGGTTGCAAACATAGCCAGAATAAATAGTAAAAATGATGATCATAGTTAACATTTATTGAATGCTTCCAATGTGTAAGAAATAATTTCAGGTGCTTGAAGTGGATTATCTCATTTAGTGCCCAAAACAACCCTAGGAGATAGAAAAACTGTAGGTTAGAGATAAGGAAACTGAGTCAGGAAGAGGAAAAGTAACTGGCTTGAGATCATGTAGGTAGTGGATGGAGCTGGGATCTGAGGGGAACCTGACTCCACAGACTTTGCTGTTGAAACTACTCTATTTTTGAACCATGTGTGGAGAGAGAGAGAGACAGAGACAAAGAGAAGGGGAGACAAAGGGAGGGAGGAGGAGGAGGTGGAAGAAGGAGGAAGAGAAGGAAGTTCAGGGAGATGAAGAGGGGAATAGGGTAAGAAACTAGGTTGAACTGTAAGCAGGATGTTTAGCAAAGGCTCCTGAGGAGGTGACATTGACAAGAAGCCTGAAAGAAGTGACAGAGAACATTTGGGAAAAGCCTGCTATGGGAACATTTGAGAAAAGCCTGCTCCAGGTAGAATAGCTGTATAAGTAAGTTTTTCTTCTTCTAGAGCAAAACCTCCACCCCACTATGCCAAAATCCAAACCTTAGGGATCTAATATTTTCCCTAATTTCTAACCAGTTTCCCATTTCCTTGCATTTAAAAATGAAAAAAATCAGGAATCTCACAGACTTTTTTTTTCTTACATGAACATTTGTTAATTCTTTTATCTCTTAATATGGAATTAGTGGCTTTTATTTTTTTTGGAGGGGAGGAGTGCCCATGTGTTTGGAAGGTAGCTTGTATCATGAATCTCTCTACTTTCACTTCCAGTCTTGGGGCCAATTTCAAAGCCTCCCAATGACCAAGACCCATAAAACTTGATGCCTTCTCAGAAAAGAAGCCCAGTTCTATAAGGTTTACCTCAATATTTCCAGTAAGAGATTCCTCACACACAAGTACAGGGGAAATTTGGTGCTAGTATATTTTAAAACTCTTTTGAGACATAATTACATACATTTAAATTACCATATCTTAAAGGTACTTTTGATAAGTTTTATCAACATATAATTCCATGTAACACCAATCAAAATATAAAATTTTTTTGTGACCCTGGAATGTTCACTCATGGCCTTTTTTGGGAAAATTCCACTCCTTCCACAAAGGCAACCTGTCACTTACCCCCTAGACTGGTTTTGCCTTTCTTGGCTTGTATATAAACAGAATTTTACATATGCATTCCTTTGTGTCTGGCTTCTTTCATCCCGCATAATTGTTTTTTGAGGTTCTTTTTTATTGCTAAGTCGTATCTCATTGTATCAATACACCACAGTTTATTCATTTTCTTATTGATGGTAGTTGATTTGGATAGTTTCCTTTTATCTTCATCTTTTTTAGTAAGTAACAATGTAAAATATTTCTAACATAATTTGGATAAATACTTAGGAGCAGAATCGCTAGATCATCAGCTATGTTCAACTTAATAAGAGCCATAGTGTTTTTCCAAAGTGGATTTTTGTACCCGTCCAGAAATGTGTGAGATCCCCTTGCTCTCACATCTTCTCCCTCACTTCTGTTGTGAGTCTTTCTCATTTTAACCATTCTAATGTGTGTATGTGATAGTAATTCTTCGTGGTTTTAATTTGCATCTCCCTAATGATGAAAGGTGTTGAGAATCTTTTCAGTGTCTTTTGTCCATCAGTAGATCTTCTTTTTGAAGTGTCTGTTCAGTCTCTCCCCCATTTTCCATTCAGTTATCTCTTAATTATTGACTTGTAATCTACAATAAGTCTTTTGTCAGATATATGTGAAAATATATTTCTCCCTGTCTGTGGCTGTCTTTTCATGTTTTAATAGTGCTTGTTGAAGAAAAACAATTTTTATCTTTGAAGCCCAGCTTATCAAAATTTTGTACATGTAGTGCTTTTTGCCTTATAAGAAATCTTACATCTTTGAGTCTACCTCAAAGAATAGTGTTTCTTCTAGGAATTTTATGGTTTCAGCTTTTACACATAAGTCTGCAATCCAGTTTGAAGTAATTTTTGTATATAGTGTGCTATATTGGTGAGTGTGTTTTCTTCTAGGAACTTTAAGGAATGATGTTTAAATTTAGGTCTGCAGTCCAATTCAAATTAATTTGTATATGGTGTGAGATTTAGGTCAATGTTCACATTTAATTTCTCCACTTGAATACTCAATTATTCCAGTATTGTTAATGACATTCAAGAACTTTTGATACCAAAACTGTAAGAAAAGAAAACTAAAAATTGAGCTTGCTTAGCTACTTAAATTTGTGAGAACCACTTTTGAGTTATGCCTAGTTATCATGTAATACATTAGCAATTTACATGTTATTAAGTGTGTCATATTAACTTTGTTAAAGGTTTTCTTTTACTATAATTTAAAACTCTCCAGTGTAAATACAATATTTACTGTGTGCTGTTTTTGCAGTCAGATAATCTGCAAATAACATCTGGAATGATAGATTTCTAAGATTTTGCCAAGACTCTATTTGCATACTGAAAACAGTTGCTTGGTGTCATTTTCTACAACGATTTGTCATTCGTCATCTGTCACCAAGGATTTCACGACTACAGCTTCATCTCTGAGACAGTCTTCCCTTTTGTCACTTAAAAATTCTGACCGCTTCTATCTCTTTCTCTTCTCTTTGTCTTTGTTCATCATAACCTACTGTTTCACACTAAAGATGAGACCATTCCACTTCCTTTCTTCATTTTTTGTGTAGCCGGAAACATAATCAATCAATTAATAAATCTCTATTAATTACTTAATATGTATCAGACACTGACAAATAACTCAAATTTTTATTAGAATATAAAAGATAAAGAGAAAAAGAATTATTGAAGTTTAAGAACCAATGACTAAGAATGTATGGCTCAACTAAACTAAACAGTTATCTGGTTTCCCAGAATGGTCAGAAAGCCTAAAGCAAGTATTGACTCTTACACACAGAGAATTTTCATATTTTTCAAAATTTCAAAATAATCAATCACACTTTCAATCAGTAAATGATAGCACATCATGTCCAGGACTAAAATGAATTTTGAAGACAAATGAGGTTTTCACCAGGCAATGAGTCATCTTTTCTTGAGTGGAGGGCTGTTGAGGCTAAGGGTGCTTAAAGCACATGGATCTCCAAGGAATTAAATAAGAGACAAGGATGCTCAAAGATGACGCTCTAGAATCAAAACTCATTGAGTCATCTATAATGAAATAGTTGTTAGCCATAATAACCATAATAACAGCTACCATCGCGGTGGAAGCCATATTCACAGCCATACCCACAAACGTAGCAGGAGCCATAGCCAGTCTCCACACACATTTCTGTAGTAATTGAATTAGATGGCATCTGGAGATAAGAAGGCAGCTTAGCTTTAAAAGAAAGTTACTTGAGTTTCAGTATCACAGCCTGCCTTACGCTCTTTCTACATAATCAGACATCTACCGAGTGCATATCACAATTTGCCATCTTGTTTCCACAAAAGATTATATTTAAGAAAGCTTATTGTTGTTTGATTTTATGTCATAAGAAATCCTCTCATTTTATGGACCTTTTTCAGTTTCCCCAAATCAATCCCATACTTTCAGAAATAACTTGTGTACTCCGTACACACGTCCCCAGTGAGTTACAAATATACATTCCACAAGTGTCATGAAGTACAATAACACACGGCCTGTCTCTTCACTAATCTATAATTATATCTTGTACTAAAGTTGGAGCTATGTTAAATTCCTTGATATATCTCCTAAACCAATAGTTGGCCGCTTGCCTCGTCATTACTCATTTCCTACTCTCAGTTGATTTAAAGCCAATTTATTTTGAAAATAATCAGTGTCAGATTTTCAGTTTTCAATGTGAAGCCCTCACACACATGCTCCCTAATGCCTCCCTCCTTCTTTTTCAAATCAGCATTCCTCAGCTCCAGCATATTTTCAATATTTATCATTCCTTTGTACGGCTTTTACCTCATTTATCCAGAATCCAGAGGGAGAATTTTCTCAAGTGGTCCTTTGCCCGTATCCCCCATGTATGTCATACCAAAATGTAATCCTTGAACCCTAATCTCAGTACTTCCCCACTAACTCTCCACTCCTTCCCCAACCCCAGCAAATAATACAACTTTATATCCAATAGAGGCTGTAGTTTTCCCTTTTATAACTGTTTGTGAGCCTACCATTTCCGTGAATATCTCAACTACTTGATACATAAAGGACAATCAACTCCCCTAAAGATACACATTGTATTTCTTATAAAAGTCATCAGATGTCAACCCAAGCAATCTGTACTAATCAGATTAGTGGCAGAATGGCAGAGACAATCAACAGAGAGCTCTCAAGGCTTTAAAATTTTTTTTCTTTGGGGAGGAATATGCTTTTATAAACAATCTAAATATGGAACCAGAAAAGGTAAATTCTCACTGAAAAACAATGAGAAAATGGGAGTTTCTCTTTCTTTCTGTTCTCTTGATTCAGCTTCTGTCTGCAACACTTAGCATGTTTAGAGTAGACAAATTTCCTCTTTGACTGCTGAAACAACTGTCTCACAGAAAGTCATTTCTTAAACCTTATCTGGAATAAGCATGTGTTGAGTTTCAGAAGGACCCATTGGTATCTGAGTATTGCCAGATAAAATACAGGGGCACTCAATTTGAATTTCAGATAGCAATGAATAACTTTTTTAATATAAGTATGTCCCATGCAGTATTTGGGGGACACATATTAGAATATCATTCACTGTTACTAGAATTAAATTTAATTAGTTGTGCTGCTTTTCTATGTGCTAAATCTAGCAACCCATATATGGGTAAATAAAGATGAGACATCATTAGTATAGTTAGGCACATTGTTCATATATGTAAGCCACACTAAAAGCAACACACCCTGAAGGAGGTAGAATCAAACCTCAGTTACTCTTATCTACTGCTAGTAATAATAAAGGCCACATTTATATTTTATAAATTTCATAATGAGAGATCAACTAAAAGGAAATAATCTCATTAGTGACTCCTCCGCACCTTCCCATGGTCTTTGTAATGGGACAAGCACTCTCGGGCCACCTCTTAGACTGAAATCACAGGCTCATGACATCTGTTTATGTTTTGAAGTTACGGGTTGTGAAGCATTTACACAGAATTTATAAACCATTTTACAAAGCATCCTGTTAGATAGTCATTTTGACATTTCATAAGAGCTACACTTGGATTACTGCTTTATATTCCAGTCCAAACAAAATACTTCAATGTCTAACGGTAGCATGCCATGCTTTTTAAAATATCTATTTTAAGACAATGGCAAATATGAACATGAAATTACATGTGTTTTTAAAAGATAAGTCATTGGTTATAATACCAGCCTATATCCTGTCAAACACGTGAGAGAATAAGATATTAGCCCCACTAGCTCCATATGACCCTATGATTTTAAAATAAAGGAAAATTAATAAGAACTATTGTTTCAGAAAAGTTGTCAGAAAGAAATATATGTACGAACATACACAGTTTTTAAAAAGCCTAGAAACAAAAGTAATAAAATTACAGTAGTAATTATCTCTGGTTAATGTAATTATGGTTTATTTTAATTTCTTTAAATTTTCTGTAGTTTATAAATGTAAAACAGTGATAAAATATTACCTTTGTAATCAGAAAAGTAAACAATATGAAAAATTTGTTTTCTAAGATTTTCTTCTTTAAATCTAATAAAAGGCATATTAATGCAAGTGATAAACTCTTTTTACATACTCTATCAGCATTTTTCTGCTATTTCTTAACTTTGTGGTCATTTCAGGAAAATAATATCAATTGATAAATACTAGAAAAAATATCTAAGTTAACAATATCCAGCAATTACTGCTAGGTTGCTATATTAGCTTGCCAGGACTGTCATGACAAAGTACCACACACTTGGCGGCTTAAATAACAGAAATTGATTGTATCACAGTTCTGGAGGCTTGAAGTCCAACATCAAGGTGTTGGCAGGGTTGGTTCTTTCCAAGGGCTGTGAGAGAGAATCTGTTCCAGGTCTCTCTCCCAGCTCATGGTAGCTTCTAAGTGTTTCTGGGCTTGTAAATTGTGTTCTTCCTGCATCTTCACACAATCTTCCCTCTGTAAGTGTCTGTGTCTGTGTCTAAATTTTCCCTTTTTATAGGAACACTGTTATATTGGATGAGGACCCACCCTAGTGACCTACCCTTAACTTGATTATCTACAAAAACCTTATTTCCAAATAAGGTCACATTCACAGGTACCAGAGGTTAGGACTTCAACATCTTTTAAGGGGAACACAATTCAACCCATAACACCTGCATAAGCAGTCATGACTCTAAAAACAGTCGTTTTTCTGTTAAGAGTAAAAGTCATGCCAAAATTTAGTTACTACAGACTAAGGAGGATGTCACATTTACTGTGCTGGGAAGACCATAGTGTTTGTAGTGTGTTAGGAATTGCTATTCTTTCTCCATCTATTTTCAAATGTTATAGTCCCCAATTCTCAGAATTATCTGAATGGAGCACTTTGGTGAATAGTTTGACATCAGCAGGGATTCCATAAAAACTCAGTTGCAGAAGTAGTATAGCTTCCAAATGATGGGTGATTCCAGTGTTAATGGAAGAAAGAAGTGCTGGACAGTGGTGAATGGATAGCTCTTTTCTGCAAGGTTCTGCTCATTAATCACAACAGCCCACTTAAGACTGGAAAAACACAGGTGTTGAAACCTAATTCTTAGTTTTATTTCATCGTCTAACTACTAAAATTTTCTCTAGTTGGGGTCTCAGTACACTGTTGGTGGGAATGTAAAAGGGTACCACTGCTGTGGAAAACACCATGGACGTTTCTCCAAAAATTAAAAACAGAACTACCATGATCCAGCAATCTCACTACTGGGTATTTAACCAAATGAATTGAAATCAGAATCTGGAAGAGATATCTGCATTCTCAAATTCGTTGCAGCAATATTCGTAACAGCCAAGATTTGGAAACAACCTAAACGTCCATCGATAGATGAATGGATAAAGAAAACGTGGCGTATGCACAAAATGGAGTGTTATTCAGAGCCTTAAAAAAGAAGGAAATATTGCCTTTTTTGACAACATGGATGAACCTGAAGAACACTATGTTAATGAAATAAGGCAGTCACCGGACGAATACTGCATAATTCCACTTGTATGAGGTAACTAAAATAGTCAAACTCATAGAAACAGAGTAGAATGGTGGTATGAGGGGCTTGGGGGAGGAGAAACAGGGAGTTGCAGTTCAACAGCTATAAAGTTTTGGTAATGCAAAATGAGTATGTTCTAGAGATCTGCTGTACAACACTGTACTTATAATTAATGGTACTGTGTTGTGCACTTAAAAATTTTAAAGGGTAGATTTCAGGTTAAGTGTTCTTACCACCATAATAAAATAAAATACAATACAATAAAATAAAAATTACTGTATTCCCATCAATTTCTCCCTTTATGTCCATCAGTATTTGTTTTATGTATTTGGGTGCTCCTATATTAGGTGCACATATATCGAGTGTAAAATCCTCTTCTTGTACTGATCCTTTTATCATTATATAGTGCCCTTCTTTATCGTTCTTTATGGCCTTTGTTTTAAAGTCTATTTTGTCTGATATGAGTATTGTGACCCCCGCTTTCTTGTCATTTCCTTTTGCATGAAATATCTTTTTCCATCCCCTCACTTTCAGTCTTTTTGTGTCCTTTGCCCTAAAGTGGGTCTCTTGTAGGCAGCATATTATAGGCTCTCGGTTTTTTTATCCAGTCTGCCACTCTATGTATTTTGATTGGAGCATTTAGTCCATTGACCTTTAAGGTAATTATTGATAAATATGTGTATATTGCCATTTTAAACCTTGTTTTCCAGTTGATTCTATGTTGCTTCTTTGTTCCTTTCCCTTTTTGTTTTTCTTTTTTGTGGTTTGATGATTTCCTTTTATTTTGTGCTTGATTTTCTTCTCTTTAGTTCTTGTGAATCCACTGTATGTTTTTGATTTGTGGTTACCCTGTTTTCAAGTATGTTAACCCCTTTCTATATCTGCTTGCTTTAGATTGATAGTCATCTAGGCTCAAACACATTCTAAAAAAAGAATCTACATTTCTAACCCTGCTGCACCACATTTTATGATTTTGACGTCCTCTTTTACATCTTCATGTTTTTCCTTTTGCTGTTCCTTGTGTTTATCATCGCTTCCACAAATAAATTTTTGTTATCTGTCTACTGGCTTAGTTAAGTGATTGACTTTCCAGTTGTGATTTCCTCTTTCCAATATCTTCTTGCTTCTTTTCTATTTAGAGAAGACCTTTCAATATTTCTTTTAGGATAGGTTTAGTATTGCTGTATTCTTTTAGTTTTTGTTTGTCTGAGAAATTCTTTATCTCTCTTTCTATTCTAAATGATAATCTTGCTTATAGTTGTATTCACAGTACATAATTTTACCAGTAGTAAAAACCTAGCAGGTTGTCATAACAAAATAAAAGAGTGACTACAGGTGTAATTCCTGCAGAGCATAGGTTCCTTTCCTACTGCTCTCATATATCACCATTTCCCAGAGACAGTGGAGCAAGGCCTGGGGTGTCACACAAATTTTCTTCAAAGGCTTGTAGATTTTAAAACTACAGAGCAATAAACTGCTGCTCATTGACAACAGCAGGGAAATTCGCTGGGAGCACTGCATTTATGAAGTAATACATATCTTCTCATTTTTATTAATATGTCTTGGGGCCAATCAGAACTTTGTATCAGCATAAGATATAGTATTAGTGCAATAAATTGATTTAATTTTAGTCAAAAGTAAAGAAACATTTTTAAGTGCCCTTTCAACATAATCACACAGGAATATGTATAATTTCTTAAAGATTTTATACGTTAAAAATCATTCATAGATCCCATTACTGACTTAGTAGAACTGTATAGATTCAGAACTTCGGGTTGGAACTTACTGATTCACCAATTCTCTAAAAGTTTTATTTTTAAAATCAATATACAATAATCATAAATATCACTATTTTGAACATATGTTCTGACATTCAAAAGTTTTCTGAATCCAAACCTAAAGAGACATAATTTAACTCTAAGTTTAATGATAGTCTTTATCCATGCAAGCAGTCCTCCTTTTCTGCACATCCTTAGTACATGCAGAGTAATGCTCTGTCTGTATGATTTTTGTATCACTCAACTGTTCAGCTACCTTTATTGGTTTAGTATCACTCTTCTAGATAAGTGCCCCTTCTACTTGTTCAACTCTGTCCTTTCTTGCTGTACATACATCATGGCTAATTCTTCAAATTCTTTCTCTGTATTGATTTCTACCTCAAGTTGCCCAAACACCATCCTTTTATGATTTCTAAAGTATTCATTTTTGTTTCTATCCCCTATGGCCATGTTCTTTGTGAGACTTATTCATGCTCCCTTTCCTCACAAAATCAATGATTTCAAACCAATATATGATATGCAATATTTGCCTGTGATTTTTAATTAATTGTACAATTTTATATCTATGTATAGCATAGATATAAAGGCACCTGGCCTTTCTGGTGTTCCTTAAATTAATGTATGGTTCATATGCAAATAAATAAATCTCTTCTGCTTTTTATAGTGAAACACGATATATATAGAGAGTGACTCCTGCTTATACTTTCAGTTCTAAGACATTGATTCCATATGTGTGGGTAAGTGAGAGGTTCTATTTCTACTTAATTGTGCAATTTACCAAAATAGAAATCACAATTAAAATATTTAAGCACAACTGTTGGCCATTACTATAAATCTATTAAATTTATTAAAGTGAAATAAGAATCAAATTTAGAGAAACACGTGATTACAATTAGATCACATACTTAATGTCTTCTATTGTTATTAATCTCTGTTTAATCTTACCCTGATATTTCTAGACCTTGGTAATGTAGAACATACACCTACTTGGACCTATTAAGGGCTATTACCCTGAGTGCCATAGCAGTATTCTTCTGATTCTTCTCTCTTATTCCTCCCAGAAAATTCAGAGAAAAGGCTGCCAATAAGCCAAGAGTTAATGTTTCCTTCATCTTTTGCTTCATGGGAAAAAAAATGAATAAAAATCAGTCATGAAGTGTTTTCACATGCTTTTTAAAAACTTTAATTTTATCCAGATAATAATTTTATTAAATTTACTATGTGCCCTCTGAAGCTAAACTTAATTTTTTTCCTTAAGTTGTATTGTCAGTGAACCAGCTCAAACAAAGAGAAGTAACATTTTTTCCAAAAAAGAGCACAGAAGACTAAAGCAAGTGGTTCCAGGGAGCAAGTGAATATAACAAGCTATGTTTCTGTTCATATGATGCTCAAGTTCATAAGTGAGAGGTATATTGTGTTCATAAAAAGACTTTGTCAATTTCTTTCATTAGTTTGGGTAAAGAGATTGACTTCAAAAGTAAGACCCTTACCCAAATCCAAACATATGAATAAATCTTGGCAGAAAATTAATCTGCATTGGTATATATAATGTGATATATATAGCATACTCTTAAACAGTGATTAAATGGTAAAGAAAACTTTTAGATTAGTTGGTGTATAAACTGTACATGTGAAGTCTTTGCAGTAAGCTTATTGAGAAAATCGAGTTGGGGTCATATAACTCCAGGGAACTTCAATATGAAGTTTGGATTTTTAAAAAATGGGTAAAAATGGAAACACATTTAGGTTAAATGCATGTTCCATGGTATAAGGTAAACATCCATTCATAGTAATTCAGGGTTTTCCCAAAGAGACTTTGGGAGAATCTAAAGTGTTAAAAAAAGTTCTGAAAACTTTGGATATATATAACTCACAATATCACTTTACTATGTTAGCAGAACTTCCTCACAAAATTCTCCTCAGAAAACTTTTCATTCTCCTCCTACCTCCTTCTTGCAATTGAATCTCTGTAGTAGAAATGTAATTTGGAGCCTAGTGAGACTTCAAACATAAGAAGGGAACCTTCTAGACTTTTCATTGGAAAAATGATATATGGTTCAAAACTAACTAGAACTATATAAAGAGTGTACTTGGCAAAATGTGGTAGAAATTAATCCAAGGGCTATAGGCACATAATACATACAGTACTTCTTTAGTTTACAAGTGAAAAATGATAATATTTAATAAAAATATACCCCCATTAAAATATATATCATAAAAATAGAGTGGTTAGAAAACTTACTTTCTTCCATTTATAAAATTTCTAAAATTAAAGTAAGCAATCATAAAATTAAAGAATGAAATATTTATATTTGGAAAAAAGTTATGAAAATATTCTATTCAAACTGTTATAAATACTCTAAAGGTTCATATCACTTCTTCTCAGGTTCAGATTTCTCAACTCTAATTCCAAAGGTTTTGATTCTATGTGGGAAGCAGGCCCTTGAATATTAAAATAATTTTTTCACAGGTAAATGCAATTTTAAATTATGTCTTAGTTCAGACTGGTATAACAAAGTGTCACAGACTGGGTGACTTATAAATAACAGAAATTTACTTCTCACAGTTCTGGAGGCTGGGAGTTTGAGATCATGGTGCCAGCATGGTCAGATTCTAGTAAGGACCCTCTTCCCAGTTGCAGACTGTCAAATTCCCATTTTATCCTCACTGGGATGACAGTGGGTAAGAGAGCCTCCGGGTTCTCTTTTAGAAGGATACTAATCCAGTTCATGAGAGCTCCATCTTAATTAACTCCCACAGGGCCCACCTCCTCAAACCATCACATTGAGGGTTAGGATTTCAACAAATGAATTTAGTGGGACATACACATTCAGTCCATTGCAATTGAATGTAGAGCAAAAGTGACTCAAAATTCTATTTATTTTTTTTGGCCACATGGCATGCAGGACCTTAGTTCCCCAACAAGGGATCAAACCCATGCCCCCTGCAGTGGAAGCACGGATTCTTAACCTCTGGACCGCCAGGGAAGTCCCACAAAGGTGACTAAAAGCTCTTGAAGCAAAATCCTAGGTTGTGTGTCACTTACAGTATGGTGAATATATACATTAGGTGCATGCCTCCTAGTGTGGAAGAAAGCATTTTATGTAAGAATTTTTATCAGTTTTATTATTAGCTGCCATTGGTCATCTCCCTTGTCCTCAGAGTGATTAAAGTGGAAGGGAGGGGAATTTGGTAAACATCACTGGCTTCCTTGTCAGTGCCTTTCCTTTCAAATAGTAAAGTCTGATTTGTAATATGATTATGCACTATAAAAATTCAGTGAAAATGAACATAATAATGACTCTGTAGAATTTAATGTCCAATCTGTCCTTTTTGGACTTCATTATCTAGTAAAAATTTATGCTGTGCCCAAAGGTCTCCACAGCCTCTGCTCCTCTCTGGACAGCAGTTATTTTATGTGTCCAGTTATATATCTTCACGATATGCTTGGATTCATACATATAGTTAGTTCCGCTCACAGATTTTTCAAAAGCCTTAAAGAATTACCTTCAACACAATCTGTATGGACTTCTATAATTTTATAATGGTAAGTGCCCATAACCACATGCAAGCAAATGTAGTTTTGGCAGAACTATTTTTTAACCAACACATTTAAGGATGTTCTACCATGACTTAATTTGATTGAATACAGGTATTCACAGTTTTCAAATCATATTCACATTCATTCTTTTTGTCTAGGGAATAGGACAAATATCACGAGCCCATATTACAGAGAAACAAACTGAGATCTGCAGTTGCAGGATTTTACATGACATAACTAGAGACTATTGTAGCCAGGACTTGCTCTCCTCATTCCAGAACTGTTTGGTTGAACCATATGTGATTGATGTTTTAGCAGTCAAGACATGTTCAAGTGTAATCCATTTCATATGGTTCAATTTAATAGTATATGCCCCACCTCAAAAATATAAATGAATGTTTATGCTACAAATAAAATCACCACCATCATCAAGGCTCTCAAGTCTTTCTACTTCTTAACCACAACTTAAAGGCAATCCAAGTTTGAGTCGGTGTTCAATGTATTACAGCCACTGTGATTTAGGACTATGGGATCTCTTTGACCCTTTGTCCTCAAAATCACAAGCCACCAAATCTGGTTTAAATCCATCTCCTGTATTTTATATGTGTGTAAAGTACACTATTACCACAACCACCAACTCATTTTCTATCCAGTCTGTGACAACCAACTCTGAAAGGGAGAAGAACTATAAGTTCTTTAATCTTTCACTTTAATCTTTAATATTTACACCCCTCTCCCTTACTATGGGACACTGGGGTTTCAGGATGATCATTCAGGACAAATTATGAGAACTAAGAGACAAAGGAAGGTAACTAACACTTGTTGAGCACATACTGTGTGTCAGGCTTCATCCTAGGCAGTACAAATATGTGCTCTTGTTTTACATTCACAGCATTTAAAGCAAGTACTTTTTTTTCTGGATCCACAGAAAATGCTGCTGAAGTACTGAAATCAATTTATCAAGGTTTGTATGTTTAAAACATTGTATCAATGACTTTTATTGAAAACTCAACCGGCAAAAATTATTTATAACACCATGTCCTATGTAAATAATAAGAAAACAAATTAATTGAGCTAATAGAAATGTGTATTAAAAATCAGTAAATTATTTTATTCAAAACTTTTAAATGTGTCATTGCACAAGCACAATCAGAATGATCAAGCAATATTATTATAACATAATTTTGGTACATTTTAGAATCATATGACCTGTCATCTGGCCATGCTATGCCATTACCATAATAACCTGACCCATGCATCATTTTGTAGACACTCCTCAAAATGGATTTGCAATGATAATTAGTGTTGAATTAGGTCTAGAAACAATGTCATGAAGTGCTACAGAAATCAACTGTCTTAATCTGCTCAGGCTGCCATAACAAAATACCACAGACTGGGTGGCTTAAACAACTGAGATCTATTTTCTCATAGTTCTAGAGGCTGGAAGTCCAAAATCAAGGTGACAGTAGGTTCTGTTTCTGATGATGGCTCTCCTTTGGGATGTACATAGGTGGCTGCCTTCTCCCTCTGTCCTCATGGTCTTTCCTCTGTGTTTGTGGGAAGGGTGGAGTGGAGAGAAAGAGAAACCTCATTCTCTGCCTTCCCATTACGAGGACCCCATGGTCATGACCTAATATAATTCTAAGTACCTTCCAAAGGTCCCATCTCCATATGCAATTACATTGTGGGTTAAAATGAATTTCAGCATGTGACTTTGTGGGGGGAGGACACAAAAATTCAGTCTGTCACATCACCTACAAATCTAGCAGTCTGGTGGCACAAAAAGCATTTAACTTGTAAGCAGTGACAGGAATAGCCATTTATAGAAGATGGCAGACACTCCAGCAGCCAGAGGCATCGCCACAGCCATGTCTATAGGTGCAGACTCAACCAAAGCTATATTCTCATGAGAGACCCCACAGATCCCATGAGAGACCCCTTCCTCGCTGCAACACAAAGTGCCAGGAGGTGGTGGGGACAGGAGATGCCAGTCACCTGGACAACTGAGAGTGGGTAGGGGTCACCACACACTCTACCATCTCACTCCTGACACTGCTTCACATAAATGTGGTGAATTTTACTGTGCTATTTTCCCATCCGTAGTGGGCTTCATAAAAAGACATTATCTGCTGCTACAAAAGGATTTTGCCTAATGAGTCATCCTAGAAATGATTTTTTTCATAGACTTAATACATATCTTCTATTCATGTTATTCATGGCATGCTTTCTTTTGTTATAAGCTTCCACTTATATATGTTTAAATGTTTGGATAATCAGAATCTTGATATAGCAAGAGTCAGCTTTTTTTAACCACTTATTTAGAACCTAAACAAAATACCAAATAAGAAAATGTGTTTTAAAAATGCATGCTTTTCTCATTACATGAGGGACATATTTGGAACTAATGGTTCAATATTTCCTTCCCCACAAATTCCATCCTGTATTTAACATTATAATTGTTGACTATAATTTTATTAGTTTATCCAAAAACAACTAAACAGCCTATTCTCAAATCCAGCAAACTGGGCAAGTATGGCCTAAGGAAATAAGCATGTTATATTTGATTGTTTATCAACTTATTCTACAAGAACCCCAAAGAACCCCAAAGAAATTGATTTTGACAGCTTTGTGTAGATTCATAAATAGTATTACTATCAGCTCTTCTGATGGTCAAATAATTTCTTTTCTCCAAACCTCAGTTTCCTCAGCTAAAATATCATGGCCTTGGACTGCATGCTCTGTAAGGGTACCGTTTATTAAGTAAAGAAAAATCTTCCTTGTTTATTGCAGAAAGCATGGCTCCATCCCTTAGACATCCTCTGAGACACAATTCATAAAGTTTCCAGACAACACAGTCTTTATATTTTTTAATTAAATCCAATCCAAACCTTTTGTTTTTCTCATAGAAACTCAGTGGCAATATTATCAAAAAGTTTATTATCACAAGTTGGTATTACTCTTCACATTTACTTCTCCAGCTTAAAATCTGCCAAGTACATTGGTCATAATACTTGTAACTGTTTCTACAGGATTAGTATTTTGCTCAATATGAAATTAAGGAAGAAAATTTAGGAAATATATTACACTTTATTTAAAGCAAAGTTTACTATTACAACTTAGGACAATTGTCACATCCTATATGTCATTTTGATTTACATCTTATTAAAATATTTATCTCACCACCTATAAAATGCACTTGTGTTACTCAGTAGATTCTTGTCTGTTTTATAGGGCATAGGTGGGAATTCTTGACATACGACGTGGTCTCATTAAATATTAGCTATGAAATGGAAAAGATTTAGAATGCCCATGTTTTAATCAAGGAGCATTGCAGGCATGGTCGACATTTGACTGTGGAGCTATGCATCACTTAACTGAAGATTGTGACAATGGCAAAAAGCCATCTCATTGTTCTTGCTTATTTCTGATACTCACAGAAAAGTGCAAAACAATCTTTGCAATGTGGGATGTTCCCAAAACAAGTGACTGTGGCAAAAACAACTTTTTACTGATTGCTTTACTGAGGAAGAAAAAAAAAAAATATATATATATATATATATATATATATATGTAATCTCCAAAGATTTTCTTGCTTAATACATATGAAGTCTTTGAATTAAAAAAAAAACTCTTTTAACTCTTTCTTTTTCCATTTTATAAGAGCTATAGCAAGAAACCAATGAAAGCTAAATTGAGCCTCTGTTCTTCCTTATTCAATCAAAAGCCACAGCTTCTGGTCCAAAGCCAACTTCATCCTTGAGACATGATGGTGAAGATTGGCATGAACAGATGTGATCACGTGACCAGAGTTGTTTTCAATTCTTACAGTGTGGCTATTGTGGCCATAAATAACCCTTCTGTTGACCCCAAGAACAGCCAATGCAAGTTCAATGGTAGCATCAAGGCTGAGAACACAAAACTTATAGTGACTGGAAAACTCAGCTTCATTTTCTAGAATTGGGATACCACCAACATCAAACAGGGTAATGCTGGTGCTGAATATATTGTAGAGTCCATGTATCTTTTTTTTTTTCACAGTTTTATTGAAGAATAGTTGAAAGAACTACATGTGCTCAATGTGTACAACTTAATGAGTTTGGACATATGCAAACACCCATTGTACCATCACCACAATCAAGGTAATAGACATATGCTATACTTCCCAAAGTTTTCTTGTAATAACAACCTGAGAAAATGCCAAGCCCCACTATTAGAGTGAAGCCAAAAGGTCATTTTCTCTCCCACTTCTGCTGATGCCTCTGTTTTGGGAATGAGACTAAACCAAGAGAAATGACAACTCCCTCAAGATTGTCACCAAAGCATTGTACTGCACCAAGTACTTGACTCCTTTAGCCAAGATCATTCTTGAAATTTTGGCATTGTGAGGGAACTAACAAAGCTCTGACGACCACAGTCCATGACATCACTGCTGCCCAGAAGACCAAAGATTGTCCTCCGGCAGTGGCACTCTGGCCATGATACTGCCCAGAGCACAGCCCCTGTATTTCCTGGCACGGCCCAGGCTGTGGGGGAAGTTATCCCAGAGCTGCCTCTGAAACTGACTGGTGTGGTCTTCTGTGTCCTCACACCCAACCTGATTATATTAGGTCTGACCTACTGTCTAGAGAATGCTACTGTATAATTTTCCAAGGCCTGCCATAACAAATTGCCACAAACTGGCTGACTGAAGACTATAGAAATGTATTCTCTCACAGTTCAAGAGGCCAAAAGTGCAAAATCATGATGTCAGCAGGATTAGTTGTCTCTTGGGGACTCAGGGGGATAATTGTTCCATGCTTTTCTCTTAGCTGCTGACAGTTGCCAGCAATCTGTGGCATTCCTTGGCTTGTAGATGCATCTTTTCATTCTCTGCCTCTGTCTTCACAGAGACATAAAATGTACAGGCATTCTCCCTGTGTATCTCTTATCTTCCCTCTGTGCATATCTCTGGCCAAATTTCCCTCTTCTTTCCTATAAGGACATCTGTCATTGGATTAACTGGGGCACAGTCTAATCCATATTACCTCATCTTATCTTGATTATACATGTATCGGAAAATACATTTTCAAGTAAAGTCACATTCTGAGGTTCTGGGTGGACATGAATTTGGACAGGATACTATTCAACCTAGTAGAACTACCAAATACGATGCATTAAGAAGGTGATGAAGCAGACATTGAAGAGTTCTCTGAAGATCATATCCTGAGATATAAAAAAGACCAGTTTGCCTCCTATGATATTCAAAGTGAAAAATCACACCTTCAGCTTTGAGGCTGAGGTTGGCATTGATTCAGTGAATACTACATGAAGCTCATTTCCCAGTGGGAGAATTAATATGACCATAGCAACCATGTGTTTGACTTCATGGTCTACATGGCCACCAAGCAGTAAAAGCTCTGTATCACCAACCCAGCAAGGACACAAGAAAAAGAAAATTCTTCAGTTGCAGGGGAGTAATTCCCCCCAACTCTAACACTGAGAATCTCCCATCCTCTACAGGATTCCCATCTCAGGCTCCTAAAGAAAGATAGGAGATTAGGGATTCCTACCTTGTCAGGTGCCATTAATATTATCCTAAAATCTACAGCAGCATATAGGAGAGGGATGGAAGTGGGAAAGCCAAATTGAGAAATATGCCTTCAATTTAATTAGCATTTGTTGAGAGCTTCCTAAAAAACATAACATCACACTAGGCACTGCTGAAAATAAAAAGATGAATAAGACCCAGAATAGGCCTTCAAAGAACCTCCAACTTAGTGAGGAAGAAAAGTACATATACAACCAAATCACTGACTGATTGGGTAAATAAATGGAGATAGAAGGTGGGTGACACAGGAGTAGAGAAAAAGGAAAGAGAAATGTTGTGAAACAGTCCTCAGAGAACTTCAGTCATGGGTCCACTCAGGGCTTTTATCCTTGCTATGCTTCTACCTGCAACTTTAATGTCATGAGTCTATATGACTCATCCCCTCACCCTCTTCAGGTCTTGTTCAGATGTCACCATCTAGGGGAGGCCTTCCCTGATCATTCTTATTTATAACTTCTATATTCCCATATATCTTTCTCCACTTAATTTTTCTTCATATCATTCATCACCATATAGCCAATTGTACTTTACTCATTTATTTTGTTTACTCTCTTTTCTTCTCAATAAAACAGACTCTGTGAGGTCAGGTATGCTTTTCTTTTTTTCCCCCACCACAGGAACAAACTAGAGAAAAGAATCTGATATACTGGGGTCAAATAATAAAGTAATTTAAATATCAAGGTATTGCAAAAGGCATGGAATTCATTTTAAATATAGTGGCGAATAAGAGAAGCTTTTGAGCAAATGAATGACGTAATCAGGTTGATATTCTGAGACACAGTGATCATTACTTCTTTGCCAATTCATTTAGTCATATCCTATTTCCTTGAAACCATTATTTTCTAAACACTCTTGAGTAAAAAAATTTCTCCTTGAGTATTAGCCTTGATTGCATTGGATTTGTGGCAGTTTATGTAAGCAGCATTCTCCAGCTATGTTCTCAGGAACACTGGGTCTGGGAGGTATTAAAAGGTATTCCAAAAACCCAAGTTTCCAAGATGAAAAATACACTGTCAAATGCTGTAAAATAAAGTCCCTTTAGGGATATTCACAATATGCATTCATTCTTAAAATTTTACTTGAGCACCTCTTGTATGACAGGCAGTATAATAAGAATACCAACTGGAATGTAAGGGAGCATTTTTAAATGTCCTCTGGAGAATCGTATAGAAAGAACCAATCTGACGTCGTTCAACAAACTAACATATCTGTGCAATAAAAATACTTTTAAGTTGAGAAATAATTTTTTAAGTTTTTTTTGAAAAGTACTGTTTTAGAGTATATGTTAAAATATGAAAGTCTTATGAGTGTACAGGCTTCCTAAAGAAAATGATGGGTGTTTCTACACAGAAATAAAGAATAAGCCATGTTAAGTCAAGCTGGTTATTTTAAAAATAACCATGTGGAGGCAGTTTTGCCTGCGTTCAACTGAATATTTTCAAAATAAGCTTTTGATAGAAAAATTGATTCAGACCTACCAAGTTAATCTCAACTCAACCTCAGTAGAGTATGTATACTTGACCATGAGACTTGAAAATCCCTTTTTCAGATGCTGAATGAGGATTGAGTTTCAGTGAATGAGAAGAAAGCTTCTGAAAATTGGTACTTTATTTGAAACTATTTTTTGCAAATAATTTATATTATATCATATTGTGCATTTATTTGTTTGCATAAGTGTCTTATGTTACGAATTGTAAGATGTGTAAGGTCTTTAAAAGTAAGAACCCTACTACTACTTTTCGTTTTTGTTTGATTTTTCTCTGTGCATTCTACACTCTGGAAACCATGTTGCCTTGTGCAGGCTCTTCAGAATACTAGAACCACCATACATGTTTCTTTTGTGGAATTATTTTGTTCTACCATTTTATTCACTTAAGTATCTGTTCCTTT
The DNA here is from genome assembly GCF_937001465.1 of Orcinus orca. Taxonomy (NCBI): domain Eukaryota; kingdom Metazoa; phylum Chordata; class Mammalia; order Artiodactyla; family Delphinidae; genus Orcinus; species Orcinus orca. Next base: position 135,201,157 of record NC_064563.1, read on the forward strand.
TTAGATTTTGGACTTTCATGTGACTATTGCAGTTGCTATTTTCACCACCCCAAAATGCTCAGTTGTTCTGGACAATATTTCCTTACCATGTAAAATTTCATCTTGCTCTTCTGGAAATTCCTTTCTATTTTACTTCCCAATTATCACTGGTAATATGTCATTACTTTCAGTTCTTCATTAGTAAAAATTCAGCACATTAAATAAAGTGCAAAATTTATTACAACTTAATTCATCTTTCCCATACTCTCCTTTTCTTTTTTGCACCGATACTCTCATGTTAATCATAAACAATGACTTTGTGCCACCCTAAATAAAATTCAGAACCTTTGTATCCCCAACCTTCATTTGTAAAGTGAAGTCCTCTCCATAAAAACACTGCAAACTCCCAGAATGTGTGGTAGTAAAGTTTTATATTCTTCTTCCAGCTCTTTACTACTTCTTACCAAATATACTATTGATCTTCTAAACTAATTTTCCTTTCTTGAATCAATGCTTTTTCTCTATGCTGGGAACATCATCAAATTTGGAAATTTTCATTTGTTCCCCCCTCTTGACATTGTTTACCTCCTATGTTCTTCTTCCTCCATGAAGTTTCTCCAACTTGGGAGAAAAAAAAAATAGTTATTAACCTTCATTCATCCAAAAAAAATAGAAAATAAGCCATTTATTATCCCACTAGATACTTTGTAATTCATATGTATTAGATATAATCTATCCAATTCTATAAAATAGTCACACAAAAATCCAGTATTATTATAATATTTATGGAAATTCCTTTAGTTCAAAGTCAGTGTTCATTTAATATGGTCTTTAAAATGCACGTATAATTTATAGTAGATTACATCATGTGTAAGAAATATTTAATAACTATAGATTTATGTAAATAAATACATTTAATTTTGAAAGCGGGTGATTGGGTTAACAGCAAATCATATCTGTGTTGTGTTTTCCCTTCATTCTAAGAGGATCAGCTATTTTTTTCTTCTTCCTTCTAATCATTAGCCTTCCTTTAGTGTGGCATTCTGCCTTGTTTTCTCATTTTATTTCTTCTGGGTCTTTCTTCATCAGTCTCCTCAACTCTACTTTCTTCTCCTGCCTACTTGACTCTAAGAGATTTTTTTTTTTTTTGCTGCTCCACGAGGCATGTGAGATCTTAGTTCCCTAACCAATGCCCATGCAGAGGAAGCACAGAGTCTTAACCACTGGATCACCAGGGAAGTCACTCTAAGAGATTTTTAATGCTTTCTTTTGCCAATCCCAGTGACCTCTCCTCATTTTTGTGTTTCTCAACCTCTGCTGTGTTCACCACAACTGATCACCTTCTTCTTCAAACCCTTTTCAATACCCTCCTCATTCTCCCTGTACTACATTACCTCTCACATGTTTCTTCATTGATTCCTCTGCCTTTAACTTAACTCTAAGGCAGTCTTCCAAGATTCAGTTCTTTGACTTTACACCCTCTTCCTCTAAATTCTCTCATTACATTACAGTTTGTACTCCAAATGCAATAGCTGGCCTGTTGAAGGCACTCAATTAAAACTCAAAAGAAAAATATGCATGAGTAAATATTTTCTGTCATGTTTACAGCTTTAAATAACAAATTAATATTAGTCACTTTCAAATTGGTAAGTCATGTACTCTCCTCCTTCTTGAATCTACAAATCTCAGCTAGGCAATTCCCTTCTTGCATGTGGCAACTCTAAAAAAATGCACAATGTGAAAGTTGTGAATTAAGTTTTATTTGGGGCAAAATGAGGACTATAGCCTGGGAGACAGCATCTCAGATAGCTCTGAGGAACTGCTCTAAAAAGGTGGGGGGAAGGTCAGTATATATGTGATTTTGCTGAAGTGGGAGTATATGCAATCAAGCACATATTTTTTGCAGAAATTTTCTACTAATCTCATGAAGGTTACTGCTAGTCATGAGTAGAAGACATCACAACAAAGGATTTTAGTGCTTTTCTAGACATGAGGAGATAAAAAAATTGGGCTCACATACAAAAATTGGACTCATAAAATCATCTCCTGAAAATACCTAACTATCTGAAGACCTGTTCTGCCAGTTTCTCCCAGAGTGCAGAGTGTCTCATTTCTGCTCTCCACCCTGAACTCCTTTCAGGGGATGTTGAAAGTCAGCAAATGCAGCAGCACATGATTTAATTTTGTAGGGGTAGATGGCAAGTGCCAATGGAAAGTGCCAATTTGTAGATGACACATGTGTTATCATAACCTCAAATCCATGTATTTCCAGCAAAACTGACTTCTCCTGAAAATATTCCTGCCCGTTAGTAGCACTACCTCTCCTGATGATTACTCAAGTTCAGTATAAAAGTACCACGTCTACTCATTTATTTGTGTCACTAAACCCAATAATTTTCCATTGGGAATGTCACATGTCCATTTCTCTTTACTCTGTTGTTACAACAAGCCTAATTCTGGGCGTAATCTCCTCACTCTTGGATCCCCCACTGAACCATTAGCTCCAGGTACCCAGACATCTTGCATTTCTACACTCCAATCTCTTCTGCACATTGTTACCAAATTTGTATTTCCTATCACAGGTTTCTTCTGTTTAACATTCTGGATTTCATGTTCTGCTCATTCTTAATCCTCTGCCTGGCTCACAGATCTTTTTAAATATACTTCCTCACCAACCATTCTGAACCTGTTCAAAACTTTATTGCAATAATCATAAAATTATTTATTAAATTCATACATATGAAAGACACCAACCATATTCCCTAGACCACAAATTTAATGCCCATTTTCATCTCTGCCTCTGTCCCCAAGTAGTTCTCCCACCTTGAATTTTGCCTTTTTTTCTAATCTACTGGTCTAGCTCTTCAAGTCCAATTCAAGTTTTCCCTTCTATGGAATCATTCTGTGGTCACCAGAGTCTTCTGAATTCCTGCCAATCTTCTTGTTTGTGTCACACAGCTATTACCTACTATGTAGCTATTACCTACTAAGTTGTGTTCTTGAGGTGTTAGTCTTGATTTTCCAAATAGGTTTGTTCTTTGATGGCAGGAACTGTATTTAATCTGTGTCTCTACAACACCCATCACAGCAGTGATCGAACACATATTAAGTGCTCAATGAATCCCTGTGGATCCTGTGCTGGGCCCAAGTGGAAGAAATATTTGCCACTAACTCTTAATTTGACATCATTTGTTTAAGAGCCACAGTTGCTGAAAATGTGAGCCATGAGCCCGGAGCATCAGCATCACCAGGGAAATTGTTAAAAATAAAAATTCCCAGACTCTACTCGAGACCTACTGAATCAGAAACTCTAGTGGTGGGGCCCAGAAATCTGTTTTTCAAGCCCTCTGAGTGATTATGATTTACACTGTCATTTGAGAACCATGTCTATGGATGAATCATCTGGTCGTCAGGGCAATGTTTCTAGATAAAATAGTGCTGGGCAACACAAATGGTTAATTTACTGAGCTTTTTTTTTTTTTTTAGGACATTCTGACCTGCTTAAAACAAGGCAAGTGGTGATTAGCAATGTCCTTATTGTGATTCACAAAGTTTACATGATAATGGAAACACAGCCTATTTCCACAATCCTTCTTCAAAACCTAAAAGGTTTTGCAGCAAAGGTTAATATTCCATATTTCTTTTAACTTTTGCCTTATTGTCCCCCCAAACTGACTTATCATGCAGTTCTGAAATTGGAAGCTAAAGAACAGAGGTTATTGTTGAAAGCCACATACTTCAGAATATATTGGAAGATTTTAAGATCCAAACATTAGATTTCAGTTACTCCATTCACCACCCTTTATGGATAACCTCATCTTAGAGGATCTGAATAGAGGTGAGATCAAGAAAACAGACTGAAGATGCTGAAGTGAGGACCCCAAAGAGACCATTACAAGTTCAGAATGTTTTAAGAGTAATTGAGGGAACTCAGTGTTGAACTGTAATCTGTTCAAGGTCCACAGTTGTACAAAGGGAAGCCATGAACCCCAGAAACTTAGCAGTTAATTTCATTTCCACCTAGTTGGGTAGTGTGTTAGAATTCTCCAGAGAAACAGAACCTTACAAGTTACAATGTAGGTAGGTGGATAGATGATATGTACACATAGATTATAATAGGAGATACATAGAGTATATAGGATATAGATGATATTAAGCATATATAGGAGATATATATATATATATATATATATATATATATATAGGCTATTATAGGAGATAGGAAAGTTTTATTTAGAGCAATTTGGCTCACATGATTTTGAGGACTGTCAAGAGCAAAATCTGCAGGGCAGGCTGGAGACACAGGGAAAAGTTGACATTGTAGCTCAAGTCTAAAGGCATTCTGTAGGCAGGATTCTCTCTTTCTCTGGTGGACCTGGCTGTGTTTTTTCTCTTAAGGCCTTCAACTGATTGAATGAGGCACACCCACATTATGGAAGGCAATCTGCTTTACTACTTTAAATGTTAAGCTCATCTTTAAAAATGCCTTCACAGAAACATCTAGACTGATGTTTAACTGAACATCTGGGCTTCATAGTCCAGCCAAATCGACACATAAAATTAACCATCACAGATGGTGAACAGTCTGAGTCCTTGATGTTTATTATAACATAATTCAGGTTCTCCACACATATTTAATAACAGAGCTACTTTGAGCTTTAATCTCAATCAAATGGAAAGTATATATCTCCAGGTAGCAGTTTAAAAAAAAAAAAAGATTTGGCTGCTTTGGGAAAGACTTTTCAATGATTTGGTCTGAGGCACAATTTTTCTTAGCAGGCTTTATGGTAATATTGAACATCTTCTCACTCATGGAAGTGCATTTTATTTCCTGGGGAAGCTTTTATAAAGTGACAACAGTCCTACCCCAGACCACTAAACTGAAATTTCAGGGACGGGGTCCAGGCACTGACACTTAATGAAAGCTCTTCCAAGTGAAACTGATGAGCAATCAGATTTGAGAATCACTGCTCCAAATAAAGGAAATGTCCTACAAACCCAGTCATCTGATGAATCTGATATTGCAATGGCTGAGAATAACAGTCACCTGTTTAGATTCGTATCAACAAAATATAAGCTTCCTTTATAATTGCTTAATATCTTACCTTAAAGTTTGGTATTAATATCGTAAACATTTTTATATTTGTGTCTATTAGATGATTAGTCCTGGTCTTTCCTTTGAATTTTACACTTTTGATTTAGTTTTACATGTGTATCTCATAGAAAATACATACTTGTGTTTGCAGTTTTCTTTTATCTTCTTTTTTCTTTATTTTGCTTTTATAGTCCATAGTTTCTTTTAGTTCCAACTCCTCAAATTGTCCTTGTTTTTATTATTATAGTCTGAACATTTTCCTAGTTTTATATATTTTTTTCTCTTAGTATTTAATATACTTATTCTAATTTAGACATATTTTAATTATTTATACTAAATGATGTGTTTAAGTGGTTTCAATGCTCACCATTAGTGCTTAGAACCAAATTCCCTATCTATAATTTATTTATTTGTATTTGACCTTCAAATGGCTAATGTATATCTTCAAGAATTTTATTCTTTTGTTTTGTCACTGTCAAAGATACACTAATAATCTGCTGATCCAGTCCTGCCCACCAGAAAGACAAGATCCAGCCTCATCCACCAGAACACAGGCACCAGTCCCCTCCACTGGGAAGCCTACAAAACCCACTGAACCAACCTTACCCACTGGGGTACACACTAAAAACAACAGGAACTTGAACCTGCAGCCTGCAAAAAGGAGACCCCAAACACAGTAAGTTATGCAAAATTAGAAGAAAGAAAAACATACAACATAGGAAGGAACAAGGTAAAGACACACCAGACCAAACAAATGGAGAGGAAATAGGCAGTCTACCTGAAAAAGAATTCAGAGTAATGATAGTAAAGATGAAACAAAATCTTGGAAATAGAATGGAGGAAATAAAAGAAACGTCTAACAAGAACCTAGAAGAAATAAAGAGCAAACAAACAATGATGAACAACAAAATAAATGAAATTCAAAATTCTCTAGAAGGAATCAGTAGCAGAATAACGGAGGCAGAAAAACGGATAAGTGCTCTGGAAGATAAAAGAATGGAAATAACTACTGCTGAACAGAATAGAGAAAAAAGAATGACAAGACTTGAGGACAGTCTCAGAGACCTCTGGGACAACATTAAACACACCAACATTCGAATTATAGGGGTCCCAAAAGAAGAAGGGAAAAATAAAGAGACTGAGAAAATATTTGAAGAGATTATAGTTGAAAACTTCCCTAATATGGGAAAGGAAATAGTATCAAGTCCAGGAAGTGCAGAGAGTCCCATACAGGATAAATCCAAGGAGAAACACGTCAAGACACATATTAATCAAACTATCAAAATTTAAGAAAAAGAAAAATATTAAAAGAAGCAAGGGAAAAGCAACAAATATCATACAAGAGAATCTCCATAAGGTTAACAGCTGATCTATCAGCAAATATTCTGCAAGCCAGAAAGGGGTGGCAGGACATATTTAACATAATTAAAGGGAAAAACCTACAACAAAGATTGCTCCACCCAGTAAGGATCTCATTTAGATTTGATGGAGAAATTAAAAACTTTACCAACAAACAAAAGCTAAGAGAATACAGCACCACCAAACAACCTTTACAACAAATGCTAAAGGAACTTCTCTGGGCAGGAAACACAAGAGGAGGAAAACACCTACAAAAACAAACCAAAAACAATTAAGAAAATGGTAATAGGAACATACATATCAATAACTACCTTAAAATGTAAATGGATTAAATGCTCCAACCAAAAGACATAGACTGGCTGAATGGATACAAAAACAAGACCCATATATATGCTGTCTACAAGAGACCCACTTCAGACCTAGGGACACATATAGACTGAAAGTGAGGGGATGGAAAAAGATATTCCATGCAAATGGAAATCAAAAGAGAGCTGGAGTAGCAATTCTCATATCAGACAAATAGACTTTAAAAAATATATATCACAAGGGACAAAGAATGACATTACATAATGATCAAGGGATCAATCCAAGAAGAACATATAACAATTGTAAATATTGATGCACCCAACATAGGTGCACCTCAATATCTAAGGCAAATGCTACAGCCATAAAAGGGGAAATTGACAGTAACACAATAATACTAGGGGACTTTAACACCCTACTTTCACCAATGGACAGATCACCCAAGATGAAAATAAATAAGGAAACACAAACTTTAAATAACACATTAAACAAGATGGACTTAACTGATATTTATAGGATGTTCCATTCAAAAACAACAGGATACACTTTCTTCTCAAGTGCTCATGGAACATTCTCCAGGATAGATCATATTTTGGGTCACAAATCAAGCCTTGCTAAGTTTAAGAAAATTGAAATCATTTCAAGTACCTTTTCTCACCACAACGCTATGAGACTAGATATCAATTACAAGAAAAAAACTTTAAAAAATACAAAAAGCTGGAGGATAAACACTACACTGCTAAATAACCAACAGATCACTGAAGAAATCAAAACATACTTAGAAATAAAGGATAGTGAAGACATGACAACCCAAAACCTATGGGATGCAGCAAAAGCAATTCTAAGAGGGAAGTTTATAGCAATACAATCCTACCACAAGAAACAAGACACAGCTCAAATAAACAACCTAGACTTGCACCTAAAGCAATTAGAGAAAGAAAAAAAAAAAACCCAAAGTTAGCAGAAGGAAAGAAATCATAAAGATCAGATCAGAAATAAATAAAAAAGAAATGAAGGAAACAAGAGTAAAGATCAATAAATTTAAAAGCTGGATCTTTGAGAAGGTAAACAAAATGATAAACCGTTAGCCAGACTCATCAAGAAAAAAAGGGAAAAGACTCAAATCAACAGAATTACAAATTAAAAGTAGTAACAACTGACACTGAAGAAATACAAAGGATCATGAAAGATTACTACAAGCATCCATATGCCAGTAAAATGGACAACCTGGAAGAAATGGACAAATTCGTAGAAAAGAACAACTTTCCAAGACTGAACCAGGAAGAAATAGACAATGTAAACAGACACATCACAAGCACTGAAATTTAAACTGTAATTAAAAGTCTTCCAACAAACAAAAGCCCAGGACCAGGTGACTCCACAGGCGAATTCTATCAAATATTTAGAGAAGAGCTAACACCTATCCTTCTCAAATTCTTCCAAAATATAGCAGAGGGAGGAACACTCCCAAACTCAAGTCTACGAGGGCACCATCACCCTGATACAAAAACCAGACAAAGATGTCACAAACAAAGACAACTACAGGCCAATATCACTGATGAACAGAGATGGAAAAATCCTCAACAAAATACTAGCAAACAGAATCCAACAGCACAATAAAGGATCATACACCATGATCAAGTGGGGTTTATCCCAGGAATGCAAGGATTCTTCAATATACGCAAATCAATCAATGTGATAAACCATATTAACAAATTGAAGGAGAAAAACAATATGATCCTCTCAATAGATGCAGACAAAGCTTTCAACAAAAGCTTTTCAAAAATTTCAACACCCATTTAGGATAAAAACCCTCCAGAAAGTAGGCATAGAGGGAACTTACCTCAACATAATAAAGGCCATATATGACAAACCCACAGCCAACATCGACCTCAATGGTGAAAAACTGGAACCATTTCCACTAAGATCGGGAACAAAGCAAGGTTACCCACTCTCACCACTATTATTCAACATAGTTTTGGAAGTTTTAGCCACAGCAGTCAAAGAAGAAAGAGAAAAAAAAAGGAATCCAAATCGGAAAAGAAGAAGTAAAGCTGTCACTGTTTGCAGATGACATGATCCTATACATAGAGAATCCTAAAGATGCTACCAGAAAACTACTAGAGCTAATCAATGAACTTGGTAAAGTAGCAGGTTACAAAATTAATGCACAGAAATCTCTTGCATTCTTATACACTAATGATGAAAAATCTGAAAGTGAAATTAAGAAAACACTCCCATTTACCATTGCAACAAAAAGAATTAAATATCTAGGAATAAACCTACCTAAGGAGACTAAATACCTGTATGCAGAAAACTATAAGACACTGATGAAATAAATTAAAGATGATACAAAAAGATGGAGAGATATACCATGTTCTTGGATTGGAAGAATCAACATTGTGAAAATGACTATACTACCCAAAGCAATCTACATATTCAATGCAATCCCTATCATACTACCACTGGCATTTTTCACAGAACTAAAACAAAAAGTTTCACAATTTGTATAGAGACACAAAAGACCCCAAATAGCCAAAGCAATCTTGAGAAAGAAAAGCGGAGCTGGAGTAGTCAGGCTCCCTGACTTCAGACAATACTACAAAGCTACAGTAATCAAGACAGTATGGTACTGGCACAAAACCAGACATATAGATCAATGGAACAGGATAGAAAGCCCAGAGATAAACCCGTATACATATGGTTACCTTATCTTTGATAAAGGAGGCAAGAATGTACAGTGCAGAAAAGACAGGCTCTTCAATAAGTGGTGCTGGGAAAACTGGACAGGTACATGTAAAAGAATGAAATTAGAACACGCCTTAACACCATACACACAAATAAACTCAAAATGGATTAAAGATGTAAATGTACAGCCAGACACCATCAAACTCTTAGAGGAAAACATAGGCAGAACACTCTATGACATAAATCACAGCAAGATCTTTTTTAAGCCACCTTCTAGAGAAATGGAAAAAAAAACAAAAATAAACAAGTGGAACCGAATGAAACTTAAAAGCTTTTGCACAGCAAAGGAAACCATTAACAAGACGAAAAGACAACCCTCAGAATGGGAGAAAATATTTACAAGTGAAGCAACTGACAAAGGATTAATCTCCAAAACATACAAGCAACTCATGCAGCTCAATATCAAAAAAACAAACACCCCAATCCAAAAATGGGCAGAAGACCTAAATAGACATTTCTCCTAAAGAAGATATACAGTTTGCCAACGAACACATGAAAGAATGCTTAACATCATTAATCATTAGAGAAATGCAAATCAAAACTACAATGAGATATCATCTCACACTGGTCAGAATGATCATCATCAAAAAACCTACAAACAATAAATGCTGGAGAGGGTGTGGTAAAAGGAAACCCTCTTGCACTGTTGGTGGGAATGTAAATAAATACAGCCGCTATGGAGAACAGCATGAGGTTCCTTAAAAAACTAAAAATAGAACTACCATACAACTCAGCAATCCCACTACTGGGCATAAACCCTGAGAAAACCATAACTCAAAAAGAGCCATGTACCACAATGTTCATTGCAGCTCTGTTTACAATAGCCAGTGGAAGCAACCTAAGTGTCCATTGACAGATGAATGCATAAAGAGGATGTTGTGCATATATACAATGGAATATTACTCAGCCATAAAAAGAAACGAAATTGAGTTATTTGTAGTGAGGTGGATGGACCTAGAGTCTGTCATACAGAGTGAAGTAAGTCAGAAAGAGAAAAACAAATACTGTATGCTGACACGTATATATAGAACCTAAGAAGAAAAGAAAAAAAGGTCATGAAGAAGCTAGGGGCAAGACGGGAATAAAGACACAGACCTAGTAGAGAATGGACTTGAGGATATGGGGAGGGGGAAGGGTAAGCTGTGACAAAGTGAGAGAGTGGCGTGGACATATATACACTACCAAACGTAAAATAGATAGCTAGTGGGAAGCAGCCACATAGCACAGGGAGATCAGCTCGGTGCTTTGTGACCACCCAGAGGGGTGGGATAGGGAGGGTGGGAGGAAGGGAGACACAAGAGGGAAGAGATATGAGAATATATGTATAACTGATTCACTTTGTTATAAAGCAGAAACTAACACAACACTGTAAAGCAATTATACTCCAATAAAGATGTTAAAAAAAAAATTACTACCAGATGTGTTTAACGATGTGTTTTCCAGGCAAGTTTATTTTATATTAAAAAGATAAAATGCCGGGGCTTCCCTGGTGGCGCAGTGGTTGAGGGTCCGCTTGCCGATGCGGGGGAGGCGGGTTCGTGCCCTGGTCCGGGAAGATCCCACATGCCGCGGAGCGGCTGGGCCCATGAGCCATGGCCGCTGGGCCTGCGCGTCCGGAGCCTGTGCTCTGCGGCGGGAGAGGCCACAGCGGTGAGAGGCCCGCGTACCGAAAAAAAAAAAAAAGATAAAATGTTAAAAAAAGTAAGAAGAACCTAGGGGCACGACGGGAATAAAGACGTAGACCTACCAGAGAACGGACTTGAGCATATGGGGAGGGGGAAGGGTAAGCTGGGACAAAGTGAGAGAGTGGCATGGACATATATACACTACCAAACGTAAAATAGATAGCTAGTGGGAAGCAACCGCATAGCACAGGGAGATCAGCTCGGTGCTTTGTGACCACCTAGAGGGGTGGGATAGGGAGGGTGGGAGGGAGGGAGATGCAAGAGGGAAGAGATATGGGTACATATGTATATGTATAACTGATTCACTTTGTTATAAAGCAGAAACTAACACACCATTGTAAAGCAATTATACTCCAATAAAGATGTTAAAAACAATACACAACCTTGTGTTGTGTGTGTTTCTGTTTGAAGACATTTTATTTCATATGTATTTTTTACTCATTAGCATTGAACTCATAGCCAACAGCACTGGAACTCATGGCTGAACAGAGCTTATCTAAAACGTGTATTTTCTCCAGAGGGCACATCACAGTCTTCCCGTGCTTAGGAAGCTAGACAGAACTGCAGCTCTATGCCTGGGGCCCATTTTAAACAGTGAAATTACCAACAAAAGGCACAGACATATAGAAAATCTGGCACTGAATATACTGTGAAAAGTGTGCTTGTTCTAGGGCGAAACGAAGCCAGAGGATTGTCTTGTTCGACCTCAGCAAGGAAAGTGCATATCGGGTGACCAGACCTTCCTCCCTCTGCGCATGTCTGCAAATGATTGCAAAAGTGCTGCATGTATTCATGTTGGATTTACAAATAGATTTCAGCTAGTAGGTACATTTACAAATACAGAATCCACAAATAAGGAAGACCAACTGTATTTTATATTGATTACTTATTGAAATGATAACATTTTGGATGTATTGGGATAAGCAAAATACATGCTAAAAGCAAAAAAAAAAAAAAAAAAAAAGATTTGTAACATTTAATGTCATGGGTACTGACGAATCAGGTGGAAACCAGACATACACAATTGAAATGAACAGTTGAACATTATCCCTGCCAGCCTGTGAGGAGGGCACCGAAATAGGAGACAAAAATATGTCAGTAGCGTATCTGACACAAAAGATACACAAACTTGTTAGGACCAGTAAAACATGTTTATTTGGAAATATAATAAGCCCCTTATATACGAACCTTCAAGTTGTGCACTTTGAAAATGTGAACAGATGCTCGCATGTCTAATCACGTAAGTTAGTTCACGTGTCTGGTGTACATTGTCATGTGCGTGCATCCTCTACAAATCGTTGTTCTTTTATGTACTTTACTGCACAGTCCTGTATAGAGTACAGTAGCACAGTATGCTTATTTCAAGCCCAGGATGTCTGGAAGCAAGCATAAAAGCAGCTGTGATGTAACTGGTACTGTACTGTACTTTTCAAGGTATTGTACTGTAAGATTAAAAATGTTCTCCTTATTTTTGTGTTTGTTTTTTTATGTATTATTTGTGTGAAAAGTATTATAAACCTATTGCAGTATAGTACTATATAGCCGATTGTGTTAGTTGGATACTTAGGCTAACTTTGTTGGACTTACACACAAATTGGACTTACAAACGTGTTCTCAGAATGGAATTCCTTCATATGTAGGGGACTTATTGTAATCACAATATAGAAACATAGAATAAGAAGGTAGTGGGTTTACACTTGGACTATGGTCAAAATGAAGTCTTTTGCTTTCCAGGAAGATTATGGAGTACCTCAGGCCTCCTCAATTACAAATAGGACTTTCAAGAAGACAATCAAAAAGTTTTCTGCAGGCTCTGAATATTCTAGGAGAAACGATGTGATTGTGAGACATTGAAATGGAAAAAGCCTGGGATAATCATTTAGAGGAAAATGTGCACTGCAATTACATTTTAGCAGCAAGAATAATATCTTCTATAGAAAAATGGTTGGTATCCACAGCAGGCAGAGCTGTAGCCACAACCATATATATCCACGGCCATATCCACGGCCATATCCAGAACAATATCCACAGCTACCACATGAGTTTCTGTAGTTGTGTTTACACTGTGTTTACAGGAGGAAGTTTGGTAGTTCTGTAGAGGATCAGACAGAGGTTTCTGAAGTCTGAATGTTATCTCTTGCCCTAAGACTTTTAATACTACCAGAAATGAGTGGAACACACAACACAGACTCTGTGGCCTCATTATCACAGCAATTTTCATTTTTAAAAAGCTCATCAAACTAAGGACAACATTTTTTTCATGTAGTTATGTCCAAGATCTGGCCATAGCTAGGCATGAAAATTATAAGAAACCAGATGTAACCTTCACATTGAACAAGCATGTCTTGTGGAATGTAATCAGACCTAATTTAGATTTTCATCCCAGGAGGCATTAACTCTTCTGTGCTTCCAGGTACATATATGTGCGCACTGGGAGATGCTCCAGCATCTCATATCTCAGAATTGATAGGAAAACACCAGGGCTGGAGGTGAGAGGCAAAAAGCAGGGGCATAAGGGGAGAAATTCTCAGGTTATATCTACAAAAATGTGGATGGACCCAGGTAGAATTCCTACTGCAGTTGTGGCTAGTGCAAAAGTCAGGTGAGGCAAAGAAGATCTGATTGGTACAAAACAGGGGTTTGGTATAATATATCAAAATAAAAGCGACCATGATTTTGTCCAATACAACATAACCAACTCTAGTTAAGCATTCTTGGAATATTTCAGTATGATACTTTCTTTGAAACATTTTGCCCAATTACATCATCAAAATTTTATCTACACAAATCCTACTGATTCTTCAAAGCACAGCTTAGACTACACCTCATATTAGAAGCATTCCTGGACATTCACAATGTGCTTTAGCTGTAATTCCTCTATTCTTCCACAGCTCCCCATGTCTAAATGTATTGTGATCCTGAATATGCTGTATTAGCACACTGTTTTAATTACCTGATTCCTTCAGTCAATTGTAACGTAAGACAGATAATTTTATCTTCTGTGACTCTAAAGACCTAAACACTCACTGTTGAATGAGAGACTGTAAGATTTCTTCCACCTGGAAAAATTGTAATTATTTTGATGTATAGGATGTTATATAAGAAAAATAATAACAATGATAATAACAATTAATAATATTTATATTTCCCTTTATAGCTTTGAGGCACACTCATATTTATTACTTCATTTGATTCTTACAAAAACAATGTAATAAGAAGTTGTGGTATTTATTGTCGTATGCACAGACGAGAAAACAGAGGCCAAGGAGAGTTGTCTTGCCCAAGGACTCTCAGCTGTTTAGTAATAGAGTTGAATTAATCCAAATCCTACTATAACCATAAAATCTAGGGGAGGATCCATGAACTATTTTTTCCTCCAGTTTTTAAGATGGAAAATATTCACTGCATCTGACTAAAATTACCAGTATTTTGCAACTTCTGCCTTACACTTTTATCCTCTGGATTTCCTTTTTTTGTGATCTTTGCCATTCTAGCCAAAGCATGCTGTAAACCATCAAGCGAACAACTGAGTCCCTCTCAGAACTGCTCCATAAGCCTTAAGTACCACACAGTGGTATTAGAGCTGTTCTGCTCATGCAAAGGCATTCTCTGTCTGTTGAGAGTAGAAATTCCTTAACACTCTGCAAGTTAATTTTAGAAATTACAGCATCTGTGTGGAAATGATTATAACTTTTCTAGGCATCTCAAATTTTAATCAATAGGATATAAGCACTCTAGATCAGCAACTTTCATGTCAAAATTAAAACCTCAGATTCTAGGTTTGCTTTCTAATTATGACTGTACCACTTTTGCAATTCTTTCCACTAAAATATAGTCAGCATTGGCTCCATTCCTGCAAACTTCATGACCCTATCCACATTTCACGTGTCACCTGCTATTCCCCAAAATAGCTCTAGCATGACCATATTTACTTGCATCATTTCATTACTTGTTTTTCTAGGCAGTGACTGAACCACACAGTTTAACTTTACAAGAATTTTTGAATGCCTACATCATGCAAGCCCTATTCCGGGACATAGAATATTGAATAAAAATATATATATAGTGCTCAAAGGTGAGCTCTAGGCTTTTGAAAGTCTCCAGGGAGAGTGAATACCATTTCCATTTGGACCAGTCTCCATCCTTTCACCGCATGCTACATGAAAGATTAGTCATTTCAATATTTACATTTCCTCACTTATTCACTCTTCAGTTTACTGCAACCACTATTTACTGTTATCACATTACCCCCTCCAAAAAAAAAAAACAAAACACTTTTCACGAAAGATCCTATGTCTTTTGTCAAACCTAATGGAAACTTCTCAAGTAATTATTACAATTTGATGATAAAGTAAAAAAGCAGGACCAAATCACCAGAAAACAAACTATTCCACTAAAGCCCACTAATTTGTTACTAATAATACAATGACAAATATTATATCAATATACCTGGTGTCACAGTGTATTTTAGCATTCATAACTATAGAGTATATATATATGATACACGTACAAAACATCTAAAAGAAGTGCGCCTACCTATTTGACATGAGGAAACAAATTATTGATTAAAATTCTGGGATTTTAAAAATACTATCAATAAAAATAATATATAAAATTGTCATTTTTGTAGATTAAGATGGTTAAATGTCAACAATTTCATTATTCAACAACCTAATAATAAATATAACAAAACATCTACTGAGTTCTCACGGTGGCATAGAATGCATATTTTATTTAGTTCAGTACTCTCAACAATACTGATCTAGCAGTATTCTGTCATTTTACCTTTGAGCATACTGAGGCTCAGAGAAGTTAGATAATGTTCCTACGATCACACAGCTAATAACTGATGGCGTCTATGCTTGAGCATGTAGTGTGACTCCAGAACCTAGGCTCTCCATCACTATCTATACAATCTTCTTATTTTAAGTGTGATCATTTGTATGACCTTGAGGAAATGATATCTTGAAGGAGAGTACAGTTAAAGACAATGTTTCCTGCACCGGAGAATGTGGATATTGACTCAAAACAGGCTAAAGATTTCTGAACATGCAAAAATATTGTAGCCTCTCTTCATTTATTTCCATGGATCTTTCTTTTCTTTCTTTCCTGTTTTTTTTTTTCTTTTTCAGGCTCATAATTAATACATACCTATTGTAAAAATTTCAAAGAAATAAACTTGTTTCTCAATAACAGGAGGGATACGGCAGTGGTGTGCTGTTGTTTAATGACTTCTGTTGGGAGTATGGGGTCTGATTTGCTAATTTCCATGGCATACTAGCATGACTGGTTTCAAGTTACCAACTGGCTTACAAAATTGCTGAAAGCCTATACCATCTTCTAGTACTTTAAAATTTAAATTTCATGTTTAAAACATTAATCAATATGGAAGTTCTGTTGTGTATGGTATGAGGCAGGCATCTATTTTTTCTGTGTCTAAACAGATGGCAAATTGATCGATTCCACTTACTAAATACTCTATCTCAGATCAAAACTTTGCCTTTACTGGAAACCCCCCTCCTCCAGAAGTCTTTTGCATTGAGTACTGTGGTCTTACTTGTTCAGAATGATCTACTGCCTATACGTTGATAGCATGGCTAGATTGTCTGATCTTTACTGGTGGCCTAACATGGTTTCTCTTCCTAGCTACAGACCTCTCTTGACCAGCTTGTTGAGACCTTCTAAAACCACATGGAAAAATAGAAATATATCATGAAATACTTATAGAATTTTACATTTTGCAGGAACCACATTTTAAAAAGATTAAAAGGTGAATTAATTTTATAGCATATTTTAACCTAATATATGCAAAATATTATCACTTAATATATAACCAGTATTCATGAATTTTTTACGGTAAGTCTCTGAAATCTGGTGTGTTCTTTATACTTAACAGCTCTTAGCCACATTTCAAGTGCTCAATACCCACATCTCTCTAGTAGCTTCTATATTGGACAGTGCAGCTTGAGAAAATCTGAGGATTCCTCTATGGGTGTAGCCATTGATTATAACTTTTCCAGTAGCAGTTACTACTCTAGAAATAAGCAGCCGGCTTATTTGCTTCTTTTTCTAAATTCCTCTGCCTTGAATTCTATTTTCCCCCTTATTTAACTCACCAATTTCAACTCATTATTTATGTCTCTGCTCATATACCATTCTCCTTTGGAAGCAATTTATGACCCTTGTGTAGCCTCCTCTTCCCATACTCTGGCTGACTTAGGCTTCCCCCTGGAGTTCTTGTTCAGTAGCCCTATAACACCTGCAAGCATACCTGCTATAATGTGAATCTATGATTTACTATTGATATTTTATATCCTACTGAGTATTTCAAATTCTTAGAAGGAACGGTGTGTTTTATATCTCTATACCAAACACCAAATCCCAGCACATAGCTGGAACATGAACTTAAGGTTTGTTAAATGACTGAAAGAACAAATAATGGATTTTACAGTTTAAAACCTTTACAATATGCAATAGTTCATCAAAGAAAATGATTTTGAGTTTCCTCATAAAGGGGTTATAAAGTTTAAATCATTTCCTAACTACAGAAAAAAACTCATTCATGGCAATGGTCTTTCCTTTCCTCTATAATATGATTAGATATGTGAAACCAAATCTTAATTGTTCCCAACATTCACCAAACCCATACTACATACACACACACACACACAAATTTTCTCTAATTTTAATCATCCTTATCTCTCTTATTGCCATTTTCTCATTTCACTCAAGCTGATAGTATCAAATTTTCTTGGAGTGATGGTTATAACATTTCAGATTTTGAGGATAGATTGTGAAAATGCTTCTCTGGATATATAAATTATTTCATACATGCCTAATAATGGATAGAACCTTTTCTGGATACATAAATTATTTTATATATGCCTAATAAATTACATTTTTCCTTATTTTAGACATACTTTTGATGAGGAGGAACATAAGGAAACAAGTTAGATTTTTCAAAGAGCTTTAACTGTTAGAATCCTCTGCCTCTGCTTGTAAGACTAACCTTAGGGTTACCCAGAGCATAGTTATTCCTCAGATCAGACTAACAAATGTTCCGGCTACAAAAACCATCCTGCTCTTGAAAGAACCCCTGTTTCTTCATCAGTTAGACAAATTACATCCTGGACATAACCCTACACCAGGGCAGACTTTGATGGCAGGACGATCTTCCTTGGTTTGGGCCGTTTTGTGGGGTCTCCTAGCTCCAGGGACCTCAGTGTCAGACTTTGGGCAGTGACTCATGTCATGCAAATAAGACACAACATCTTTAACACTGCTGGTTGAAACTCGATTGCTACCGAATCTGAAGAGGCTTTTCTGTTGTAGGATCTAAATGTTAGAGTTTAGGAAGATCAGATGAGGAAAGAACATTAAAGTCAGAATCCAACAAAGCAATAGGTTCTCCAATTCAGTAATTTAACTGGACTTTTTAATCTCATTCTTGTATCTGTCCCAATTAAGGCATTAGACAACCTTATTAAGCCACTAGACCTTACTCTTTTCCAGCTGAAAAATGTAGTACTACCTAAGCAAACCCAAAGCTTAATGAACTCCTCTTCCCTCTGACAATTGCTACTGTCCTTTCTAGTCTTCTTTTGCAACTGGCATCAGCTCATTGGTCACAACTTTCAAACACCTCCCTGAGCTATATCCCTAATATTTCAGTCCTTACTATATCTCTAATATTTCAGTCCTTATTCTCTTTCCCATTAAGTTGTTTTATTTCCTCCATAGCAGCTGTCAGTCTGAATTCATCTTAAATCTTTTTTACTGTTGATTTTTATCCTCAGGTACCAGAATGTAAACACTGTGAGAACAGGAAACTTGTCTATAGTTTTCCTACTGTGTCTTCACTGTATAGAATGAGACTCTTTCAAAACTATCTGTCAATTAAGTGACTTGAATAAATTTCCTCAATCTCAATAAATATGTGCAAATAAATATATTTGCAATTCCATCAAAAGCAGATGATATAGTAGAATAATTTTATTCTAACTTACCCTTTCCTAGTTCTTTATTCCTCATGTACTTTAATACCTAGCTCTGCTTCTAATTTCTCATTAATTCTGGAAAGTATCTCTCCCATTCCATTATTCTTTTAAGGACTCAGGCCACTTCTTCTCTACCTTGGACTCTGCATTAACATCCTGGATAAAGTGTCATTCCTCCTTCTCTTTCCCCTCCAGCTCCATCCTAGACACAGTGAGATTTGGAAAGCAAAGTTCTGAAATACTGTGAGATTTGTGCTTGGGTATATGAGTGCCTGAGCATGTGGGATAGAAGAAATAGGTGGAGAAGACATTATTCCTGGTGCAGGTATAAGAAGGAATGTTTGTATTATATCAAGGAAGAACTCAAGGTTCAGGCAACATGTTAGCCCAATTTTCAACAGAGGCCATATTATCTCAAAAAAGACTAATTCACAAACAAGTACACAGAGATTTGTTAGGAGCAATGGACCATTTTTATTGAGGATAAGTGATTTCTCCAACTGTACAATGTTAGGATCATCAACACAGTCATAATAGAGAATCAGAGATTAAGAGAGTAAAGCCTAACATTTGGAAAAGAATCAGATGATACTACCATGGAGCTTCAGGCCACAAAGATGCCAATCTAAAAATGGGTAGCTGGAGGTCAAAGTCTCTGTCAGGCATATAATTTCTTGGATACAGAAATCATGGGTTATAGATCCTTGAATCACCATTATCTTTAGGTGTGTTGTTTCAGAAGCAAACAAGGCTTGGATGGTGATGTTCTAGCAGCAAGAAGAATAACATCTCCTATAGCAAACTGTCCAGTAGCTGCAGTAGCCAGAGCCGTATCCACAGCCACATCTGGTTCCATAACCACAGCCATAATGCGAGCCATATCCACAGCCATAGAGAGTCCCATATCCACAGCCACAGCAGAAACCATATCCACAGCCGTATCTGGTTCCATAGCCACAGTCATATCTACAGCCATATCTAGTGCCATATCCATAGCCATAATAGGGGTTAAATCCATAGCCATAGCTGTTTCCACAGCCATAGCCACAGAAGTTGTCATAGTACTTGCAACACGTGTTGTTAATGGAAGTGGATTCAGATGGTTTCAAGAGGATGTTTCTGAAGCATGTGTGTCGCCTGCTTCCCATGGACCTTTATATACTGTCAGTAATTGGCAGAGCATACCATTCATTCCCTGACATAGACAACAAATATGCAAGCAACCTTTATATGCCAGTCACTGTTGACAATCGATAACAGTTTCTTTAAAATGAGCTCATTATTTTGTATACTCCAGTTTTATTTAAAGAGCATCATTTTAATTTGTTCTGCTGAAGAATTGTCTCAGTAGAATCATGTGCCCAATAACTGATTTTTTGGTTGGGTTGTTGTTTTTTGTGCCTTTGAGTTGTATGAGATGTTTGTGTAATTTGGATATTAGCACCCAGTCAGTCACATCATTTGCAAATATTATCTCACATTTCATAGGTTGTCTTTTTATCTTTTCAATTGATTCCTTTGCTGTGCAAAACCTTTTAAGTGTAATTTTGTCTCATTTGTTTATTTTTGCTTTTATTTCTTTTGCGTTAGGATACAGATCCAAAAAAATGATGATATAATTTACATCAAAGAGTGTTCTGCCTATGTTTTCTTCTAAGAGTTTTATATTTGCAGGTCTTACATTTAGGTCTTTAGCCCATTTTGAGTTTGTTTTTGTATTTGGTGTGAGGGAATGTTCTACTCTCATTGTTATATATATATGGCTGTCCAGTTTTCCCAGCACCATTGTTGAAGAAACTGTCTTTTCTCTTTGTATATTCTTGCCTCTTTTGTCATAGATTAATTGATCATAAGTGTGTGGGATTATTTCTGGGCTCTGTATTCTGTTCCACTGTCCTATGTGTCTGTTTTGTAGCAAATACCACACTGTAATATAGTCTGAAGTCTGGTAGGGTTGAACCTCTAGCTTTGTCTTTTATTATGAAGAGTGCTTTGAAAATTGGGGGTCTTTTGTTGTCCTAGTTTTAGAAATATTTTTCTATGAATTTTAGAGTTGTTTAAGGATTATTTGTCCTAGTTCTGTGAATTTTAAAAATATTTGTTCTAGTTCTGTGAAAAATGTCATAGGTATTTTGATAGGGATTGCATTAAATCTGTAGATTTCATTGGGAGGTATGGCCATTTTTATAATATTAATTGTTCAAATCTAAGGACACAGGATATATCTCCTTTTCTTTATATCAATTTCAATTTCCTTCATAAAATTTTATAGTTTTCAGAGTATAGATATTTCACCTCCTTGTTTAAGTTTATTCCTAGGTAATTTTTGATGCAGTTTTAAATGGGATTTGTTTTACTTTATCTTCCTAATATTTTATTATTAATATATAAAAACACAACAGATTTCTGTATATTAATCTTGTATCATGCAACCTACTGAATTCGTTTATTGGTTCTAATGGTTTTTGGGTGGAGACTGTAGAGTTCTCTATATAAAGTACCATATCATCTGCAAATAGTTATGGTGTTAACTCTTACTTTCCAATCTGCATACATTTCATTTCTTTTTCTTATGACTGCTGTGGCTAGAACTTCCAGTTTAAGTAGAAGTGGCGAGAGTGATCATCCTTGTCTTGTTCCTGAATTTAGCAGGAAGGCTTTCGCATTTTCACCATTGAGTATTATGTTGGCTGTTGGTTTGTTGTAAATGGCCTTTATTATGTTAATGTATTTTCCTTCTACACCCACTTTGACAAGAAGTTTTATCATAAATTGATGTTGAATTTCTTCAAATGCTTTTTCTGCATCTATTGAGGTGATCATGTGATTTTTGTCTCTCTTTTTGTTGATGTGGTGCATTACATTGATTGATTTGCACATGCTAATCCATCCTTGTGACCCTGGAATAAATCTAACTTGATCATGACATATGATCCTTTTTGTATTATTGGACTTGGTTTGCTAATATTTTTTTGAGTATTTTTGCATCTGCGTTCATCGAAGATATTGGACTATAATTTTCTTTTTTCTATAATCTCTTTGTCTGGTTTTGGTATCTGGTTTTGGTGGCCTTGTTGAATGAATTTGGGAGTGTTTCCTCATCTTCAATTTTTTGGAACATTTTGAGAAGGATTGGTATAAGTTCTTCTTTTTATGTTTGATAGAATTCCCCTGTGAAGCTCTCTGGTCCTGGACTTTTGTTTGCTGAGAGTATTTCAAATTACAGATTCTACTTCACTTGTAGTGATCAATCTGTTCAAATTTTCTGTTTCTTCTTGATTCAGTCTAGTCATTCTGTATGTTTCTAGAAATTTGTTTCTTCTAGGCTGTCCAATTTGTTGGCATATAACTGTTCATAGTATCGCTTATGATTTTTTGTATATCTGTGGTATCAGCTGTTATTTCTCCTCTTTCCTTTCTTATCAAAATTAAAGTAACTTTTTATAGTAACAATTATGAAATCCAAGTTGGAAGGGAGTATAGACTCTGGAAGGTGATTCCTTCTACTGGAATCTCACATTTCAACAACAAAAAATGAGTTATGATCCAGTAGTCTATAGAATGCCTTCAACAGGAATTTTCATGAAGCTGCTGATTTCACTTTCTGAGAACATTAATTATTAGCCAAATTTCTTCCAGTTAATGAATATATCTTTTTTATGATATTGGTCACTGGTATAAACTGATCACTCTGCTATGTTTAATCCATAACAATAGGCATAAAGAAAATATCAATATATCTCCATTCCAATTTTTATTATTCTTCAGTTTCTTTCCTTTTCTGTCATCATTTAAATTCAAAACTATCAATGTTATTTCACAAAGTCTCTGGATTAGACACTTTACTTTTCAATACCACTGTCAACACACATTTTCTGATAACTATACCCCTGGATTACTGAAAAGTCTTCTATCTTTATTGCATTACTTCTAATACCTTTCCATTCAAACCTCTCGATATTGATCCAAAACAAATATACATACATATATATATATATATATATATATATATATATTCTATACATCACTGAATAATCATCTCTCACAACAGTGCCTGGCACATAATTTGTACTCAATCAATATTTCTCCAATAAGAAAATGGATGAAGTCAAACATTTGTGTGGCACATATAAATTGTAGGATATTTGTAAATATTATCACCATTTCTCATTTCTATAAAGCTGAGTGTCTCAAATGTTTTTTAACTAAGGAGTCACAACGTTTCAGATTTTGAAAGTATGTTAAGAGCTAGTGTGTGAAGATTCTTTTCTGGATACACAAATTATCTCATACATGCTTAATAAATCATATTTTTCCAAAACTTAGTGAACTTCTCTCACCCCTTACACTTACTACTGTACTTTCTGTCTTTCTTTGCAATTGACATCAGCTCATTTGTCACAAGTTCAAAATTCCTCCCTGAACTATCCCTCTAACACTTCAGTCCTTACTCTCTTTCCCATTAAGCTGTTTTATTCTCCCAACTGTCGGTTTGAAATTTTCTTAATTATTTTTTATACTTTTTTTATCTTCACATACTAGAATATAAACACTGTGAGAGCAGGAAACTTGTCTATAATTTTCCTACTGTGTCTTCACTGTATCAAATGAGACTCTTTCAAAACTACTCAAAATTATTTCTCAATTAAGTGACTTGAATAAATTTCCTCAATCTCAATAAATATGTGCAAGTAAATATATTTGCAATTTCATCAAAAGCAGATGATACAGTAGAATAATTTTATTCTAACTTATCCTTTCCTAGTTCTCTTTTCTTCATGTACTTTAATATCTAGCTCTGCTTATAATTTCTCATTAATTCTGGAAAGTATTCTTTCATTCCACTATTCCTTTAAACACTCAGGTCACCTTTTCTCTACCTTAGGCTTTGCATTAACATCCTGCTTAAAGTGTCATTCCTCCTCCTCTTTTCCCCTCCAGCTCCCTCCCAGACAAAGAGCGATTTGCAAAGCACAGTTCTGAAATACTGTGAGATTTGTGCTTGAGTATGTGAGTGCCTGAGCATGTGGGATACGAGAAATAAGTGTAGAGGTATTATTTCTGATGCAAATATAAGAAGAAATGCTTATATTATATCAAGGAAAAACTCGAGATTCAGACAAGATATTAGCCCAATTTTCAACAGAGGCCATAACATCTCAAAAAAGATTAATTCACAAATGAATACACAGAAATTTGTTAGAAACAATGAACAATTTTTATTGATAACAAGGGATTTCCCCAACAATAGGATGTTAGGATCATCAATACAGAGAATCAGAGATTAAGGGAGTAAAGGCTAACAATTGGAAAATAGGCAAATGATACCACCATGGACTTCAGGCCACAAAGATGCCAATCTAAAAATTGGTAGCTGGAGGTCAATACCTCTGTCAGACATGTGATTTCTTGGATATAGAAATTGTGTCCTAAAGATCTTTGAATCAGCATTATCTTTAGATGTCTTTTCAGAAGCAAATGGACCTTGGATGGTGATGTTCTAGTAGCAAGAAGAATAACATCTCCTATAGCAAACTGGCCGGTAGTTGCAGTAGCCAGGGCCAGAGCCATATCCACAGCCATAGTAGGAGGCATATGCACAGCCATATCCATAGCCATATCCACAGCCATAATAGGGACTAAATCCACAGTCATAGCTGTTTCCACACCTGTAGTCACAGGAATTGCCGTAGTAGTTGCAAAACATGTTGTCAAGGGAAGTGGATTCAGGTGGGTTGCAAGAGGGTGTTTCTGAAGTGTGTGTGTCACTACTTCCCATGGACCTTTATATACTGTCAGTAATTGGCAGAGCATAACATTCATTCCTTGACATAGGCAACAAATATGTAAGCAACCATTATGTGCCAGTCACTGTTGACAATCAATAATGATTTGCTTAAAATAGCTTGTTGTTTTGGAGACTCCACTTTTATCTAAAGAGCATCATATTAATATGTTCTGCTGAAGAATTGTCTCAGTAGAATCATGTGCTCCAAAACTGATAATCATTTTCAAAGTCTCCTTTCATTTAATATGTATCTTATAAAACAAGCTTGTTGGGGAATGTAGGAAATTTTTGCACCTTTTTCTCTCTCATCTTTCCAAAACCCCTGCTTCCGGCTATAGGAAAGGTAATACTCCTGTCTCCTTTCTTGACTTCTTGCCGGGCTTCTCCAACCCTCTCAGTGTTCCATACCTCCTCCATGTCCAACTCTCCTCAAATCCCAAGAAACAGATCAACATCTGATCATTCAAAGCCAAGCCCATCCACTGGAACAATAACTACTTATAAGTGTGGAGACAGTGTGCTGTATGTAAGTGTTTCTTGTTATATTTCCTTCTTCCATGTACCAGGCAAAGTAAGGTCCTTCACAGGTGAGGCAGCCCTCCTTTCTCTCCCATTTTTTTGTAGCTACATAAGTATTATCATACCATTGAGGAGACTTTCACAACCTAACCAACTTTATTTGGCTGAAGAATCAGAAACCTCGGACCAGAGTCTAATTTTTCATATGCAGAACTTATCAGAGTTTTACATTATGAAAGATTAGTGCATTCCCCTAATTCGATAAACCATTCTTTCCTTCTCCTATCACTACTGTTCCTTGTATGTTTAGTTCAGAAGCTAAAGTTTAGGAGATAACATTGATAACTACAGCAAAAGCCCACCCTCATGACATAAAGTAGTACAAAACTCAATTTTGCCCTGTATTTATACGTACATTAATCAGCAGTTCTCAACCTTCTACAAAAATTTTTGTTGTGATTTTGAAGTATAATGTGTCCCCTTTCTTCCAAATAATCCTATCACATTTACCTTTTCAACATGTAAAAGAGGGAAAAGAGCATCATTTCTTCTGCTATTAATGTTTTTCTTGCCACCTTAATTCTCAGCTAAAAAAAAATCTGTTTGCCCATCAAAATTCACATCTGTGATAAGTTCCTGCGAGATGCCTTTCCTCACTGCTAACATCTGGATTGGATCATCTTCCTCTTGGCTCCTATGTGCAGATACATGTCATAGCACTTGTCAAGGTTTATTGAAACAATGTCTTGCCTCGCTAATTAAAATATGTCACTCTATGCCAAACATTCAGTCTTTCCCTGACCAAACATTCAGTCCAAAACAAAAGTGTTGCTTTTTTTGTTTGTTTCAGGGGAGGAGGTTGTTTTGTTTTGATTTGTTTGCTTATCTTACTTTCTAGGTTTTATTTAAATCAGCAACTTCAGAATCAGGAAGACTCCAAAATTTACATTATTTTTTACTGTAACAACCATGAAGTCCAAGTTGGAAGGGAATATAAGGCCAAGAAGGTCATTCTTTTTACTGGATACTTGAATTTCAACAACAAAGGAATGAGTGGTGATTGAGTACTTTATTGAATGCCTTCAACAGGGATTTTCACAAAGCTGCCAATTTCAATTTTTGAGAACTCTCATTATTAGACATTTTTCCTTCAGAGAAATCATTCTACCTATTTTTTCTGGTATTGGTCTCCAGTCTAATGATCACTCTGCTATGTTTCATCCCTAACCATAAACATAAAGAAAATATATTCCCACTCCAATTTTTCTTATTCTTCAATTTCTTACCTTTTCTGTCCTCCTTAAAATTCAAAACTATAAATTCTACTTCACGAATTCTCTGGAATAGACACTTTACTTTTCAGTGCAACTGCCAACACACACTTTTTGGTCACAGTACCCCTGGATTATTGAAAAAGTCTTTTATCTTTATTGCATTATTTCTAATACCTTTCCATTCAGATCTTGGATACTGGTTTATAACAGTAGAAACAATCTCTATTCTGTGCATCCCTGAATAACCAGCTATGAGTACAGTGACTGACACATAATTTGAACTTACTATTTCTCCATAAAAAATGAATGGATCTAGGGCTTCCCTGGTGGCACAGTGGTTGAGAGTCCGCCTGCTGATGCAGGGGACAGGGGTTCGTGCCCCGGTCCGGGAAGATCCCACATGCCTCAGAGCAGCTGGGCCCGTGAGCCATGGCCGCTGAGCCTGCGCGTCCGGAGCCTGTGCTCCGCAACGGGAGAGGCCACAACAGTGAGAGGCCCGCGTACCACAAAAAAAAATTTAAAAAAAAAAAATGAATGGATCAAGTCAAACATATGTTCAAACGTTGGTGTGCCACTTATAAATATAAGATATTTGATTATATGCTTAAATTGTCTGAACACCAATTTCTTCTTTCTAAAATGGAGCCTAACTATTTTTACATAACTGTTTTTCATATATTGCATGCCTATTTAGTGCTCTGGGTCAGGAATATTACTCAGTAAATGCTATTCCCTTTATCTCAGTTGTTTTTTTTCCCCTTGGCTATAAATATTTATTTTTGTGATTATCATTTTAATACATGTTATTTAAGAATGTGCTTTTTAGAATCCAAACATAAGTTTTAATTTTAAATAATTTTACTTTTTTTTTTGCAGCGACATGGATGGACCTAGCGATTGTCATACTGAGTGAAGTAAGTCAGTCAGAGAAAGAAAAATACCATATGATATCCCTTATATGTGGAATCTTAAAAAATGGTCCAGATAAACCTATTTACAAAACAGAAATAGAATCACAGATGTTGAAAACAAACTTATGGTTACCAAGGGGGAAAGGGAGGGCAGGAGAGGTAAATAGGGAGATTGGGATTGGCATATACACACTATTATGTATAAAATAGGTAACTAACAGAAACCTACTGTGTAGCACAGGGAACTCTACTCAGTACTCTGTAATGACCTATATGGGAATAGAATCTAAAAAAGAGTGGATATATGTATAACTGATTCAATTTGCTGTGCAGCAGAAACTAACACAACACTGTAAATCAACTATACTCCAATAAAAATTAATTTTAAAAAATCTCATTTTTCTTACCCCATAGTTTTAAACTCTTGTCTACTAATAGATTTCAGATACCCATATTTATTTGTACTGAAATGTTGATTTAGTCTGAATTTAAGGTAATAGCTTTGTAACTCAAAAGAGGTTATTCTATGATACATATATATATGCCTTAATTAAAATTATTTTTCTGATAAGGAAGCAAAACCCCCCAGAATATAAATTACCTTCTTAGCAGCCTTTTTGCAACCTGACTGAGCCATTTTGTATAGTGATTTATTACCAAAAATACAATGTCAACATTATATCATGGGGCATGGAATCATGCATATTTTCAAGTTCAGAAATTTATGTTGTATTTTTAAAGCATATATCTTGGGAACACTTTTAGGTACATATCATGTAAAAACTTGATGTGGACTTTTTTGAAATCCACAAGGGTAAAAAGCTCAGTCCATAGAAAAATATTTTATTTTTAAGACTATGTCTATTTTGATAGCTTGGATTAAGCATCATCTTGCAGTAAGACATTTTAGTCAAGATCAAAGATTTATTAAACAGTAAATCTTCATTATCCATGTGAAATATGTTCTAGAGATTCCCATAATTAGGAATGTACATAAATTTCCCCCTTAGAGTATATTTTTTCTAGCTTCAAATCCCCCAAAATCTTCTAATCTAAACTCTCATTAAACAATGAAAACATTCCTTCTAATCAGTCCATCTCTGTTGTATGTTGGAAAGTGTCTGTATACACATTATCTCAATTCATTTTCACAACCTCGTAAAATTAACAGAGTGGGTACTTGACAAACAAGTGTTCAGAGAAAGAAGCCGAGCCTCGCAGTGATCAAGTCACTAGCCTGAAGTCACACAGCAGAGGGGTATCAGAGCCAGGTCTTCATAGTCTTCTGCTGGTGGGTTCCCTGGCATATGCTCCTCTGGCCAGGCCCTCTCCCGCTCGCAGAAGAGGTATGCACTGCGCTCTAGGTACTCTTATGAGAACAGGGAAAGCCTGAGAGTTCCTCTCTAGATGTGCTTAGTGATTACATGTCCCCCAGGAGTGATAATAAATGGACACAAAGATTTATTGTCCCACTCCCCTATCCGTCTGGCCAATTCCTACTCAGGCCTCAACTCAAGGGCCTCCTCTTCTCAGATCTCTTTCCTGATGCTCACAACACTAAATAACCCTCCATATTTTATAACTTTCACAACATATGGCTATAAAAACAATTATTTCATTCTATTTTTAATCTTATGTTACTCCTACACAAGATTATGAATTCACTGAGAACTGAGCCCATTTGGATAGACAGATTAGATAGATGATAGATAGATAGATAGATAGATAGATGGGTAAATAGATATAAATGATAGATGATAGACAGATGATAAATATAAATGATAGATAGATGATAGATATGATATGATAGATATAGATAGATATGATAGATGATAGAGAGATAGATGATAGATAGAATATAAATAATAAACAGATACACAGATAAGTTGTCCACAACATCTGCCATACCACAAACCTTACCTCTCTTTCCTTAACCTCTACACTGGACAACAACTTCTTCCTACACTGCTGAGGATCCAGAAGACCTGACATGATTTTACTTAGAGACAGAATGACTGAAGCTCACACCAGCCATGATATTTTTCCTATTTTTCTACAATACTTTGCAGTGTGAAAAGCTGACTCTCCCCTCCATCCACTCTCCTTACTCCTGCAATGGAAGACGCAAATCAGAGAAAGAATATTCCCCTTTACTTTCTTGTTTCTAGAGTACTAACATCATTTTCTCTGCTAGTCAGGCTCAATACTTCTGAGTCATTCTTGATGAACAGTTCACACAATGTCATGCCTGGATGTATCCTAGGTCACCACTTACCTTGGAGTTCTCACTGTGGTGATCTTGCCTTCCTTGCCTATGATCAGGCAGCTTCCATCACATGCATTCCAGTGGAATAGTCAGTTCAGCTCTCAGAGCCATAGTTATTGGAAACATATTTTATATTTAGAAGTCATTTTCCCAGTAATTATCACCTATTAGTTCCAATTGTGATTTCTGGGACACGAGAAGCAAATCCAATTCTCCTGCCATATTATAAGCCTTTAAATATGCTTTGATAACTCATGTCACTTCTTTCCTCACAAGTCTAGATATTATATGGTTACATTTCCACTGTTTCTCTTCCTTGGACACCTCTTCTATCTTCCCCCCTCATCATGTCCAGAATTCAGAGATTCACCCTCTCAGGGGGTTCAGAAGTCTATCACTTCTTTCCCTTTATTTGTGTCAATATCCAATTCAGGTCCACATCACAGCTTCCCTGAATTCTCCTAGACTCATATCTCTTTCTGTTTCAATCCATTCTGTAAGACAATACCAGTTTCATTCCCCATAAACACATAAATAATTCTTCTTTCTGTGTATATGCATATACAAGTAGGTATTTGTTATTTTATATGTGAGTAATCGCTAAACAGTAAATTATTGAAGAGAAATGTTTGGAGGAACCAATGAAGTCACAGGGATGCACAAGAAATTAAAAATTAAAAAACAGGGAAGTTACAAAACCTGTAGTCAGTGATGCATTATAGTAAGATTAATGACACAGACTAGATAGATTCAAAGAAGCATTTCATTGGGAAACCAATTTGCCCCAGTGTGGAACACTAATGCTCATGGCCAAGGACACAATGTAGAAAGGAAGCATGAGATAGATGTAAGGGTTAAATTTCAGAAAACAAAAGGAATTTTATCTTCTTTCTTCCATTGTTATCAAAGCCCATCTATGATAAAAACATTTGAAAGGAATAAAAATATTCAATGACTCCTCCTTGGAACAGAGTTCCACTTGTCACTTCAGTAGCAAAGGATATTCTGGTAGTAATTTGCTAACAGCAAAAGAAATAGCATCTCCTGTAGCAAAATGAATAGTAGCCACGGCAACTACAGCCAGATCCATAGCTTGACCCATATGGCCACTACCACAGGGCCTTTATTCATAGACATAGCCAGAGCCATAGCTGTAGCTATATCTCCATAGGAATTTCCATAGCAGTAACAACTCATGATGCTTAGGAGCTAAAAGTGTCAATGGAAGGTATATGTGGGAAGCAAGGGAGTCTGCAAATCAGAGCGTTACCCACAATCTCAGACCTTTACATGCAGTCAGGTGTGGATGGGAAACACTGAGTCAGCCTGCTCAGTGACATAACAATTTGCTTCGAAAGAGCTCATTTTACTAGGCACTTCAAATTTGTTAAGAAGTGTCTTTAATTTGCTCTTTCCCAGAGTTTTCTCTAGTTAATAATAAGCCTGGAATAACATTGACTTCTTTTTCATGACCCCAACTCTATTAAAAACATATCTCTCATGTGACTCATGACCTTACAAAGACCAAAGTAAATATTTTGTCCCCTAATTAAATTCAGTGGCTTTGAAATCATGTGTGTGCATGTGTATATATGTTGCATAGTGTGTGTATATGTTTATCCTTATTAGGCAAGACTAGTAATATTATTATCACTATCTACACTTTATATAAAATAATATAATACTATAATACTGTGGGGTTTTTTGGAGATCCAGAGAAATTGGAGGGTATTTTATTTATTGGTCCCTATATTTTTATTTTCATACAATTTTTAAAGGTTAGTTTCCATTTACATTTATTACAAAATATTGGCTGTATTCCCCTTGTTGTACAATACATCCTTGAGCCTATCTTACACCCAATAGTTTGAGATTTAAAAAATTAAGTGACTTGGTCAGAATAGCACAGCTGTTTAATGATAGAAATATAACTTAGTCATTTGATTCCAAATTCCATATGCTTCAAGTTTGACTTCAAGAAGAGGCAGAATTTAATAAATTAGTTATCTTTAAAAATATAAAAATGCCAATATTTGCATTTTGTAAATTGTCAACCTCCATGCTTTGCTTTTTTATATTAACAGAGCATTTCTTACTTTTCACTTTGCCCTCCATAAGTCTGTATAAACAAAATGTGAGTGGATAATTTTAACTATGTTTCTGTGAGTTCCAAGTATCCCTTCATGAGCAAAATACCATTATTACTCTCTCTTCCAATCATACTGCTCTAAGCTTTGTCCTTTGAGGTCAGAATTGCCTACTCTTCTTCCTACTGAAAGGAGAGATAGGCAAAGATAGGTTTAAGAGAGGATTAATATGGCTGTTTATAAGTGCTTTAATTCTGGATCTGAACCTGTGTAAAACTTTAATCATGATCCTATAAAATTAAACCATAAAGTAAATGTCATCTTGAAGCTTAGACTTCCATCATTATTGCCTATGCCCATCCCTGCCCCCAAAGAAGTCCCCAATACACGTGTAATCCTTTAAAATTGGATCGGTGCTATGATTCCACCCACATAGCAAATTCTTCCTGCCTTCTCTCCAAACAAGTTTTGAATAACGATGTTTGCTTACACAAGTTTAATTGGATTCTTCGCTAGACAGTCATGAAGCAAATCAATTCAATTTATCCAACATATGCTGAGTACACACCATTTATGAGGCACAATCAGGGCCAACTGCACGGCTGTGCAACCAGTGCATGGGCACAAGGCCCAGTGCTCAGAAGGCTCCCTGTGCTTGGTGTTAAATGCTCCATCGTCACCATCTCTAAGTTCTTAACACTTTTCATCTTTAAATTTGTGGTTTGTAAGTGAAGTCTGCTGGGACAATGGAACATGTGCAGAGGATTTGGGGTGTTATGTCACATGCAGTCCCACCTCTCACCACTTCCCCACCTCCCCAGAATAAGTCCTTAGTTTCCCACTGCCTCAGTCCCATCCAGTAGTCCTATAACTGCTGCTACCTTCTACCCCCTCCGCCTGACAGGAACCTGGGCATGGGAAAGTTGGGATCCGGTATTTGTGAGGGTCTAGATTCACTCAACAGCTATCCTCATGCCCAAAAGCACATGACACTAAGTAGAAAACAAAAAGCATCATAATATGTCAAAAGAGACCACGGAATACAGGCAACATATCTTTTTTCCTGCCTTTTTGACACATTTTCAGTTTGCTGTGGACTCCGCAGATTATGTAGCTGGCCCTGGACACGGTGCCAAGGATTGGGAGGATTAAGTAGGAAGAGCAGGTGTTCTCAGACATGCAAAATTCCAACGATATTTTAGGAATTAGTCCTTGACCCTGTAAGCAGTCCGTAAGCTGCCAGTAGGGCACTAGTAAATTGACTCACTAAAAAAATTAAATATTTCCATCTTGGTTAATTTCAAACGACCAACAGGATGTCACTGGTGTGGAGCTGGGGAGAGATGCACATTGTTAACCTTCCCAAGCTGGTACAGGCTGGCTTCTGCACACGTCTACAAGAGAGGCCTCTTGGTGTGGCACTTTAAAAACGTGAATCCTGGCTTCAAATTCTGGCAATTCAATGAACTTCTCTGTGTCTCAGTTCCCTCACCTATAAAATGAGGACGTGAAATGATAGTATCTAACTCTTAAAGTTGTTGAGAAAATCTGAGTTAATATCTGTAAATCACTTAGAATAACACCTGACTTCCAGTAAGTACTATTTAAGTTCTATTTGTGTTATAAAATGGCATGTGTGATCTTGTTACCTCTCCCATACCCCAGAGTATGAATTCCTTGAGGTCTAGAAATTTAACTTATGCCATTAAATCCACAGCCCCTAGTGAAGTCCAATACATCATATTTCATGAATGTTTGATGAATGAAAGTTTATAATTCAGAATCTAAAATAGAGATTGGTTCATTAAAGGTGAATTTTTGTCTTTCCTCAAAGCATCCATACACACACGCATCCATACACACACACACACACACATACACACACATACATGAACACATACATACAAACACATACACACACACACACACACACTCTCTCTCTCTCTCTCTCTCTCTCTCTCTCTCTCTCTCTCACGCAATCACATTTTATCTGCTCCCTACTTTGGATCTCAAAGGTATTCAATGCTAGAAGATATCTCTCCACAATGTGATGAGGTTTCTTAAAACTAACTAATACTATTTGACTTCGCCCTCCATTACAGAAACTTGTACAAAATCATGTTATTTTTTTCTGTTTCTACATCCAGCATCATTATTCTTCTCAAGCCTTTATATTTCAGTGCCACTCTTTGCCTGCAGAATCCCAGAGTATTACAGTAAGAAGAGAGTTGAGAGGACAATTAGTTCTACCTCTCTCCTGATGCAGCATTTCCATCCACAACATGTCCACAAATTGGTGACCTGAACTAGTTTAAAACTTTTGGAGACAGGGGAGCCAAGCATATTGCCAATCCACTTTTCAGACAGAACTAATTTTTAGAGGAATTTCTAATGTCAAGAAGTCTAACCCCTTGAATCTTCCATTTACTCTTAATGATTATGGCCTCTTGAGCCGGGAAAGCAAATAAAATACAGTTATCTAATACTTTTCAAATATCCAGCACCCCAGACAATATTTCATGCCCCTATTTCTATCATTTTAAATACTATGAAAATAGGCTTCTTTTTTTCTAGTAAGGGAAATCTCCCAGTTCTCCATTTTCAAATGTGAATATTCAACATATTGATAATTTAACACTAAATTCTTTCCATGTATTTCCCATATCTTGCTTTTTCTGTTATTTTTATCTTTATTGATCTAATCATGGTTTGTTTTGTAAGCAGATCACTGTGATTAATTCACAAACCTATTGTATATCTTCTCTGAGTTACAGAATATTATTATCACTGCTATTCTTTTATAAGAGTTAAATTTTGGCAGAATATAGGAAAAAAAAGTGGGATCACTCCAGGAGTTTCTCTTTTTATATATAGTAAAGGAAAGTGGAATACCAAAGATCAAAGAATACCCATCCTAAAAACAGAGCCTCAAGTTCTCAACTATTTGTAGAAATTCTTTATTATTCAGTCATGAATGGTAAACTTTGACAATTTTTACCCATTAAAAAGTAGCCATCTTCCCTCCATTCTTCCTGAAGCCAAGCATATTTCTGCATTTGTTTCTCGCATTTCTTCTCTCTCAATAGTTTTGTAATGTCAATATTTTTAATTAATTTTGCTGATTGTCTTAATAAGGAACAGCTCTCATTAAACCCAGACAATATATAAGTCATGTCATGGTCAGCAGAATTCTAAGACAGCCCCCATGAGTCCCACCCACTGGCATCCATGCTTTTTGCAATCCCCTCACCTTGATTATGGGCAGGACCTGTAACATCCTTCTAACAAGAATTCTATCACAAAAGTGATGGGAATCATTCCCAGGATTGTGTTACCTCATATGGCAAAAGTGAAGGGATTTTCTGATATAATTAAGCTCCGTAATCAGTTGACTTTAAATTAATCAAAAGGGAGATTATCCTTGGTGTTCATGAGCCTATCAGGCAAGAACTTGAAGTGGCACATTCTCTCCCTTTCTCTCTCTTCTTCTTCTTCTCCTTCTTCTTCTTCTCCTCCTCCTTCTTCTCCTTCTCCTTCTCCTCTCTCTCTCTCTTTCTCTTTCTCTCTCCCCTCTCCCTCCATTGCTAGTCTTAAAGAATCAAATGAAACATGAATTCTATAGCATCAAGGAAATGGATTCTGCCCAAAACCTGAGGAAACTTGAAGTAATGCGTTCTATTTCAGCCTCCAGGTGAGAATCCAGCCTGGCCAACAACTTGATTTTAGCCTTGTGAGACCCCAGGCAGAGGCCCAGTGAAGTTGTTCCCAGACTCCTGACCTACTGGCAGATAATAAATGTATGTTGTTTCAAGCTACTAAGTGTGTGGTAACTTGTTACACAGCCATAGCTAATGAATCTCTGAGGAACTGCAAAATTGAAGAATACATATATTCTTCACCTTATGTTTTCACATAGAGTGTTTTGGAAGTTCCTCTCTGATGAATGACCGTCAATCTCCCTCCTCCCCTTGACCATGATGCTTCTTAAAATAGTAACTGATACTCATTTTATTCACTCCTTTACTATTCTTTCAGTCCCAAGTTAAGCAAACTGTATTCACTCTCACCTCTCTATGAAAATATTCAATATTCTCATGAAATCACCATAATTGAACTATTTGTCAACGTAATTGATGCTTTGGAATAATTCCTTTATTATTTTACAAAGAAGCAGGAAATAAAATGGTCATATCATGGAAATATAAGCTCTTACTTTTAGTGGCCTTATTATACTTTGCCTGAAGTGTTTTATATAATAATATATCATTGAAAATGTAATAAAAGCAATCTGGTATAATATGATACTTTGGAGTTCAGTAACTAAGGGATGAAGAATTTTTATCCTTACATAATATTCCATTTAGAACTATTTCTATACGTTTAATTATGAATAGTTGCAATTCTTCCTTGAAATTTTATTACCATTAAATGAGTTTGATGACTTTTAGATGATTAACTCTTAGAATTTAATAAACCCTACTCTAAAAGCTACATTTAATCCTCACAACACTCTTATGAAATGGGCACTATTATTCCTTATAATTTATTCTTAAAAATACAGTTTAGAAGGAAAGTAAATTATCCAAGACCACAAATCAAGTAAATAACAAAGAGAAGATCCTGTTTTCATGCTAGATCCTGGAATTTCAATCATTGTATGTCATTAAGTTTAGGCTTAGAAATGCTCTTTTAATGAACTGAAATCATTATTTCTTGTCACAGGAGATTTTAATGGTAATCAATGTTTCTTTCAATATTCTTCTGGAATACAAGGGTTCCCATGAATCAGAGTGTCCCAAATATCACACAACGATAAATATATGATTTTCCTAATACTCTTTCATTGCTCTCCATAGCATCTTGTTTTAATGCACATGAATACCTATTTAATTTAAATAATTCTATCATGAATCTTTCTAAATAAACTTTAAAATCTCTCCTATGCCCTTCGTGAATGCCACAATTAACAACTACAATGAAAAAATGTGGTGTATTAAATTCCAGACCTCTATGAGAAGAAAGAGTGGAGAGGATTCATCTCCAGGAAATAAATGGTATCTTAATTTAGGAATGCAACTTTGTAGGTTATTTTTATTTTTAGTAGAAAAAAGTAAGGCCCCAGAAGCATAACCTAGATGATGGCTACAAAGAAAACTAAATTACTCTGCATATTAAAAGAGAGAGAGAGAGAGAGAGAATTTGGAAGTGGGGAACAGAGATGACATAGTGAATGGTGATTAATGAGGAGAGAACTGGTCAGAGAGAAATGAGACAGATGGCAGAATATTTATAAATCTTTCATTATAATATAACATGTGTACAGAAAAGTACAAATCTGAAGTGTGCTGCTCAATAAATTTTCATAAAGTTAGCACAACTGGGAAACCACCATCGATATCAAGAAAAAACATCAGTTTCTCTGAAGCCACCCCTCTCCTCCTCCTAGCTACCATTTCAATTCTCTTCCCAAAGAGGAGAACCAAAATTATAACCAATACCATGAGTTTCAATATTATAAATTAGTATTACCTGTTTTTTATTTCACATAAACAAAATCTTGCCCATCCATTATTTTGTGTCTGACTTCTTTTGTTCATAATTATAACTGTACAATTCTTTCCCCATTTTGCATATGTCAAAGTAATGTGTTCTTTTTCACTTCTTCATAATATATAACTTTATGAAAATACCACATTTCATTATAAATTTTACTGTTGATAAACATTTGAGTTGTTTTATGTTTTGGCTCTTAAACATAATGCTACCAAGAGTATTCTGTGTTACATCCTTTTATAAACATATGTATGCATTTCTTTTGGGAATAGTCTTAGTAGAAGTACTTGATCGTAGGGTATGCATATGCCCATTTTAAAAGATACTGCCAAGCAATAGTCCAAAATTGTACCAATATATATTCCCTGGGGCAGTAAATGGAAGTCCTATTTATCCATATCTTTAATTACCTTCGATATTATCTGTTTTTACACTTTCACCATTCTGGTGGGTATGTAATAATAACACATTATAGTTTCAATTTCCATCTCCCTAATAGTGAAGATTAAAAAACTTTAAATGTTACTTGGCTATTTGAATATCCTCCTTGGTAAAACCTCCAAGTTTTATGTCTGTTTTTCTACCAGGCTGTCCTTTTTCCTGATAATTTTATAATTCTTTATATATTTTGGATACAAGAGAAATAACATCTTCTCTAGCAAAATGGACCACAGACATAGCCAGAACCACATCCACAGTCATATTTGGATCCAAATCCACAATGATAGCTACAGCCATATCTGGAACCATATCCACAGTTTAGTCCTCTGTAGCTCTTGCATCCACATCCATAGCAATAGCCATGGCCACATCCACAGCCATAACTGTGGTCCTAACCACAGCAGCCCATGGTTTCAGGACTAGTGGGTTATAGTAAGAATTTTCTAATGTCACTCACACACCTGGGACTCATATACTGTGAGGAATGTGTGGGGCTTACCTCAGTAAGAATCTTTTTTTCATCACAGAAATTTGAATAAAATGAACTCATTATTTTGGTGACTTCAAATTTGTTGTAAACTTTCTATTTAATCTGCTGTTATTGAAAAAGTATGTAAAGACAGTCAGCAACCTTGAAGGAAATCAACATCACCCCAGTCCATGCTATTAAAACATATTCAGCAACCTTGGTTTTAACCTACAACAGTCCCTCTCCTTGTTAATCTCTCTTCCATAGTACTTTCAGAAATACTGAAGATTAAATTCAACATTTCCCTATATGATGCTTCAAATGTGTAAGACATACTCCCACCAGAGTAATGTCTGGGAAAACCTAACTCATCATTTGAGAATCAACACAGACATCACCTTCTCCAGAGGGTCTTCCCTGGTTCCCACAATCTGATTCACATACCCCTTCTTGAAGGATGTAGCTCTATACTATATCATGACCCCTGCACATTATACTATAGTCTTCTCTTTATCTACCTACCTTACTGAATTTTATTTGCATACCTGAAATACCTTTTGTTTATTGAACCTAGCCCAACATCTTGTTCAAAAGAGGCACTGAGCAAATTGTGGTTTAATAAAGCAAAGAATGAATGAGAAAATGAATGAATTAATGAAAGACAAATAATCACTAGATCTGATAATATTTAAGATGATCCCAATTCTAATATTTAATTTTTATTATTTTTGTTAGAGATAAAAACACAAATTTCAACAATAATAGTTAATAAAACAAATATTAACAATTATATTTGATTTGATTATAAAGTACTCCCACCCATGTTAGCCCATGTTATTCTCAAGAGTCCTGTGAGAAATATTTTATAATTTGTTCTTATCATTTTATAAATAAACAGGCCGATGTTAGAAGTTAAGATATTTACAAGACCACTCAGATCTTCAGCAGCAGAACTTAAATCGTCTTTTGAATATAATATCTATACTTTTTCCTTAATGCCTCAAAACAAGAGAAAGATAAATAAGGTGATTCATTACCAAGGTTTTTTCATAAAGTTTATGTTCACCACATCTTCTAAGTAACAAAAATTTATGATTCTTTCATTTTAGATACCAATTTTTTTTAATCTCCTTTTTGACCTCCACCACTGCAGTGAAACCACGAATGCTTCTTAAGTAGGCCCCCTTACTGAGCTCTTACATTCACTGCAAGGCTGCCTTCAAACTCAAAGTGTTATGTTCTCGTGGTAATGCCATGCTATTGTCTGGTTTTAGAGAGAGGGGCCTCAGTATTTTTATGAAAAGGAGTTATGTAACACTAGGAGTTAAGGAGAAAGAACAGTGATTTTTCTAACAGTTTTAATTTTGAATCTTATGTAATAAAGTGTCATAAACCCACAACCTCCATGGGCAAAACGTGCCTTGTATTCAAACATTCCTCAGCCTGTTTAATTATTGTGGGTTCTATGATTACTCTTTCATAATTATCTTCTGAAATATCAATCCTTCCAGACTCCAGGATTTA
Organism: Orcinus orca; assembly: GCF_937001465.1. Taxonomy (NCBI): domain Eukaryota; kingdom Metazoa; phylum Chordata; class Mammalia; order Artiodactyla; family Delphinidae; genus Orcinus; species Orcinus orca. The sequence continues at coordinate 135,241,155 of NC_064563.1, forward strand.
TTATAAATGTGTTTTTCCACTACCATTACCACAAAGTAGATTTTATTACAATAATCTTTATTTGCATTAATTTTCTTGCTTTTCTGTGGTCATCAGACAACTGGTGAGCATTTATTAAGCACACACAATCTGAAAGGCCTTAACTTATTGAATTTTAAAAATGTTTCCCTGTCTTCCAGGTTTAAACTTCTATTTCAGGAACTCCCCTTTGACCATGCATGTCTCCTGCCTATGACCCAATTACACTTCTTTTTCATGTTATCAACCTCCACTTCTTCATGACTACACTTCAACACCATCATCTACTAAAACTGTTCTTGGTAAGGATGTTTATAATGACCCATATTACATTTTCAGTGCCTCTTTTACATGCCCATTTTCTAGCATAGTAACCATGCCTTTTTCTTGAAAACTTGGAATCTTCAGTTTCGTTATAATAGACATTTTTAGTTCCGATCTTACTTCTCTGAAAAATTCTTATTTCTCATTGGCTCCTCTTAATATACCTCCTGTTTGGCTTTTTAATTATTAGGGTTGCATTAATTCTGTCTTCACCACTTATTTCTCATTCTTTACATGCTTACTGAGTTACCTCCCCTCTTCCCATTTGTTTAACTACCTGTAATTCCAAGTACATAAATCCAGCTTGCTAAAAAAGAAAATTTCTCGTGAACGTTGCTGAAATACCACAAATTCCATAGATCTTTTTCACCATTGTATTTCCTAGGATCTTAAGTGGTGCCCAGAACTTTGTTAGATCCAATAAATGTTTCTTATATGGATGAAAGAGTAAATACATCTTATTTATCCTTAAATCTCCTCTTCCTCCATGTTTCTACTCTCAATGATCAGTACAACACAATCACCCAAGCCACAAACCTGAAAGTCATGTTTCACAATGACATCTCCATCAACCACCAGGCAGTCATCAAGTCTTGATTCTATGTCGTACATATATCTCTGGAATCTGCACGTCCCCTCAGGCCATGCTCTATTCATATATTATCATCATCACCATCATCTTTCCTGCATTATTAATATAAATTTGGTCTAACACCAACCCATTTAACAAACCACTACCATAAGTTTTCTAAGCTACAAGGCTAATTGTGTGTCTTCATTCATTTAATTCAACACTCCCCATCACCATAAGAGTGAAACACACATTTTAAATTACAACATGACATACTATGTATTCCTTAACTTTGCCAAACTACAAAGATATGAATCCTAGCCTGCAGGAGGATCTTAGTAAACATCTGTTGTATTTAGTTGGCAAGAAGAATACCAGTGTTTTCATACTTTCCTGCTTTTTCACATGCTACCTTGCCTGCCTGGAATATCTCCATCAGGGTGCTATCAGGCAAAATCAGCCTTCACCTCTTTTGTGAAGTTTTTAGGATGTCCTTTCATACCAGCCAGTGTCCAGCATAGCACTCCATTAATGGCTTTACAGATGAGTAGACACATGAATTACAAAGAGAAATTACTTTTATCTGCTGTTTCATTATTCATTTTGAACTTTAAACACAAAGTAAAGATGTCTTAATTAAAAACAACTACTTAGTATCCTGAGCATAACTTTGTTAAAATTGTCATCTTGTTGGTTTTGTTCCTTTTTTTATAAAGTCTAGGAATACCTTGGGTGAAATGATTTTTTCTTTGTTCATTTATCTTATAGTCTCCCATTGTCTATCATACACAGCAAGTGGTATATATATAGGCTTGATTATTTGCTACATCAAATGGAATAAAATGGGATGGAGTGGAATTGGGTTGGATACAAAAAAATTAATTTTTATAGTAAGGTTTAGGATGGATTACACAAGAGAAAAGCTGAAGTCATAGAGAGCATTTATAAAATTATTTTACTAGATAAAAGGCAAAGAATCTCCAACCCAGACAGTTGAAATGACACTCGAAGGAAGAGTAAATTAAAAGAAATACGAGCAGAATTTGACAAGAGATTGGTTCTGGTGGTAAGGGAAAACAACTGGATGATGATGTCAAACTTTCAGACCTTTGCAATTTGGCAAAGACGACAACATTTTAATATCTATTATTTTACTTTTCTTTACTTTTAAAGTTAAGATGATTTCAGTTCTCTATGTGTAAGATCTTTGGGATCAAGGAAAGATTCCCACAATGAAAGCTCTGATACTCATCTCCACTGGGTATTTCACACCCTGGAGATGCTCATAAAAGAAATGATCTAGTTATTAACTTTACACCTTTGGCTACTCTTGTAACCACCACAATCCCTTATTGTAAACACAGTTTGCAGTTGTTACATCATTTATTTTGTCATCCTAGTATAACAGCAAGTGAGGTAACCATGATGAAGTATAGATGTGGGCCTGCCTAAGTGTTCCTATTAAGAATGACCCTACGAATTTTATACCAGATAATTTCTTTCTGAGAATCTCAGGTTCACCAGCAAACTGTAATTGGCTAAATGTCTGAGGGAATGTAAGTTTCAATGATAATTGGTCATTACTTCTTTAAAGTTACAGGAGAATCCAGGGAAGCCAGTATTGGGTTGCACTCCTAATTGAGCAGAACAGAAACCCAAGGGAGGGCATGCCTTCTGGCCTGAGTTGTGCTGATGCTGATATTAGAAAAGCAAGAAATTCTTCTTTCACAAGTACTGAGACTGTGTTTGCAACCACCAAGCCTCCAAAACTAGAACTGAATGGCAAACCGTGTTGTTATATTTTACAGTCAAGACATTTTTTGTGCCAATTGTATAATTTTGCTGTGTTTCACAAGAGAAATCTATAGCAACACGTTGCATATGATGTTGAAAGAAAAAGAAAATTATCTCAAGGAAGATACAACTGTGCCCCTACAATCCTATGAAATGTTGTGTATGCAGCTGAGAACTGAAATCCATGAAAAGACGCATAATAAACTAGACTTTAAAATAGGCAGCAAGAGGATTCATGATGGCTCTCTCCATTGTACATATGACACTTGGTAACTATCCCAACTTGCAATTAGCATAGGTTCTTTCTATGAATTGAATCATGTCCCCATAAACTCATATGTTGAAGCCCCAATCCCCTGTGTGATAGTGTTGATATTTGAAGACGGGGCTTTGGGGAAGTAATTAGGTTTTGTTGAGTTTTGTACTCTTACCCTCAGTCAATGAAAAATAAGCAGGTAATAAGCAGTATTTTAGATCTCTTACCTCCTCTTTTCATCTTCTTATGCCTAAAATATCTTTACTGTAAAAGAATTGATATAGTTTGGCAGATGAATCCTTTTTAAAACCAGTAAGTAGTTTTATTTCCTTCCCTATAACACTAGCAAGATTTTATCTCCCTACCTAGATTTTAAGTTTTGAACTGTTACTTCAGGTAATAAATTCCTCAACATAGGTGCTTCATTAAATATAAGATAAATTGAAATAAATACAAAATTATGCCTCTCATTGGCACCTCATAAAATCCAGCTCATAGAAACCTCTGGGTTTTTCATCAGTTTAAATACCTAGAATTTAAATAAATATAAATATCTAGGAAAATACCTAGACCTTGTCTTCACGTGATCAAATGTCACATCTGAAACCTGAAGAAAAAAATTAGATAATATTCTGGCTATTTTAAATATTTGAATGTTTAGCTCTTACACACTGTATCTATATTTGCTAAAAAATTCTAATTTTCAAATATTTGTCATGGACCATAAAAAAGAAAAAAGAAAGACTCAGACTATGTGATGGAGTAGCCACACACTCCATTTCTGAGGAACCCCTCAGGCGATTGATTAATGCAATCAACTGAGTACCAGATCATTACATCTGATTAAGCACTCCCTGATTTTATTGGCAATTTAAGAACTCCAGTTTAATCCTGAGGAGGAAATCAAAAAATATTAAAACACATATATCATTTTTTTTCAAGAGGGAAAACTTCATTTGGTATTCAGTCCACACTAGATAGCGGGTGATCTATGGAAACAAACATACTGAAACATGGACATGAATAAAATGAATAAACAGAAGGAAAAATATCCACAGAAACACAGGGTTTTAACGGACTGACAATCTTACTGTTGAGTGGGCTGTTCTTTCCAGTGAACTCCTTTGGAACTCATGTTATAATAATGCCGATAATAACTAATGAAATGAAGTCTCTGTTCCTTGCAATCCTAGGAACCAGAGTATTACTTAATACTCTTCTCTTATTTCCTCAATATTTCTTATGAATAAGAAATACAAGCTTCTGTAAGAAATTTCCAGAGACTCAAAAAGCACCTGAATACAGACAAAAGAAAATGGGGGTACACCAAGGACTGTTGGGAGGCATCTCTCAACCTGACGTTGAAGAACTGACTCCTGTAAAATAGAGATTGTCATACTAGCAGTTATCCTATAATAACCTTATATGAAGTGAAAAGAAAATGGGCTAGTTCACCGTGTTATAGGTAATTCAGAGAGAACCATCATGAATCTTCTTGCTACCTGTCTTAAAGTATAGGTTATGATGAGTCTTTTCATGGGTTTCAATGCTCAGGTACACACACAATGCTTCATATGGCCAGTATGGGCACAACTGTATCTTCTTGTATCAGTACTTCATTCTTTTTTATTGCCAAATAATAATATTCCATTGAAATGGATATATAACATTTCTATACACATTCATCAGTTGGCATATATTTGCTTTGTTTCCGCTTTTCGACTAATATGAATACTGCTATGTAGATTCAAGCAAAAGTTTTTGTATGGACATATGTTTTCATTTCTCTTGGATATATATACCTAGCAATTGAATTGCTGGGTTATGTGGTTTCTTTATGTTTAAAACTTTTGAGAAACTGAAAGAATGTTTTCAAAAGTACCTGCACCATTTTACATTCCCACAAAGTACTGTATGAGGGTTCCCATTTCTTCACATCCTCAAATGTTTATTATTACCTGATTTTTTATTATAGTGACCCTACTGAGTGTGAAGTAATATCCAACTGGGATTTTAATTTACAGTTCTCTGATGACCAATTATGATGAACATCCTGTCATGTTCTTATTGGATATTTGTAGAATCAGATGCTGTTTGCAATCAGATGTTATACACATATTTGAATTCGGTTGTCTTTTATTATTGAGTTGTAAGAGTTCCTTATATATTCTAGATAAATCCTTCATAAGGTATATGATTTGAAATATTTTCTCCCCTTCTGTGAGTTATCTTGATCATGTCAAATGAAGACCAAAAGTTTTTAATTTGATAATGTGCAATTTACATATTTTTCTTTTGTCACTTGTGCTTCTATTATCATAACTTAGAAAGTTTTACCTGAATGTCCTGAAGTTTACTGCTATATTTTCTTCTAAGAATTTGACAATTTTAGCTCTGATATTTATGTCTAAGTTCTATTAAGAGTACACAGGGAAAAGAAGGGGTCAAACATTACTCTTTTGCATGTAGATATCAGAGGTTCCAGCACAAAATATTTTTTTAACATTTTTATTGGAGTATAATTGCTTTACAATGGTGTGTTAGTTTCTGCTTTATAACAAAGTGAATCAGTTATACATATACATATATCCTCATATCTCCTCCCCGTTTTGTTCCCTCCCACCCTCCCTATCCCACCCTTCTAGCTGGTCACAAAGCACTGAGCTGATCTCCCTGTGCTATGTGGCTGCTTGATAATAGCTATCTATTTTACATTTGTATTTACATATGTACAAATATACAATACCACTCTTTCAATTTGTCCCAGCTTACCGTTCCCCCTCCCCGTGTCCTCAAGTCCATTCTCTAGTAGGTCTGCATCTTTATTTCCATCTTGCCCCTAGGTTCTTCATGACTTATTTTTTTTTAATTCCATATATATGTGTTAGTACATGGTATTTGTTTTTCTCTTCCTGACTTACTTCACTCCGTATTACAGACTCTATGTCCATCCACCTCACTACAAATAACTCAATTTCGTTTCCTTTTATGGCTGAGTAATATTCTATTGTACATATGTGCCACATCTTCTTTATCCATTCATCTGTCCATGGACACTTAGGTTGCTTCCATTGTCCTGGCTATTGTAAATAGAGCTGCAGTGAACATTTTGGTACATGACTCTTTTTGAATTACGTTTTTCTCAGGGTATATGCCCAGTAGTGGGATTGCTGGGTTGTATGGTGGTTCTATCTTTAGTTTTTGAAGGAACCTCCATACTGTTCTCCATAGTGGCTGTATCAATTTACATTCCCACCAACAGTGCAAGAGGGTTCCCTTTTCTCCACACCCTCTCCAGCATTTATTGTTTCTAGATTTTTTGATGATGGCCATTCTGACCAGGGTGAGATGATATCACATTGTAGTTTTGATTTGCATTTCTCAAATGATTAATGATGTTGAGCATTCTTTCATATGTTTGTTGGCAATCTGTATATCTTCTTGGAGAAATGTCTATAGAGGGCTTCTACCCATTTTTGGATTGGGTTGTTTTTTTTTTTTTTTTTGATATTGAGCTCCATGAGCTGCTTGTAAATTTTTGAGATTAATCCTTTGTCAGTTGCTACATTTGCAAATATTTTCTACCATTCTGAGGGTTGTCTTTTCATCTTGTTTATGGTTTCCTTTGCTGTGCAAAAGCTTTTAAGTTTCATGAAGTCCCATTTGTTTATTTCTGTTTTTAGTTCCATTTCTCTAGGAGCTGGGTCAAAAAAGGATCTTGGGGCTTTCCTGGTGGCCTAGTGGTTGAGAGTCCACCTGCTGATGCAGGGGACATGGGTTCGTGCCCCGGTCTGGGAGGATGCCACATGCCGTGTAGCGGCTGGGCCTGCGAGCCATGGCCACTGAGCCTGCACATCCGGAGCCTGTGCTCCGCAGTGGGAGAGGCCACAACACTGAGAGGCCCATGTACCACAAAAAAAAAAAGAAAAAATAAAAGGAATTTTGTTGTGATTTATGTCATAGAGTGTTCTGCCTATGTTTTCCTCTAAGAGTTGTATAGTGTCTGGCCTTACATTTAGGTCTTTAATCCATTTTGAGTCTATTTTTGTGTATGGTGTTAGGGAGTGTTCTAATTTCATACTTTTACATGTAGCTGTCCAGTTTTCCCAGCACCACTTATTGAAGAGGCTGTCTTTTCTCCATTGTATATTCTTGCCACCTTTATCAAAGATAAAGTGACCACATGTGCGTGGGTTTATCTCTGGGCTTTCTATCCAGTTCCATTGATCTATATTTCTGGTTTTGTGCCAGTACCATACTGTCTTGATTACTGTAGTTTTGTAGAATAGTCTGAAGTCTGGGAGTCTGATTCCTCCAGCTCCATTCTTCTTTCTCAAGATTGCTTTGGCTATTCGGGGTCTTTTGTGTTTCCATACAAATTGTGAAATTTTTTCTTCTAGTTCTGTGAAAAATGCCTGTGGTAGTTTGATAGGGATTTCACTGAGTCTGTAGATTGTTTTGGATAGTAGAGTCATTTTCACAATGTTGATTCTTCCAATCCAAGAACATGGTATATCTCTCCATCTTTTTGTGTCATCTTTAATTTCTTTCATCAGTGTCTTATAATTTTCTGCATACAGGTCTTTTGTCTCCTTAGGTAGGTTTATTCCTAGGTATCGTATTCCTTTTTTTGCAATGGTAAATGGGAGTGTTTTCTTAATTTCACTTTCAGATTTTTCATCAGTAGTGTATAGGAATTCCAGAGATTTCTGTGCATTAATTTTGTATCCTGCTACTTTACCAAATTCATTGATTAGCTCTAGTAGTTTTCTGGTAGCATCTTTAGGATTCTTTATGTAGAGTATCATGTCATCGGCAAACAGTGACAGCTTTACTTCTTCTTTTCTGATTTGGATTTCTTTTTCTTCTCTGATTGCTGTGGCTCAAAATTCCAAAACTATGTTGAATAATAGTGGTGAGAGTGAGCAACCTTGTCTTGTTCCTGATCTTAGTGGAAATGGTTTCAGTTTTTCACCATTGAGGACCACCTTGGCTGTCTGTTTGTCATATATGGCCTCTACTATGTTGAGGTAAGTCCCCTCTATGCCTACTTTCTGTAGGGTTTTTAACATAAATGGGTGTTGAATTTTGTCAAAAGCTTTCTCTGCATCTATTGAGATGATCATATGGTTTTTCAATTTGTTAATATGGTGTATTACATTGATTGATTTGCATATATTGAAGAATCCTTGCATTCCTGGGATAAACCCCACTTGATCATGGTGTATGATCCATTTAATGTGCTGTTGGATTTTGTTTGTTAGCATTTTGTTGAGGATTTTTGCATCTATGTTCATCAGTGATGCTGGTCTGTAGTTTTCTTTTTTTGTGACGTCTTTGTCTGGTTTTGGTATCAGGGTGATGGTGACCTTGTAGAATGAGTTTGGGAGAGTTCCTCCCTCTACTATATTTTGGGAGCGTTTGAGAAGGATAGGTTTTAGCTCTTCTCTAAATGTTTGTTATAATTCATACGTGAAGCCATCTGGTCCTGGGCTTTTGTTTTTTGTAAGATTTTTAATCACAGTTTTAATTTCAGTGCTTGTGATTGGTCTGTTCATATTTTCTCTTTCTTCCTGGTTCAGTCTCAGAAGGTTGTGCTTTTCTAAGAATTTCCAGCACAAATTATTGAATGTATTGTTCTTTTGTAACTACAGAAAGGATACACTGACATTCACAAAATATTCAGCTCATAAGTGTGTCAATGTTTTATAAGGACTCTGTAATCGGTTTTATTGTATTTTATAATTTTAATTCATTTATTTATTCTTTTATATTTAGTTAATGAACATTGGATTTTGTGCAGAGGACTAAAGATAAAATACACATTTTTTAAAAATTAAAATGCAGTGGGTAAATCAATACAAAAATTGTTTTTAATATTTTGAAAACACATTAAACAATGTCCTTGAATTTTATAGTAATTAATCACATTGAAAATGAGCATGGATTTGGAAATCAGAACATCACACTGAAGCTCCAGCCATCCTCATATGATATTAAATAAGTCATTTAAGCTCATTGAGTTGTAGTATCTTTGCTTTTAAAATGAGTGAGAGAGGAATGGATGAAGGAGATGTTGTACATATATACAATGAAATATTAGCCATTAAAAAGAATGAACTAATGTCGTTTGCAGCAACATGGATGGACCTAGAGATTATCATACTAAGTAAAGTAAGTCAGACAGAGAAAGACAAATATATCATGTTGCTTGTATGCTGAATCTAAAAAAAATTATACAAATGAACTTATTTACAAAACAAAAACAGACTCACAGACTTAGAAAACAAACTTATGGTTACCAAAGGGGAAAGGTGGTGGGGAGGGATAGATTGGAAGTTTGGGATTGACATACACATACTACTAATATTTAAAATAGATAAAGAGCAAAGACCTATGGTATAGCACAGGAAACTCTGCTCAATATTCTGTAATAACCTAAATGGGGAAAAAAATTGAAAAACAAATCGATACATGTATGTGTATAACTGAACTACTGTACTGTACATCTGAAACTAACACAACATTGTTAAACAAATATACTCCAATATAAAATTAAAAAAATTTTAAATAAAAAGGTAAAAATAAATAAAATGAATGAGGGGAAGGGGACAGCAGAGTGAGGGGATTAAAATAGTGAGATGTTAATGCCAATCTTGCCCAATTCATTGAGCTATAATGAGGATAGAGTGAAATATTTTTTGCAAAAGAGGTTTTTTTTCTGGTATTAAAAGTTGAAGGTGGGGCTTCCCTGATGGCACAGTGGTTGAGAGTCTGCCTGCTAATGCATGGGACACGGGTTCAAGCCCTGATCTGGGAGGATCCCACATGCCGCGGACCGACTGGGCCCGTGAGCCACAACTGCTGAGCCTGCGCGTCTGGAGCCTGTGCTCCGCAACAAGAAAGGCCGCGATAGTGGGAGGCCCATGCACCGTGATGAAGAGTGACCCCCCTTGCCGCAACTAGAGAAAGCCCTCGCACAGAAACGAAGACCCAACACAGCCAAAAAAATAAATAAATAAACAAAATGTGGGGTTTAAAAAAAAAAAGTTGAAGGCAATACAATTTGCATCATTATAGTAAAAAACTCACACATGAATTTATTTCACAAAAATTTACTGAGTCCACATTATGCCAGCCACTGTTCTGGGACTAAGGATATAGAGGTGAACAAGAAATAAGACACAGTCTCAGACGTTACAAAGCTTCCAGCTAGAAGAAGAGCTTTCAGACTACAAATTTAGGCCTTATATTCTTTTATTTTTCAAATTTACGTATATAATAATCACTCCAAAATCTAAAGTGATAATAAGAAAAATAATTACCAAATGGTAAAAATGAAAACAAAACAGCACTAGTGCTTGGCACTATACATACAAACGTCTGGTTATTGAGTGAACTTCTGCTGTAAAATTCCTTACTTGTTGGAATATTAAAGCCTTAAAAAGCTCCTTTTTACATTTTACTTTTAATATGCCAATATCTTCTTTCATGTGCAGAATCTCCCATTTTATTTTTTTCCAAAATCTGGGCTTACTTGCCCCAAAAGTTTCCTATCTAGACTCACTGAAGTATAAGCTATATTTCAAGCATGAACATTGTGCTTGAAATATAGACTTTCTAAATTATAAGGAAGGCCTCTACAGTTTATTTTATAATGCACTCACTAAAATACATACCCACAGTGCAAGTTGAGCAATAAACAGTGTTCAAGGTAAGTCAGGTGATGGAAATTAATAAACATAGTAATGTTTTCATGTGTTAAAGGGGTAAGAAACACTGCAACTTTTATAAACATCATGGTAGAAAGAAAATAATCATTTTTCTACTTTATAACAAACCAAGACAAAGAAGATTTCTCAAATAACATTGTTCTGTAGCACTTGAAACTTAAAAAATGGGTATATAAAACGTATAAGATTGGAAGTAGAGACCAAAAGCAACACAAGCTTTTTCATCTGATCTAATCCTTGATTGCTCCTGTGTCCTCTGTAGCTCTGTAGGTGGACCAGTTCTTCTGGACGATTACAACTGTTAAACATGGCCCAGTTCATGGTTAAAAAGAATCATAAAGTCTTTAACAAAAATAAGCAGAAAAAATAGTGAGATGAATTTAAATGCATTTATTAAGGAACTGTGCTATAACACATAAACTAAATAGAGTGGTTGGAACACCAGAGTTTAACAGTTTAAGAGCAATTGTTTAAATGTTGATTGTAACAAAATATTGGTAACTCTGTCCCAGAGGCTGAAGTGTAAACTGCCATGTCGTGCTGTCGCCCACTGTCCACAAGAGATGAAGATAAATGTAAGGAAAATCAACACGGGCTTCCTGAAATTTGTCACAGGATACTAGTGAGAAGCATAAAAACTCTGAAAGTCAAAAAATAGCCACAAGGGACTTCCCTGGTGGTGCAGTGGTTAAGAATCGCCTACCAATGCAAGGGACACGGGTTCAAGCCCTGGTCTGGGAAGATCCCACATGCCGCGGAGCAACTAAGCCCGTGCGCCACAACTACTGAGCCTGAGTGCCACAACTACTGAAGCCCACGTGCCTAGAGCCTGTGCTCGGCAAAAAGAGAAGCCACCGCAATGAGAAGCCCGTGCACCACAGCAAAGACTAGCCCCCACTTGCCACAACTAGAGAAAGCCTGCACGTAGCAATGAAGACCCAACACAGCCAAAAATAAATAAATAAATAAATTTATTTTTTTTAAATAAATAGCCACAAGATGACCAACATCTTTGGGAATATAATGGTCAGTAAAAAGAGTATTCATAGCCAGAGCTGTATCTAGCTCCAGCCATAGCTAAATCCACCGTCACCACCATACTTTGAGCATAAACTACAACCTGGCCCTGGGTAGCTCTTGCATCCATATTATAGCCACTACCAAGGCCACATCCACAGGCTCTGCCAAGAGTTCTTGCCATGACTGGAATGCATGATGTCAAAAGGTGAATTTTCAGTTGGTTGTAAAAGAAGATTGATGTCACTCAGAGCTCCAAGACCTATACATACATCCACTGCCAGGAATGGGTGGACCATGTCTCACACGGACTCTGCCTTCCCACTAAATGCATCCGATTGTGTAGCAGCCTCTCATTATTTTGTGGTGCCCTCAAAAAAAGACTTTGTCACAGCAGTTAAGGAAGTTTTAAGGTCACCTCCTACTAACATGGGTGTCCCCAAAATAAATCTTCGGTCTAAAATGATAAGTTCTATTACTATGAAATGTACTATTCAGATTTTATTATACATAATCATCAGTGTGACACCTTCTATTAATGTGAAGTTCCCCTGTGAACACAAAACTATGTGAAAGCTACTACAACAAATTCTTTTGCTCTTTCATTATCCTGGTATTTTACCTAAGACCATAAACTCAACTTCTTCCTCACTGCAATTTAACACGTCAGATTAGGCAGGAGTTACACTCCTATTAATGCATAAAGCCTCAGAGACAGAATTATGTCAGTGTCCACCTGCTGTCTAAACAACATACAGATGGCCAAAAAGCACGTGAAAAGATGCTCAGCATCGCTTTTCATTAGAGAAATGCAAATCAAATGGGTTATCATCTCACACTTGTCAGAATGGCCATCATCAAAAAGTCTACAAACAATAAATGCTGGAAAGGGTGTGGAGAAAAGGGAACCCTCAAACACTATCGGTGGGAATATAAGTTGCTACATTCACTATGGAGAACAGTATGGAGATTCCTTTAAAAAAAAAACTAAAAATAAAGCTACCATATGATCCAGCAATCCCACTCCTGTGCATATATCTGGAGAAAACAATAATTCAAAAAGATACAAGCACCCCAATGTTCATTGCAGCACTATTTACAATAGCCAAGACATGGAAGCAACCTAAATATCCATCGACAGGAATGGATGAAGAAGAACATATATACAATGGAATTTCACTCACTCATTAAAAAGAATGAAATAATGCCACTTGCAGCAACATGGTTGGACCTAGAGATTATCATACTAAGTATGATACTAAGTCAGACAGAGAAAGACAAATATCATATGATATCACTTTTATGTGGAATCTTAAAAAAAATGATGCAAATGAACTTATTTACAAAACAGAAACAGACTCACAGACTTCAAAAACAAATTTAAGGTTACCAAAGTGGAAAGGTGGCGGAGGGATAAATTAGGAGTTTGGGATTAACATATACACACTACTATATATAAAATAGATAATCAACAAGGACCTACTGTCTAGCACAGGGAACTCTACTCAATATCTGTATAACCTATATAGAAAAATAATCTGAAAAAGAATAGGTATATGTATATGTAAAAAAAAAAGTACAATTGTGATTAGGTCACATGTGCCATCAAATCTATAGAGTTAACTAATAAGTAAAATTATCAACACTTGTATCAAAAATTATGCCTTAAAAACAAATAATTTATTTTTTTCTGTTTGTAATATCTCATCTAACTTGTTAGTTGTTAATCATATTTTGATAATTTATCCATCCTTCATGTAATTGTTTTATGTATTTCTATTATTCAAAATTCATTCCTATGGTAAAGCTGATAAAAAATGTTTAACATTTTCCAGTGTATTCTTCAAATTCCTGCCCTTCATTCTGTTTCTCTTTTTCCACTATGAAACATCACTCATCTTTTGGCGATTGGCACAAACACTGACATATCCAAATGAAGAAATAACATAATCATAAGTATAATGCATTTTAAATGTGTTTTTTAACTAAGCAACCATATAATCACAGTTCAGTCACAAGGAAAAGCTAGTGGGACCACGTACTTAATTCGTTAGTATAATTATTAATATTGCCACCCTTTATTCTCAGGGGTATTCCAGCTTAGATAATAAATTCTACTAGTGTCCTATTATCACTGACTTGAGGGTCTGCCTGTTTAGGTTCAAATCCAAGCTTTGTTATTTACCATTTGTGTAAATTTGGACAAGCGTAATCTCTCCGTCTCTCAAATTGCTTCATCTGTAAGTAAGTGTTAAGGGTTAAATGAGTTACTATATGTACAGCATTGAGAATAGTGTCTGGAAATAGTAATTATTATTATATTATTGAGTGTTAGCTATGGTTATTATTCCATATAGTAAAACCAAATACACATTCACAGAGAGAGAGAGAGAAGAGTAACACATCTTTATGGCCTATGGCACTTCAAAAGTAAAACAAATATAATATTGAAAAAACAACTAAAACAGTACTATTTGATTATACATAGAATTAAGGACAGAGAATGTTAATAGGTACCTTTGGGACTGTGAAACTTTTAGAAGTTATTAAATAGTTATTAGTTTTGCTATATTTTACCTAAGGCAAAATGTATGTTAATATTACATAGAAATGTTAGCAGTTGGTCTTGAATATTAGTTTTAGTTTAACAATCATGGAATACAAATAGGATGCATTTAGAAAATTCTGGGGATGAAACATATATAAATAAGTGACTGTTAATATGAATAAAGTAGTTTTTAATTTAATGTTTTATATATTTAATTTTGAAAGATAAAATATTTTAAAAAATATTTTCCCCAGGATTTTAAAGCCATTGTGGAAAATAAGAAATGAAATAAATTTATTTTCCCTGAGTTTTTCACTTACAAAATGGCTTAATATGCTACCTACTAATGTTTCTGAAAATTGAAAACATTTTTAGGAAGGCATGTGGTGTGTTTTGAATAGCTTTATCTTGTTCTATTAGCGTTTACATAGTTTTTCCTTTTCATAAATATGACAGAAATAAGCCATCAATAGAAGATATACTTACATAACTATTTGTAAGAGAAACAGAAGAATAGAAATAATTAATCCATATTTTTTCCCTTTAGAAATGCCAACATGCAGATCAAAGGTGATTAACCTGGATTGGACGCCAAGCCATGGTGATGGAATACATTACACTCAACTCCCCAAGTAAGAATCATGCCTAAGACCTCCACATTATTGAGAGAATCATAGACAAGAATCACTAATTGGACCAGATGCTCTTTTACACTCAGTATTTCTCCAAAGTTCTGAGTTTTCCCCAGCAGATAATTCAATTGCACCAGCAAGTATAGAAAAGTGAAAAGAGCCACAATCAGAAAGTTCAGAAACCCCGAAACTCCTAAGTTGATTTGCAGGTAGAGTGTGAATAAAGAACTCTATGAGGAGAGTTTTATTTCCAGTTGTCATATAAAAGATTAAGTCATACAGAGTGAAGTAAGTCAGAAAGAGAAAAACAAATATCGTATATTAACACATATATGTGGAATCTGAAAAAATTGGTATAGACAATCTTATTTACAAAGCAGAAATAGACACACAGATATAGAGAACATATGTATGGATACCAAGGGGGAAAAGCGGGAGTGGGATGAACTGAGAGATTGGGATTGACATATATATACTATTGATACTATGTATAAAATAGATAACAGATGAGAACATACTGTATAGCTCAGGGAACTCTACTCAGTGCTCTGTGGTGAATTAAATGAGAAGGAAATCCAAAAAAGAGGGGATATATATATGTATAGCTGATTCACTTTGATGTACAGTAGAAACTAACACAATATTGTAAAGCAACTATACTCCAATAAAAAGATTTTTTAATAAACTAAAAAAAAAACATTAAGAAAGATCTTCCCTCCCATAACAACCAGAAAAGCTTTAACAAATGAAAATCATACTCCTCCATGGGGTTAACAAAGAGCAGTAGATGCAGGAAGACCTTGTGAACCAAATTCAAGAGAGAAGTGAGCCTCATAGAAGAGCAGGAAGCCACCAGAATTTTCACTCCTGAAGGCAAATGCCTGCTGTATGTGCAGGCAGACAAGACCTAGGGAGAAAATTTAAAGATAATCTTTGTGTATTTCAAATACAAAAGAGAAGCTAATTCCCTGATTTCACCCCAACTCTATGAAGCAGCATGTGTTCTGATTTCCAGCAGGAGGATGATCTTATATAGTGATTAAAAACTATGAATTCCATTTACAGAAAAGAAAACCAAGGTTTGGAGACATTAAACTATTTTCAGATGGCCAAGCAAATAGTGAATAGAGGGGCAAATTATTACTAAAATTTCCTTGTTCAAAATATAGGGCTCTTTCTACAGTAACACAAGACCATATTCTTTCCAATAGTTAATATTGCAATAACATGCTGGATCATATAATCAAAACCTTTGTTCTGGTCTCCCATTATTACCGTCTGATAAGCAGATGCATTACATGAACTAAAGCATCCATTCGATTGTGCAATAAATATTAATTGAAAAGTTTACATGTGTTAAATCATGAAAATGAAAAATAATCCCTATCCTCAAGGATCATACATGTAATAGACATGTAAGTTGGAAAATCCAAGGTAATATGACAAGGAGAACATAGAGATGGGTTCTAGGTTAAGCTAGAGGGTTCTGAGAAGCTTCAAAAGGATAAGTAAGTTACCATAAGACAAAGAATCATGGAAAATATTCCAGGGGGAAAGAAAAATTATATGAGGGTAGAAAATAGGGAGAATTGTGATATAGTTAGGCTGAAGCAGGATTTTGACATAGAGCACCTGGAATTCTCTCTTTGAACCTCTTCCCTTTTCTGCCTGCATTTATTTCCTTCATGGTCTAATCCTGTCTCATGGTTTTAAATACTTGTCTATTTTTAGTAGTTTCTGAAAACTACCAAACTTAAAACTCTGACCCAGACCTCTTCCTGGACATCTTTCTCAACTGTTTAATCAACGTCTCCACTTGAATATCTGTTGACTATCTCAAACATAAAAAGTCCAAACTATACCTCTTGATCTTGCCCCACAGAACCACTCATCTTGCAGTTTACTTTACCTCAATTTAAGACTGCCCTATCTTTCCTGTCACTCAGAGTAGACTTTGGAATCATCCTTAACACCTCATTTACACTTCAGCATCCAATCATTCAGTAAAATTGGTAAATTCTACCTTTGAACTATATCCTCATTTCCATTGCTATCACCAAAAGCCAATTGCAATAGCCAGTAGCCTTCTGACTGGCCTTCCTGATCCCAGTTTTGCCTGTCCCTACCCCTTAGCAGAATATTATCAACACACCAGCCAGAGACATCCAGTTAAAATATGTCAGGTTTTGCCTCTAGTCTGCTCCAAACCCTGTGTGGACTCCCATCTTAGAATAAAAGCTAAAACCCTTATTGTAGGTTCTCTGACCTCACTTCCTACTACCCACCCACCAACTTCACTCCTCTGTAGCCAAATTCCAACTCTTTCCTCTTCGATACACTAAGCAGAGTCCAGCCTCTGCACTCGCTGTTCACTTGGCCTCAGATGTTTTCCTCACATAAACAGGAGTCACATGTTCTCTTCCTTTAAGATTTTCTTGAATGCCATCTTATCAGGGAAAGCTTCACTGACCATCTTGTTTAAAATTTCAGTAAGACTGAATAAAACTTAACTCACTGCTCTTACTTTGTGCAGCTTTTCTTTTAGTCAACACTAGAAAAGAGGAAATTCAGGTCCCAATCCAGACCCACTGAATTGGAATCTGATTTTTAACAAAACCTCATGTGATTTGGGCCTTGGTTCTGCACCCAATTCCAATAGTGGGGGTGGGTGGCAGTGAATACCCCCCAACACCACCAAGCAATTCTCGGAATGTCAACCAGGTGTCCTACAATTTAACTCAATTTGGACACTATCTACTTAGAGATAGTGTCAGATCCCACAGGTTAAGGGGTCAGTCCTGCAAGACACACCCTCCCCACTTCAGATGCCAATCACAATCTCAGCAACTGACTATAAATTAGAGGTTCCAACAACCGCCTACTTGGGTTCATTTAATTTACTAGAGAAGCTCACAGAACTCAGAGAAACATTTTACTTACTAGAGCACCAGTTTATTACAAAAGAATATAACTCAGGAGCAGCCAGATGGAGGAGATGCACAAGGAAAGGTAGCACATTTCTCTTATGATCATGAATACCTCAATTAGCACTTCAATCTACAAAAACATGAGCAGTTCAGCTTACATCTGGACAGTTTGCCTGTATTTGAAGGGAATATTCAGACAATAACTACAAATCTTAACAATATGCCTTGTCTAGATAACTGATAATCACCACAGGACTGGAACCATCATAGGCTCAGAAATAATGAAAAGTTCAGAGAGTGGACATTAGGCTGCTCAGATTTCCAGAAGCTGAAGCCAAGGCAAATGTTAATGTTATTCTGTACATACCTGGACATTTTCTTTCTTTTTCTGTTACTTTTCCTCTTAAAACAGAATATATACTTATGTGCTCAGGACAACATGTTTCTAATGAAAACATACTGCATCTTTCAGCCAGGATGAATTCTACCCTCTTATATACTGATATGCTCTTTTATTTCCAGGAAATAACCCATATCAATATCTTGACAAATTAAATATGGTAGTATAAAGAATGTTATGTGTATTGTGCTTTTCTCATGAAGATTAATTAATATCACATGAATGCCATAACCTTTAGAAATATTATCCCTATGCCCCCCAAAATTAACAAGAATAATTAAAAGACCTTTATATAAAAAATATGATCATGCCTTCTAAATGCACACAGGGAAGAGTAAGGTTCTTCCCTTAATCAATTATATAATCTATAAACATTCAGGACCAAATCAGAAAAAAACAATCTGAAATGATCAATTATCAGGCTGCTAACCATAGCCCACTTGGTGCTACATTTTAGGAGGAGTACGTATGTGTTATTCATTCATTTCTCTAGGTACTCAACACATAAAATGATTTTTTAAAAAAACAGAAGTCTAATAATTAAGGACTTCAATTTTTTATCATTGATATTAACTGAATATTAGAAATATTCTAGTATAAACAACAAATGTGTTCCATCCTCTGGAGAATTTCCTAGGTAATATTTGAGCCCTGGATCCAAAGGAGGTGTGTTACATTATTTCAGGACACAGGAATGCTCCTCTTTTGGGGACCATACAGGTCAAAATACCTTAGTGATTCAACAGTGATCAAATGGAAAGGACCCTCAGAGAATCACAATCCTAAAAATACAGGCCGAAATCTAGACATAGATCTGATCAGCTTTTCAGAATAGCAGAAACATCTGCCCAAATGTGAACCTCTGAAAATTCAAAATCATGAGCAAGTGAAACAGAGGGCAAATTCAGGAAAGAAGGAGGCAAAACTGGAAGATAAATTATTCTGGGATCCAGGGTACAGACATAAATCCAGAATCCAAATTGAATACAGAATGAAAAAAATGCATAGCAACAATACAACAAAATAGACACAAAAAATCAGAGAGGGGTCAACAATGGCTACTCCAGGAAAAGAATACTTAGAATAATCCGCATAGCAAAGTGGTCCCCAGCTTGAACGACAGTGAACTCTAAGCTCCATCACTCAAGCATAGCATTCCATTAAGAGGAAAATGGACTTTTAAATAGAGAGTATCTGAGGAACTTCAGGTAAAATTCATTGCAGTCAATCCACTTTGAATTAAAATGTCAGTTCAACACTCGCATTTGGATTCCCAAGTACAAGAAAGAACAGGAAAATTAGTTACCAAAAAATAATATAGGAACTGGCAGCTAGGTATGAAGTGAGCAGGCAGATAAGATGACAGGTCATGGTGATCAAGGTGTAGAAGTCCCCAGTTAAAACGTGGGAGAGTCCAGATGACCATTATCTTCCACAGTAAACTGGGGCTTGGGTATAGGCCTAACCAACAGCAAAGACACATCCACAGTTATATCCAAGTCATTGGAAACTTTGCAGCCATAACCAGAGCCCCAGAGCCCCAGCAATAACTCAGGTCTCAAAGACACCATATCTAGAGTCACAAAGTCCAGAAAAACCCGGGGGCAGGGGGATAACCAGTCAGAAGAGCAATTTTTGTAATGTCATATTGAAACTAAGTGTGCCCTCTGATATCCCGGAGCATGTAATCAAAGTTAGACCATCACGGTTTCCATGGTCTGTAAGTCTGTTTATTAATACATCTACCTAGCAGTGGGTGGGATACTGCAAGTAAATCCCCTAACTCATTATTCTAAAATCGTATTTAAAAAATAATAATAGGGCTTCCCTGGTGGCGCAGTGGTTGAGAGTCCACCTGCCGATGCAGGGGACACGGGTTCATGCCCCTGTCTGGGAGGATCCCACATGTGGCGGAGTGGCTGGGCCCATGAGCCATGGCCACTGAGCCTACATGTCCGGAGCCTGTGCTCCGCAACGGGAGAGGCCGCAACAGTGAGAGGCCCGTGTACCGCAAATAATAATAATAATAATAAACCTCATTAACCAGTTTTCTTTTTACATGAGGACAAACTTGCTACACATTTAAAGACACAATATTCTTTGAGGTCAAGTTGCAACTTCGCTGTACCCATCTCAGTCTGTAAACTATACTAGGAAGAGAACATCTTTAATTTTTTGACCCCAGAGGTAAAGCTCTGAAACTAGACTGTTTGATTCTGTTCACATACAGCATACTGAAATTTCCTTGCCCTCTAATAAGATCTCATATCCCCTCTCAAAACTTTTGACTAGATGAAACTTCCCAGAAACTGGGAGTTTCTGAACAAATTCCCTTGTTTAGAATGCTGCCTTCCCAACACAGGGTTTCTGGACGCTGACACACCCTGCACTCCCACCAGTAAGCTGAATGACCAACAGGATGTGTCCAAATGTAGCAATTGCCCACAACTGTTAGAGATATTGACAGACCCCAGCTAAGATAACTGCCAGAGTTAACCAACACTGTTGACCTGAAGCCATGGCTATTTCTCTCAAAAAGCATCTAGATAATGTAATAGGGAAGAACTATTCTGACTCCATATTGGATCTGTTTCTTTTACTTTAACCTTTGTATTCTATTGCTTTTGCTACAAGTTAAGAATGTTGCCTATAGCCTGAAATTTACAGGATAGCCCATTCTCAAGGCTCTGACCTTTAAAGGTATAACACTTTTCCATTCATATAGAGATAAAAAGTTGCAGAGCAGAGAATAACATTTGTCTTGTTGGAGATTTACAGGAACATCATGACCTGACCTATGTGGACAGATGCAAGAACAAAGGATTCTGACACCAAGAAGTCTGCAACAACCATACCTCCTCCCCTTTTAGTATAAAAGAAGTCTGAATTCTAACTCGGTTAAAATGGTTCTTTGGGACACTAGTCCACCATCTTCACAGTCTGCTGGCTTTCTGAATAAAGTGTCTATTCCTTTCCCCTACAACTAGTCTCTGGATTTATTGACCTGTCATATGGTGAGCAGTATGAACTTGGACTCTGTAACAATAATAAATGGCTTCACTTACTTTTCCGGATGTACAGGTGTTTCAGTGAATACCTCTGCTCAATAGGAATCATATTAAACTTAACAGTTGCTGGTCCCTGAATTGATGAACAGCTCAAGTAGAAATCCCAAGGCCCTGCTCAAAAAGAGTTTTTGAAAATGAAACCTATTCTACACTTTGATTTGTCACAGTTAACAGTAAAGCAACATAAACAAATCTTATCTACTCAATAGGTTTCTAGACTGGACCTTGAAACCTACAGAAATTCCATTCTAGATCCAGAATTCTACTTTTCTATTTTTCTTATATTATGGTGAGAAGTACAATGTGCTGATACATTCATAGAGAGTCACCAAATTGCTGGTACAATCAATAAAATACTCTGAATTGCTGTGCAAACACAAAGTAAACAGTTGTGCTATCACAAGTACAAGTTTAGAAAGTAAATAGAAATAACTATACATATATCAATAAATTCAGTAAAAAGGAAAGCCATTTTCCTTTCAAGGCAAAATTAGAGCCAATGGTACTGCTTAACATAATGTTCACTAAAAAAATGATATTGTAATGGTAGAAACACAGGCACATTTGAGTATGGACTGTTAAAGGAAGGTTAAAGCTATATAAAGGATTGCAGGGATTAGAGAAGCCTTAAAGTCAGGATTAGTAGGATTACAAGAAACAACATTTTGGCAAGTGTCTGAATGTGATTTTCCTCCAAGCTACCACTAACATTTCTTTGCTCTCTTGCCCAATCCTGCCTCTTGTCAACAGTCAGTGAAAAATATTGCTGCTCTCTTCTTATGGAGTAGTGTTTAACTTCTGTGTCATGTTGCCCTGAGTGCTGGCTTCACCATTTTATTGACTGACAAAACAATGTTTAGATCAACAAACCAGTCAGTTTACAGGAGAGGTCGCTGCCATTTTATTACCTGCTCTTCTCACACTGTACTGTTTTTTGCTTTTTGTTTTTCTCCTTTAGTTGGGTTGTGTTATGGGTCATAAGTAGTGGTAAGAATCTTCTAACAAAGAAATAGATTTTTTTTAAAAAAAGATAGAGTATCACATGCACAGTATTTAAAAGAGAACACAAGTATATTAATAAATGTGATATTCTAGAAGAAAAGTCACAGGAATCTGTTCCGCATGACCTAACCTGGTAGTAAAATTTAACTTAAAAAGTATTTCCAAGCCAGCACCTATGAAGAGAATCCTAAAAGATTTCACAGAGGGGAGAAAAAAGCATTCATACAAAGGACTAGAGATCAGAATGATATTAGATATCTCAAAAGCAAAATTGTAAGCCAGAAGAAAATGAAGCAATGATTTTTAGTAAGATGAAAAAGTATATATTTCTAGCTTAGAAAACCAGTCCATATATAAATTAACTGTCAGTGTAATAAACATACTTTCAGGGCTTCCCTGGTGGCGCAGTGATTGAGAGTCCGCCTGCCGATGCAGGGGACACGGGTTCGTGCCCCGGTCCGGGAAAATCCCACATGTTGGTGAGCGGCTGGGCCCATGAGCCATGGCCGCTGAGCCTGCGCGAAAAAAAAAAGAAATAGACATTAGAAACTCATTATAATGTTAATTATGGAAGTGTTCTTAAAGTGATATTTAATAATAATAGTAACACTTAAAAAAATTATTTAACATTGACAGCTAATTCAATGTAAGACCATGAATGCACAAAGTTATGGACCCAGGGGGATGTGAATATTATTCAGGGAACTGTAATTTTGGTCAAGTTTGATCTAATGCAGTGAATCTTCTGCCATTTCTCTTATGTGTCCATTTTTATGTCAAGTTCGGTGGTTCAGGAATAAACCAGAATGTGAAATAAAACTTACTGTAACAAAATTCACCTTTCTTGACCTTTTATATTTAAAGGAATTTAAAATGTATTTCTCATCTTCCTTCATGCAGTCCACTGAGAATACTCAAAAGAATAACCTTTCTGTAGCTTGCTGTGTGAGGCAAATACCACTGTAACATCATTGGGATTTATTTTAATTCACATGTTTGTTCTTTTTTTAACCATTAAACTCATACCACAGATTCAAGAAATTAGCCATATAAACAAAAATCAAACTGGAAACAGAAAATGATGGACATATAAGGGATATAAATTTTGATTTCACACTGTGTACAAATTTAAGATTGTACACTGTTTCTTCTAGTTGGCATTGTCAGCACTGAGCCAGAATGAAGACAACAGGAAACTGGAAAGTATTCTTAAAAAGCTGAAAACCTTTTATAGTGACACTTAACACAATGGAGATTAGAGAGGTTAGGGCTAAATTTAATCTCCATATTTCTTATTCAAGATTATAATATGAATAAGGGAATGAAAGAAGAATCCATGAACATTCACCACCCACTGTCTACTTTTTTCTTAAATCAATATCCCTTTAATAGATAGAATGCTTAGAATAGCAAAGTATTACCCTCACTGCAAAATGCAGGAGGAAAAGATACCCACAAAGAATGAATGAAGAGAACACAACGAAATTGAAAATCACGTTTATAGGCTAAGTATATTTATTAGAATTGGGAAATTAATGGAAAAAAAAACTGAACTAGAATTTAGGGGGAAACATGAAAGTCAAACATACTGGGAATTTAAAATCTTAAGGTACAGTAATCTATCAAGAAAAATTAAGAGTTCAAATAAAGTTCAATCCACAAAATTTATGTTCACTCTACTTTGCACAGTTTAACACATAGAGAATCTGAAGACCATGTTTTATCCTCTGGAAAGCTGTTAGTACAACATTGCTTCAAATTTGGTTCCTGAGGACACATTGTACAGTTCTTGTGGTTAGAAGTTGATTAATAGAGGTCGAATGTCCAATATCTTCTGTAGTCAAGTGGCTGGGAGGTGCCATATATACATCCAAAGCCATAGCCCACTGGGGAGTAGCTGCTGCCATATCCATAGTCAATACTGCAGCCCAGGGGGTAGCCACAACTGCTCCAGTAGGAAGTTGGGTAGATGTCCTCACTGAAGAAGCCACAGGACATTTTGTTAAGAGTTGAGTGTTGAGTGACAAAGATAACGTTTCCTGGGAATGACTTGCTCTATCTGTCCAAGCCTTTTATACACCCCCACTAAAGAGTATAGCAAAAAATACCCACCTGTTCTTAGGCATTTTCATTACTCTTTAAAATTGTTTGAGGATGACTGACTGCCCAGTGTTCCTTGAATTAGTTTAGCCCCTATAATGGGGAAGCTACTGAAGAGTCATCAACGTTTTTGTTAAAAGCAGGTTCCCAATTTAACCTTCAAAACACAGGCTTCCAAACAACGAGGAATATTCTTACTGTATAACCTAATATTGCCTGTGAGATTGCAGACATCTTCTGGTCACACAAAAGTGATTATTAATGTTGTCTAAACTGTGTGGCTAAAGATACCAAAGATTGTTCTCCCGAGAATTTTTTGATACATGATTGAACCCATTATAGATGTTTTCAAAAACTAAGGCAAATCTTCTGTTAATCATATCTCATGAGATCTAGAAACCTTTATTTTCATTGAGAATCTAGTCCACAATTTAATTGCAATTACTTTGTGTTCAGTGATCACTTGATATTTATCAATGATGAGGAAATATATTTTTATGTTTATGAGTAATCAGTTTTTGAGGATGGCCACTATCTTCAACTAACTTTTTAATGAAGTTTCAATGTTTTCACTGTTTTTCCTTTGTCATGAAATAATGAACCACGTTTAGGCTCTAAGTTTATTAAATAGCCTTGATGTTAACCAAGATCTACCAGACATGAGAAAATAAGTAATTAGAAGAATGCAGCATTCTACAGGGTCAACCACGTGAGATAAATTACAAATGTAGTTTCCCTCATGTTTTTCTCAATAACCTACCCTCAAGAAACATGACTTTGCATGATTAACTGCTCTCTTGCACTGAGACTGAGAAGAACACATCAGAAATGTAACATTAGCCTTTCAACAAAACTTAAAGCATTTGTGAAAATACTTTACATCTTACGTATATTTAAATTATTAAACCAACTGGCTTTCACTTAACTGTTCCTTAGGATATGATCAATATTGCCAGAAAAATGCCCACTGAGATGATTTAAATAAGAAAAAGCTAGATTATTGTATCAAAGTATGAATTTAATAAAACAATAATAATTTTTCCAATGTTTACTTAGTTCTTTAAAATACCTCATTGTTTAGAAAAGTGTAACAGAATATGGCATGGAGCTTGATGTATATTTTGGAAAGGTTAATGAAAAGAATATATTTGAATTTCTATCTAACTCTGGATTGATCAAGTTGAATCTATCAGGGTTCAAATGGTATAAAGGATCCTATTGGAGCTATATTTAATATTAGGTAGAAGAACAAAGTGTTGGCCTTTAAGGTATAAAGGCCAAAATGAACTAATGTATTTCTTTATTATTCCAAAAAGTACATAAAATATCCAAGAATGTATTTAAGCCTCACATGGACTTGCTTATATTTCTGTTTTTATCACTTATTAGAGTATGATTTGGTTAACATGTAATATAATGAAAGGACCACAATAGTAGCAAATATAAATTCTGGTCTAAATTTATATATTGTTTGCCTGACCTTTGATAATAACACCACATTCTCTGCCTCAGTTGCAAAGTTGTAAAGAAGAGGCACTACTATTCCTAATTTGTGAGGTTTTGTGAAGCTCTAATAAGATAATGTAGATAAATGTACAGTGAAATCATAAGGTACAGTATAAATGTATGTTAAAATCATTATTTTCTTTTGTTGTTCCAAATCTAATTACTCTTACAAACAGTTAACTAAAACTATTCTATATTAATTTGATGAACAAATACACTAAATGTTCTACAGCAGTATTTCACAGATATAACATACATCAGAATCTCCTGGATGACTTGTTAAAACACACACTGCTGACTCTTTAAGTCTTGGGGAGAGGAGATAAAAGGCTTGAGAATTTGCTGTTTTAAAATGTTCCTAGTTGGTACTGATGTTACTGGTCCAGAAACCACACATTGAGGAACATGGTTCTAGAGAGGAGGTAAAATTAAAGAGAATATAGTAGGATAGAGAAATGTATGTTCATAGCCATACATAATGTATACTTCAACATAAACAGTCATTCTGTATTATTTAGGATGCAAAGTAAATTGGTTTGACTTCATTACTGAACTTTACATATTAATAATCAAATCAAATTAACCTGGACATCACCAATCCCATTTGAATTAGCCCAGATATTAGAGCTAACACCATTTGGTAATCTATAAAAATCAATCTTCATTTTATTGGATTTAAAATGTTATCTTTATTGTACAACATAACTGAAAATATGACCACCATAAACATATTTAAACCAAAAAAGAGATATTCAGACCACAGGTTCTTTGTCAACTCAGATAAATTTTTGAGGCGAAAACAGAAGTGCCCTCAAGATGAAAAACCACTTTCAAATGTATTAGAGCAGAACATATTTCAAATAAGAATCACAGCCTAAATGATGAACTTGTGGAAAAGTTCAAAGACTTATCATCTAAACATGATACATCTTGAAGTGAAACTGATCCAGTGTATAGAGAAACTGGATTTGGTCAAGCATCATCTTTGGGCTCAAAGAAAGGTGGAATCAGACAGGAAACAAAAGAGCAAAGTGTCCCAGAAGTGCCAAGGTCTCAGATATGCAGATTAATCAATAGGCTCTTGTTGCCCAATATCTTTTACAGCCAAGTGGTTGGTAACTTCTATAGCCATAGTCCAGGCCACAGCCCACAAGTAAGAGGATGTTACCATATCCACAGTCAGTACAGTGGCCCAGGGAATGCATGTAATTTCCCCAGTAGCCATTGGGGTTGAAATTGTCAGGGAAGAAATCATAATACATTGTCCGGGAGGCAAGGATTTGATCAGTCAGCAAGTTTGATGGCTACAGCACGTAATGGGATCCTTCTTCCTCAGTGATCCATATAGCTGTGATGAAGAAATGTACCTCCTTCATTCTTTAAATCAAGGGAATTAAAATTCTTATTAAACTCTTAGATCTCATTGAAAAAAGAAGAGATCCTCATTATTCTTGAAAGAAGTTTGAGCTTGATTAACTTCTCAAGGATTCTTCTTTATGGGTTTTGTCTCTGTAAATGAGAAGTTACTGCCATGTCTTCAAAATCTGGGGTTAAACCAGACTCCAAATTCAATCTTCCAATTATCAGACTTCCCAACAACAAAAACTGTGCTGGTTGCAACACCAAACCATGTTTTTAGTCCACAGTAATTTACTGAATGTCCTCATGCTTCATAAAGCTCTACACCAGGATTTGAGATATAGATTTCAAAGAGCCCGTAGATCTAGCAAACCTTTCAAACTGGAAGCAAAGACAAAACAAACAAGCCTACAATCAACATATATATATATATGCAGCTAAATCCCATAATTATAAAATGTTGTGTGGACCTAGTGGAACAGAGATTCTAGTAGGAGTTTGTGTAGCTATAAAATTGTAAAGATGAATTAAACTTTAAGATTGATGTTAGGACCAACGAGTGTGTAGCATAGCACTCAGATAACAAAGGAAAGTTTCTCTTGATATTTTAAATTATGAAAACAAAATTTGAAAACAGACAAGGAAAACTGAGAACTGAGATGTGTTTTAAAAATTATTCATGACACTTGTTAAAGATGGTAAGGCCAACTTTATTCAAGGGGAGCTACCACAATGTCGTAGTACGGGTTTTGTAATAGTGTAGAGAGATTGGGCTCAACTTCGAATACAAGGAAAAGTGGGAATTTTTAGCCAAGGAGCAGGAGGGAATCTGTGGATGGAAAATTACTAAGAAGAAATATCAAGGGTAAGGGGAGAGGGGGTTGGTTTCAGGCTAAACCAACCTAACAGGTTTCTTGCTGAAGGCAGTCCAGAAAGATCAGACTGGGAAGTGGTTGAAGATGAGGAACCAGATCAGGTATTAAAGGTGATCAGACATTGAGGTTGAGGGGTGGGGAGGGGGGTAGAGTGGTTCTGGTTTAACTGAATTAGCAGGTTTCTTGCTAAAATTGGACAATGCAGAGACAAACACGGGAAACCAAAAGTCAGAGCCTAGTTGAGAAGAGGGTTCAGTGGGGCCTGATTAGAGTTTGATCAAGGAGGAAATCTTTGCCAGATGAGCAAGTCTCTTTCCCTTCCCTTTACTTCCTTCTTCACTGGCCTTCTACCTCTGGACTGTGCAATTTTGTGTAGATTACTCATCTCTTCCTTTAAGGCAGAACATCAAATCATTTTTGACATTTATGAAGAATGGTACTGAAAAATACTCTATAATTGATATCTCTAAAATTCTAAGAGACACAGTTGAATGAATGACACCGAGAGAGCTGGGGGACATGAAATTGCTGCATGATGTCATTGCTTCATCCTATCAGTAGATCCTAACCAAACGGCATCCGCAGCCCACTCCTCAATCTCAGGAAATTGTTTCTGGGCTCATAATCAACACATTCATAAAATCTCTCTTGAGTGTCAAAAAAACAAACAAAGCGGGCTTCCCTGATGGCACAGTGGTTGAAAGCCCACCTGTTGATGCAGGGGACAGGGGTTCGTGCCCCGCTCCGGGAGGATCCCACATGCTGCGGAGTGGCTGGGCCCGTGAGCCATGGCCTCTGAGCCTGCGCGTCCGGAGCTTGTGCTCCACAACAGGAGAGGCCACAACAGTGAGAGGCCTGCGTACTGCAAAAAACAAAAACAAAAACAAAAACAAAGCAAATAGCGATGTTTTCAGATTTGAACAAAAAATTTTCTAAGGATCTCATTGCCATGATTAAGGATTCTTTATTTTAATTTGAAAATAACATCTTGTCTTTTCATTCATGTGACATTTATCCAGGACTTAATATGAGCCCAATGCTGTGCTTTATTTTGGGGACACAGTGGTGATCAAGATAGATAATAGCCCTTCATGGAGCACACAGTTCTATATAATGCAATTTGAGTTGACTCTGGTTAGTGGGAGGCAGATAGCAAGGCTTCAGCATCAAACACACCCAGATTACAAATCCAGTTCTGCCACTCTCCAGTTTTGAGACCATGAACACGTCATTGAACTTTCTGAATTCCAGTTTCCTCTTGTGTAAAGTGAGGATAACAGAACCTTGAATAAAACCAAACTCATGGGGTTGTGAAGAAGAGTAGTGTACTACAAACCCAGGAATATATAAGGTATTAGTTCTTTTGCCTAATTATTTTTATCATTGAAATAACTGAAAAATTATACTAGAATATGCTCAAGATGATGACCTCACCTAAAACCTCAAATAAACCCAGTTCAGAAGGTTTTCAGTGTCATAAGAGAGCAATGGGATGAAAACATGCTTACCAAATATTTAGCTCCAAAGTTATTATGCTATTCTAGGTTGTACACAAGGTTGGGTGGGTAGTTAGGTGGGCAGTTGTTTGGTTGTTTGGTTGGTTGGTTGGTTGGTTTTAAGAAAAATTTATTTACACATTTGCCACCATAAAGCCATGGTTTGAACATATCCACTGGGCAGCAGCTATCACATTTGGGACGGCTCCTTTGGCTGAAGGAGAATTATGGAAAATCAAAAATCAGAGCCATGTAACTATGAAGCATTTCCAGTTTCAGCTTTGCTTCCTGTGTCTGAAGTTTGGGGCAAAAGAGCAAGCAAAACCTTCTTTGGATAAGAAAAAGATTCACTTTGAATAATTTTATCAAATGTCAGTGTCATCTATTGATTCTTCAGTGTTTTATGTTTATGTTCATTTAGTATCTTCAACAGGTGAAGAAGAACTCTTGACTTGTAAGGTACTTGGTAATCTTCCTTAGGTATCTATTGTAGCTGAAAGCTTTGCTTTGAGTCTACAAGGCAAAGCCATTGTGAATCTTTGAAAATGATGACTTTTTGCAACTATGAGATTTCTCTGTGCTGGGAAGGGGCTTCTCTTGATCTCTTCTTGCTGAGAAACTGCTCATAAATCTAGTTAGAAATTGACCCTGCCTTCAAATGATCTATGGGAATAGAGGTGAATCTTGTGGTCCTCTAAGAAGTAAAAACTTGAGGACAAAGATATAGAAGAGAAAGAGAAGAAACTGCAGACAAAGGAAAAAAATATGAGGGAGGGAGGGAAAATCATTTGGTCATTTCTTATTTGCAAGAACAATGTAAATACGGTATTAAATTTCCTACCAGCACCAAGCTCGCTATGAATCTGCCATCTTCACATTCTCCACTGTAGTAATTTTATGGCCAACAACTTTATTGGTTAGTGTAATCAAATACTCTAGTCACAAAAAGAGTCACACTTGGAGAACATTTCTCTACCAACTTGTGACAGAAGGCAGATATTAGATGCCTTCAAAGTAGCCTTAAGAGAAAACTTGGGAAATGTTTAACAGGGTATCACTAATAGATTTACTATCAAAGTTAGTCTTGGAAAACTTTTTGGGACTCTAAACCACTCCTCTGAACCACATGGGTAAGTACAAATAAGCATTCATATATTCAGCTTTGGCTAATGAATCACTACTTCTGAGTAATCAAGGAATTGGGAAACCTAACAATTCGAGTAGAGGGTTTAGGTAAAAGGACAGAAATCTGGAATCCAGGTGGTAGATGTTTGTGAGAGACATGAGTACATAATTGATACATAGAACGTGAAAATGTGAAAAACAAATTTCTAAAGAAACTTGCAGCATTTGAAACCCCTCCTTTGTGGAGACAAGTTGGTTATGGAAATAAGTCATTAGGAAAATAGTAAGCAGAGTAGAAATAACACTGCACTCTGGATTCAAGCAAGGGTTATGCAGTATGATTCTAAGTGCAACAATTAGTCACAGACTCATAATTCAAGAAAGTACTCCAGAATATTCTCTAGCCATGCCTTTCTTCCAGGAAGAATTACTCTGAAACATCCTAAAATATAGGAGGAAAATATTTTTTTCTCTCTCTCTTTTTCTCTCAAACGTTCTTCTGTAAATAAGGTGTCTTTAAGTATTCAAGTCACCTTTCTCAGCTGCAGGCTTTATTCAGCATGGAAATCTTAAATATACGTAGATTAGTTTTTCAGGTAATTCGGAGAAGTAAGCAATTAATGGGAAATTCGGAAATAAAAACAACATTTTTCTTCATGTGTGACCTTCTGCAATGAATCCAACTTATAAAATGTGCAGACATCAGACTTCCAACCTGCAAATGGCTATGAATTAAAGAATGGTTATGAGATGTTAGCAAATGGATGTTTGATATCTTTTTCATGTTCGTTGGGGAAATTTGTCAGATAACCCAGCCATATTTATGGAGTTTATACTATGTGCAAAACACTTAACTGGCCCAGCTCAATACCAAAACTCATGTACAATTAGAAACAAATAGCTAGCCATACTCCCTACAGACCACAGCTGAGCCTGAATGCAACATCAGATGTTCTTCCTACTCTTTCTTTTCACTTTATCCGTAAAATGGTATTTATTCTGTTCTCATTTTTATGAATCCTATATAAATATAGATGAAACCTCTTCATTCCTAGATTCAAGATAAGTGGAGGAGGCTGAAAAGTATGGGAAATAAAAAGCAATGAAAAAGGACCTTGTAACTGTCCCAAATTGGTAGCCCAAAGGTAAATTACTTATAGAGAACTTTTTAAATACAAATTTCCAGAACGCATAGAAGATCATCCTGTGAGAATTTCCAAGGGTGGAATCTGAGTACAAGCATTTTTTAAAAAAACATATGTAATAGGAGTGAATTACAGTTAAAAATACCTGACATAAAGTAATGTAGAACTTTTTCTTATTACATAGGAAAGTGTGAAATTAACAAATCAACCAAAAATACATATTTTTCTTCTAAGCAGAGCATGTCATCAGAAACTTCAGTCCCAGTACCATGTCTGTGCTTGAAGGGTGCCAAGCACAGACATTGTACTTCAGTGTACTTCTTGTATGTCCTTGGGGATATAAAGGGCTCCTTCTTCTGCCCTTATCCTGTTGAGATGTAGATGATTTTCCTTTATCAAGATTCAGTTACCTGAGCATAAATAAATAAATAAATGTGTGTGTGTGCGCGTGCATGTGTGTGTGTAATGGCCTGAAGCAGTGCTTCTTAAAACATGGGGGTCAGACCACCTGATGTAGAATCCCTGGGGTAATTCTATAAACTTTAGATTTCTGGTTCATCCTTGTTGTTTCCAATGACAAGATTTCTTTCTTTTTTAAGGCTGAATACAATATAAAATAAGAAATATAATTTTCTATTATATTTATACCACACTTTTTTATCCATTCATCCCTCCATGGACACTTAGGTGGTTTCCATTTCTTAGCCTCTATGAATAATATTTCAATGAACATGGGAATGTGGTTATCTCTTCAAGATAATGACTTCACTTCCATTTGGTGTACACCCAGAAGAGAGATTGCTGAATCATTTGGTAAATCTATTTTTAATTTTTGGACAACCTCCATATTGTTTTCCATAGTGGCTGAATCAATTTAAGTTCCCATCAACAGTGCATAAGGGTTCCGTTTTCTCCAACATCCTATAAGAGATAACAACCCTTGTTATCTCTTATCTTTTTGATGAAAGCCATTCCAATAGGAATGATAACTCATTGTGGTTTTGTTCTATTTCCGTGAAGATTAGAGATGTCAACATCATATACCTGAAAAAAAAAAAAACGGTAGAAGGGAGAGGGGGAAGATGGCGGAAGAGTAAGATGCGAAGATCACCTTCCTCCCCACAGATACATCAGAAATACATCTACACGTGGAACAACTCCTACAGAACACCTACTGAATGCTGGCAGAAGACCTCAGACCTCCCAAAAGGCAAGAAACTCCCCCACGTACATGGGTAGGGCAAAAGAAAAAAGAATAAACAGAGACAAAAGAATAGGGATGAGACCTGCATCAGTTGGAGGGAGCCGGGAAGGAGGAAAGGTTTCCACACACTAGGAGCCCCTTCGTGCACAGAGACGGTGGGTGGCGGAGGGGTAAAGATTCGGAGCCATGGAGGAGAGCGCAGCCACAGGGGTGCAGAGGGCAAAGCGGAGAGATTCCCGCACAGAGGACCAGTGCCAACCGGCACTCACCAGTGAGGCTTGTCTGCTCACCCGCCGGGGTGGGCGGGGCTGGGAGCTGAGGCTCAGGCTTCAGTCGGAGGGCAGTGAGACGACCTGGGTTGGTGGCGTGAACACAGCCTGAAGCGGTTAGTGCACCACGGCTAGCCGGGAGGGAGTCCGGGGAAAAGTCTGAAACTGCCGAAGAGGCAAGAGACTTTCTCTTCCCTCTTTGCTTCCTGGTGCGCGAGGAGAGGGGATTAAGAGCCCTGCTTAAAGGAGCGCCAGAGACAGGCACGAGCTGCGGCTAACAGCATGGACCCCAGAGACGGGCATGAGACGCTAAGGCTGCTGCTGCCGCCACCAAGAAGCCTGTGTGCAAGCACAGGTCACTCTCCACACCTCCGCTCCCAGGAGCCTGTGGAGCCCGCCACTGCCAGGGTCCCGTGATCCAGGGACAATTTCCCCAGGAGAACGCACGGTGCGCCTCAGGCTGGTGCAACATCACGCCGGCCTCTGCCGCCACAGGCTCGCCCCGCACTCCGTACCCCTCCCTCATCCCGGCCTGAGTGAGCTAGAGCCCCCGAATCAGAGGCTCCTTTAACCCCGTCCTGTCTGAGGGAAGAACAGATGCCCTTCGGCGACCTACACGCAGAGGCGGGACCAAATCCAAAGCTGAAACCCGGGAGCTGTGCGACCAAAGAAGAGAAAGGAAAATCTCTCCCAGCAGCCTCAGAAGCAGCGGATTAAAGCTCCACAATCAACTTGTACCCTGCATCTGTGGAATACATGAATAGACAACGAATCATCCCAAACTGAGGAGGTGGACTTTGAGAGCAAGATGTATTATTTTTTCCCCTTTTCCTCTTTTTGTGAGTGTGTATGTGAATGCTGCTGTGTGAGATTTTGTCTGTATAGCTTTGCTTTCACCATTTGTCCTAGTGTTCTATCAGTCCGTTTTTTTTCTTTTGTTTTTAATTGTTGTTGTTTGTTTTTCTTTTACTTTAAAATTTTTTTTCTTAATAATTATTTTAGCAACTTTATTTTATTTTACCTTACTTTATTTTATTTTATTTTATCCTCTTTCTTTCTTTCTTTCTACTTTTTCTCCCTTTTATTCTGAGCTGTGTGGATGAAAGGCTCTTGGTGCTGCAGCCAGCAGTCAGTGCTGTGTCTCTGAGATGGGAGAGCCAACTTCTGGACATTGGTCGACAAGAGACCTCCCAGCTCCATGTAATATCAAACAGCAAAACTCTCCCAGAGATCTCCATCTCAACACCAACACCCAGCTTCACTCAACGACCAGCAAGCTACAGAGCTGGACACCCTATGCCAAACAACTAGCAAGACAGGAACACAACCCCACCCATTAGCAGAGAGGCTGCCTAAAATCATAATACGCCCACAGACACCCCAAAATACACCACCAGATGTGGACCTGCCCAACAGAAAGACAAGATCCAGCCTTATCCACCAGAACACAGGCACTAGTCCCCTCCACCACAAAGCCTACACAATCCACTGAACCAAATTTAGCCACTAGGGACAGACACCAAAAACAACGGGAACTACGAACCTGCAGCCTGCAAAAAGGAGACCCCAAACACAGTAAGATAAGCAAACTGAGAAGACAGAAAAACACACAGCAGATGAAGGAGCAAGATAAAAACCCACCAGACCTAACAAATGAAGAGGAAATAGGCAGTCTACCTGAAAAAGAATTCAGAATAATGATAGTAAAGATGATCCAAAATCTTGGAAATAGAATAGACAAATTGCAAGAAACATTTAACAAGGACCTACAAGAACTAAAGAAGAAACAAGCAATGATGAATAACACAATAAATGAAATTAAAAATACTCTAGAAGAGATCAATAGCAGAATAATTGAGGCAGAAGAACGGATAAGTGACCTGGAAGATAAAATAGTGGAAATAACTACTGCAGAGCAGAATAAAGAAAAAAGAATGAAAAGAACTGAAGACACTCTCAGAGACCTCTGGGACAACATTAAATGCACCAACATTCAAATTATAGGGATTCCAGAAGAAGAAGAGAAAAAGAAAGGTACTGAGAAAATATTTGAGGAGATTATAGTTGAAAACTTTCCTAATATGGGAAATGAAATAGTTAATCAAGTCCAGGAAGCACAGAGAGTCCCATACAGGATAAATCCAAGGAGAAACACGCCAAGACACATATTAATGAAACTGTCAAAAATTAAATACAAAGAACACATATTAAAATCAGCAAGGGAAAAACAGCAAATAACACAAAAGGGAATCCCCATAAGGTTAACAGCTGATCTTTCAGCAGAAACTCTGCAAGCCAGAAGGGACTGGCAGGGCATATTTAAAGTGATGAAGGAGAAAAACCTGCAACCAAGATTACTCTACCCTGCAAGGACCTCATTCAGATTGGATGGAGAAATTAAAACCTTTACAGGGAAGCAAAAGCTGAGAGAGTTCAGCACCACCAAACCAGCTTTACAACAAATGCTAAAGGAACTTCTCTAGGCAAGAAACACAAGAGAAGGAAAAGACCTACAATAACAAACCCAAATCAATTTAGAAAATGGGAATAGGAACATACATATCAATAATTAACTTAAATGTAAATGGACTAAATGCTCCCACCAAAAGACACAGACTGGCTGAATGGATACAAAAACAAGACCCATATATATGCTGTCTACAAGAGATCCACTTCAGACCTAGAGACACATACAGACTGAAAGTGAGGGGATAGAAAAAATATTCCATGCAAATGGAAAGAAAAGGAAAGCTGGAGTAGCAATTTTCATCAGACAAAACAGATTTTAAAATAAGGACTATTAGAAGAGACAAAGAAGTACACTACATAATGATCAAGGGATCTATCCAAGAAGATAAAACAATTGTAAATATTTACGCACCCAACATAGGAGCACCTCAATACATAAGGCAAATACTAACAGCCATAAAAGGGGAAATCGACAGTAACACATTCATAGTAGGGGACTTTAACACCCCACTTTCACCAATGGACAGATCATCCAAAATGAAAATAAATAAGGGAAAACAAGCTTTAAATGATACATTAAACAAGATGGACTTAAGTGATATTTATAGGATATTCCATCCAAAAACAACAGAATACACATTTTGCTCAAGTGCTCATGGAATATTCTCCAGGATAGATCATATCTTGGGTCACAAATCAAGCCTTGGTAAATTTAAGGGAATTGAAATCGTATCAAGTATCTTTTCCGACCACAGTGCTGAGACTAGATATCAATTACAGGAAAAGATCTGTAAAAAATACAAACACATGGAGGCTAAACAATACACTACTTTATAATGAAGTGATCACTGAAGAAATCAAAGAGGAAATCAAAAAATACCTAGAAACAAATGACAATGGAGACATGACAACCCAAAACTTATGTGATGCAGCAAAAGCAGTTCTAAGAGGGAATTTATAGCAATACAATCCTACCTTAAGAAACAGGAAACATCTCGAAAAAACAACCTAAACTTGCACCTAAAGCAATTAGAGAAAGAAGAACAAAAAACCCCCAAAGTTAGCAGAAGGAAAGAAATCATAAAAATCAGATCAGAAATAAATGAAAAAGAAATGAATGATATGATAGCAAAGATCAATAAAACTAAAACCTGGTTCTTTGGGAAGATAAACATAATTGATAAACCATTAGCCAGACTCATCAAGAAAAAT
This sequence comes from Orcinus orca, assembly GCF_937001465.1. Classification (NCBI taxonomy): domain Eukaryota; kingdom Metazoa; phylum Chordata; class Mammalia; order Artiodactyla; family Delphinidae; genus Orcinus; species Orcinus orca. Next base: position 135,278,205 of record NC_064563.1, read on the forward strand.
AGGTAGAAGACTCAAATCAATAGAAATAGAAATGACAAAGGAGAAGTAACAACTGACACTGCAGAAATACAAAAGATCATGAGAGATTAATACAAGCAACTCTATGCCAATAAAATGGACCACCTGAAAGAAATGGACAAATTCTTAGAAAAGCACAACCTGCCAAAACTGAATCAGGAAGAAATAAAAATATGAAGACCAATCACAAGCACTGAAATTGAAACTGTGATTAAAAATCTTCCAACAAACAAAAGCCCAGGACCATATGGCTTCACAGGGAAATTCTATCAAACATTTAGAGAAGAGCTAACACCTATCCTTCTCAAACTCTTCCAAAATATAGCAGGAAGAGGAACACTCCCAAACTCATTCTATGAGGCCACCATCACCCTGATACCCAAATCAGACAAGGATGTTACAAAGAAAGAAAACTACAAGCTAATATCACTGATGAACATAGATGCAAAAGTCCTCAATAAAATACTAGCAAACAGAACCCAACAACACATTAAAAGGATCATGCACCAAGATCAAGTGGGGTTTATTCCAGGAATGCAAGGATTCTCCAATATACGCAAATTAATAAATGCGATACACCATTTTAACAAACTGAAGGAGAAAAACCTTATGGTTATCTCAATAGATGCAGAGAAAGCTTTCAACAAAATTCAACACCCATTTATGATAAAAACCCTGCCGAAAGTAGGCATAGAGGGAACTTTCCTCAACATAATAAAGGCCATAGATGACAAACCAACAGCCAACATTGTCCTCAATGTTGAAAACCTGAAACCGTTTCCACTAAGATCAAGAACAAGCCAAGGTGGCCCACTCTCACCACTCTTATTCAACATAGTTATGGAAGTTTTAGCCACAGCAATCAGAGAAGAAAACTGGACAGGTACATGTAAAAGTATGAAATTAGATAACTCCCTAACACCATACACAAAAATAAGCTCAAAATGGATTAAAGACCTAAATGTAAGGCCAAAAACTATCAAAATCTTAGAGGAAAACATAGGCAGAACACTCTATGACATAAATCACAGCAAGATCCTTTTTGAGACACCTCCTAGAGAAATCAAAATAAAAACAAAAATAAACAAATGGGACCTAATGAAACTTCAAATCTTTTGCACAGCAAAGGAAGCCATAAACAAGACCAAAAGCAACCCTCAGAATGGGAGAAAATATTTACAAATGAAGCAACTGACAAAAGATTAATCTCCATAATTTACAAGCAGCTCATGCAGCTCAATAACAAAAAAGCAAACAACCCAATCCAAAAATGGACAGAAGACCTAAATAGACATTTCTCCAAAGAAGATATACAGACTGCCAACAAACACATGAAAAAATCATTACTCAACATCATTAATCATTAGAGAAATGCAAATCAAAACTACAGTGAGATATCATCTCACACCAGTCAGAATGGCCATCATCAAAAAATCTAGAAACAATAAATGCTGGAGAGGGTGTGGAGAAAAGGGAACACTCTTGCACTGCTGGTGGGAATGTGAATTGGTACAGCTACTATGCAGAGCAGTATGGAGGTTCCTTAAAAAACTACAAATAGAACTACCATATGACCCAGCAATCCCACTACTGGGCACATACCCTGAGTAAACCATAATTCAAAAAGAGTCATGTACCAAAATGTTCATTGCAGCTCTATTTACAATAGCCAGGAGATAGAAACAGCCTAAGTGTCCGTCATCAGATGAATGGATAAAGAAGATGTGGCACATATATACAATGGAATATTACTCAGCCATATAAAGAAATGAAATTGAGCTATTTGTAATGTAGTGGATGGACCTAGAGTCTGTCATGCAGAGTGAAGTAAGTCAGAAAGAGAAAGACAAATACCATATGCTAACACATATATATGGAATTTAAGAAAAAAAAAATGTCATGAAGAGCCTAGGGGTAATACAGGAATAAAGACACAGATCTACTAGAGAATGGACTTGAGGATATGGGGAGGGGAAAGGGTAAGCTGTGACAAAGCGGGAGAGTGGCATGGACATATATACACTACCAAACGTAAAATAGATAGCTAGTGGGAAGCAGCCACATAGCACAGGGAGATCAGCTCGGTGCTTTGTGACCACCTAGATCGATGGGATAGGGCGGGTGGGAGAGAGGGAGATGCAAGAGGGAAGAGATATGGGGATATATGTATAACTGATTCACTTTGTTATAAAGCAGAAACTAACACACCATTGTAAAGCAATTATATGCCAATAAAGATGTAAAAAAACAAAAAAAAAAGGTGGGGAAGGACCCCAGGGCCATCCAGATGTGTCTCTCAAGTAACTATAAAAGCTCTAATATAATAAACTACACCTTAAATAAAGTATGCTTTTAAAATAAAATAAATTTTTTAAAAAGTCGGTAATTACCTGGGGTGAATGCTATGTTAATTCACTTGATTTTGGTAATCATTTCACAATGTATGTACATATCAAACATCCTGTTGTACACCTTAAATATATAAAAATTTTTTTGTCAATTATACCTCAATTAAACTGGGGAAAAAAATTTATTTCTGAATCATACCTCAGATGATTGGCGTGAGGCCCAAGAATTTACATTTTAAGCCACCTGCCCAGGTGATGCTCCTGCATACCATAACTTCAGAAACACTGACTTAGATGTTCTCTGTGGTCTCTTCAAGCACAAATTTTTTATAACTCAGTCATCATTCTAGAACAGTCATACAGTTTCTAACCTCAATATGACCCTCTAATTTGTGAAAAAAAAAAAAAACCCTTTTCTTATGCTATTCTAACCTGCATGTTTGGTTAAGTTACAGTTCTCAGCATGCATCAACCTGCGGCTGCTAGAAAGTTTCAAACTGGATATTTTACTGGTTATAACGATAGTCTACTGGAAAATAATCTACTAAGTCAATTCTTAAACAAGTTGCCTTTTGAATTTTTTTTAAACAGATATTTGTTGGATGAAATATGGTGCAGAAAATACTGTTTTCTAAAATGATTTCTCCAAATAGCCTTTACATTTATAACTAAGGCGAAAACTGTGCAGCATGCCACATGCAGACACTCAATAGAAGAGCAGAGTTAAGCCAAATCCTGCTGTCACCAAGAATATTTGTACCCTACATAAAATGTTTTCAACAAGAGGATTGAGACATTATTGACTTGGCTTATAAAAAGAATACTCTTCTCTCTAAAAGAACACAGAGAAAGGCTGAGATATCTTCATGTCTATGAAAAGGGGCTCTTTTAAGAGTAAAATTCACTACCTGGTATTGATTCTACAAAGATTAAGAAGCTTTACCTCGTTGTTTCTAAACTGGTGCTTCTAAGCTGTAAAGTAGATACTGTAGGTGGTTTGAGATAAGGGATTTATCCTTCCCCTAAAAGACTCTCAGACTCCTAAAATACATCTCTAGCTATTCTAGATGCCCCAGAATCCTTAAATAGGGGACATAGCATTTTATTCTACAATCCTTAGTCCCTGGGAGAAGAAACATAGTGGGTTTCCTTTGCACTAATACAGAAATAAGTGAAATCGGCCACCAATGTTCCGTTCTCTTGCAGAGGAGCAGAAGTGGTGAGACGGTACAGCAAGCACTGAATGGTGTGCCATTGGCACCAGAATTGGAGGTGGATGTCACAGAGTTAAAGGAAGGTTAAGATAGAAATTTTTTTTAATCATAAGCAAACCCCTCTTGCCTGCTTATCACAAAAGATCAAGGATTATTTGCTTTCTCACTGCTTCTAACACGCACATGAGAAAAATAAATCCACTTCCCTCCCCACTCAATGTACCAAAAAATATGCCCTCCAAATGTACCCACCAAAAAAGGAATGTACCCACCAAAAAAGAAAACTCCTCTCAGGTGGGAATATTATGATGGTTGAGACAAGTTTATTGAGAATTTGACAGACACTTCCACAACTTGATGATGACAAACATCATGAGCTTGGTGAAAAATTCAAAAGTAATACATGTTTGGGTGTCAAGTTTCTGCAAATGTCCCCACAAACATCATCCAGGGAAGGCAGCTGGAGGCATCAAGTGGCTTCTCATTTTCTTCCCTTGAGACTCTGGTGCTAGGTCTGAAAAACAGTGACTGGGAGGTTAATGAGCACATGAGGACCTGGAATTATTCCTCTCAGCCTTGGGAGAGAAAGTTCCATGCCTCGGGTATTTCAGAAAATCAATAGAGAGCAAATGGCCAGAATCTTCTGTAGTCGAAAGCCCCACACCCATTGTAGCCATAGCCAAAACCATAGCCCACTGGGGAGTGGGTGCTGACGTAGCCACAGCCAACACTATACCCCAGGGGGTAGCTGTAGCTGGCCCAGTAGCATCCTGGGAAGACAGTGCTGGAGAAGTTGTTATAGCACATGGTGTCTGGAGTTGGGGGCCTAGATAGCAGTGGAATGCGTTTCCTCAGTATGATGGATTCCCTTCTCTCCATCCTTCTTTATATACCCTGGCTGTGGGGTGTGGCGAAAAACACAAGGGGTCATTTTCATTGACACCTGTTTGCTTCACAAATAGTTTGTTTTGCTTGCTTAAGACATCTTTACACTTGCTTAAGAAATTTCTCATGTGATAGAACACAGGGGCAGGATTCCTTCAAATAAATTGTGTCCCTTCATTTAAAATACACATTGCAGAGACTTCAAAGCACTGGGTCTTGTAGGTCCTAGATACAAGCCTCTGTGAGCAGGCATTACAATACCAAGAAATTTTCTGAGGTTGTTAACTGTCATTCAGTCCTCTTGCTCTTTGAACGTCCATACCACACAGTTGGAATTCAAAAAATATGTGTTGAATAAATTAATAAATGAAATAACAAATACATAATAAGACTGCCTCAAAATGGAGATATTTCTTAGTATTCACCTGATTAAAGAATTTTTTGCAGTATGCAAGATAAATGCCAAAGAGTTCATTGGAAAGACTCCTTTTTTCGTCTTTATCTATAGCTACCCTGTTTACAAAACTGGATAAAATTTTAATTTTAATTATAGTACCTGCCTGAACTATATTTAACATCACATTTCTAAACCACTGCCTGAACTAATAATCTTGTAATTATAAAAAAAAAAAATGGAGCTTGTGGATTGATCCTAGAAATAAATTGTCAAATATCATCTGTTGGTCTAATATGCTTTTCAAAGTAAATGTTGAAAATAATAACAGGATAAAAACAGAAATATTAATGGGAAATTTTACCTTAAAATGTACACTATTTTTTTTCCATTAGATCTAATAAGACCAGATTATCTAACAAATGTGATGATCTTGTAAAGAGCCAGATGACAATATTAAATCAAAGTTATTTCATTTTTAGAATGATCATGCACCCCAGGATTGGGAAAGAAAATCATTCCTCTCTCTAAATGGAAATTTAGTCCTCAAATATGAATTAAAGGAGGAATAAGATTGATCAAACCCATCTCGGGTCATGCAAGACTTAAAAAATTATTCTCAGATACCTGCATTGATATTCCTCAGAATGGCACTTAAGAGAAAATTTACAGAAAATACAGCAAAAGAGGACATATGGCACAGAAATAAAAAGGCACAGAACTGCAAGGAATCAATTCTTAGAAAGGCACAGAACAGATACATATGACATACTAGCCCCCAAAATTTTACTTTAGATTTCAGACGTAAATTTCCTTCCTGTTACTAGCAGCTAAGACCTAAATTTCTGGAGACATATAGAGGTCACAGGCTGACTCCAAAGACAAGGTGAGACACTTGGAAAAATGCACAACTGTGACAGTGTTTCAACCACTAATTGGTTAATTATAACAGAGGTATTTTTGAAAATACACCGTGCTCTTGCACCATCCTTGTTCATGAACAAAGCTGTATGGCCACCTAGGGTGATTCAGCATTTAAAATTCAAACACTTCATGTGACTTATAGCTAAATAAGACCAGGAAATTACAATTAGCTTCACTCACAAAATATAAAGGCATTCAACAGCAGATCCTTCTCTAAAAATCATAGAATAATTTATGTCTTATTTCTGCCATCATCACATTGCCCTGCTCCATAAAGAAAAAAACTGGTAATATTTGAAAAAAGAAAAATTGAAAAAAAATAGCATCATACAATGGAAAGAAAAAAGATTGAGTTAATGTTAAAATTCAGTTATGATGCTCTGTTTAAATAAGTTCCCCCTCTCACTTGCCTACCCAATCAGACAATATGCTAGCTTTGCCCTGCAGGGCACAATACCCAACTCTGTATCTGAGTAGTAATGGTGAATAAAAATTAAAATATGTTGTCTTTTTAAAAACTTAAGTCGTATTTACAAAGAACATTCTGAATTTCCTCTAGAAATTCTGCAGAAAATCATAACACAAGAAAATTTTAGGGAAATACATGATTTAGCAAGTTATTTAAAAACAAACTAGGTAGCTAGTTTAATTTTACACTGGGTCTATGAAAGCTTTATTATAGTATAGGTTTATCTAGATGCAGGTGTTGTAGAGCCTGAAGTTTATACAATGTTGAGAAGCCTCTTGATGAAAAACAGTAAACATAAAAGTATAAAATTCAGTACAAAAATAAACATTTGTTAAAATGATAAATCACAAATTTAAACACTAATAAAAGTCACAAATATTATAAACTTTTGAAAAAATGTTTTTAGTACATAACTGCCTGACACGCTTCTATAATATTTTTTCCATAGACAAGCTTTGGGCTCCACCATTTCGAATTTTTTCCTCCACTACTCATTCTACACTGGTTGCCATGGGGCTAATACATACTGAGATGTGACTTCTGGTCCTGCACATTCATGTCACAAATTCTGGGTGAATTGGTAGAGTAGATGGGAGAGAATTCCTGGAAGCCATCACCATACATGGATGGCTAGCCTAATTAGACACAGAAGTAACTGCAAACCACATAAATCTATCTCCCATATCCAAATTCAACTTCTCCTTAGCTAGATCCCAGAAAGGTCCGTAGTCTCTCTAATGCCTTCCAACTTGAGGGGAAGTGTGATTGTAGGGAACCCCAGGTGGAAAGCAACAGCGGGCTAAACCAATTGCAGTTAAAATGTCTTACTTTTGTGAGTTTCTCAAAAAACTAGGGTCATGTGACATGGAGGTTTGAAAAACAGAAAAATATTATATTCTCACATATGAAATGACATGGTATTGAACTAATCATTGCTGGGTATTTATTGGTTTAGATAAAGTTCATGACCCTTTATCTTTTAATAACAATGTTAAGATGTTATTTAATAAATAATCTGATTTCTTCTTTCATATTTCTTTGATTTCAAATAAAATGTGACATGAATAAAGATAGGGAAAATTTGATTTTCTACAATGGAGCAAGAATGTGTTGTGTACAGATCATAGAAATGAGTCAATTCCAGTGTGCACAATAAAACAGTTCTTGTCTTATCAGCTTCAGATATAAAGTTTCCAGCTTCAAGATATTATAATTCATTAAAAATGAGAGAGAAATTACAAGGGAATGTTTTAAATGAATTTTAGAATATACATCAGTGTTACTCTATAATATAAAAATTATATTTCATTCTTTTCATTTATTCTTACAAATATTTATTGAGCATCTCCTATATTCCAGGCATGTTGTTAGGTGCTAGAAATCTAAAGACAAATTGGAAATGGTAATTAAATGGAAAAAGATAAATGAAAATGCAATGTTATATGTTCTACCCTGGAAGTCCACACTGCCCTCTTGTAGACTTCAGGGGGTGAAACAGAGAGTGGACAACTCTACGTGATATAGGGGGTAATGTCCATGGAAAGCTTCATTATGAAAGGGATAGATATTTGAACTGGGTCTTGAAAATGGACATCAGTTAGGAAGATAGTGGATTTAGAGGATATTCCAGAAAGAAGTGTTTGAAGCAAAGTCTTAACAGTGTTAAATAGTACAATGCCTTCCAAGAGACATTGATAATTCAATAGGGCCATAGCCTTGCATGTGACAGAAGAATTAGTGGAAGTTGGAGCTGGAGAGACAGTCAGGGGACATATGAGACTGTGTGTTTTGTGGAGGAAAAGGGAGCCACTCGTACACTAAGCTAGGGTTGACATAATCAGTTCTGCATTTTAGAGAGATCACTACCCTGACAGGGTGGAAGATGAATTAGAAGTGGGAAACCCTGGAGGTATGAAAACCAGGTTTAAAATTGTATACTTTAGGGATTATTTTGGCTACAAGTAACCAAAAAAACAAAACAAAAACAAAAAACAAAACGAGCTGAAAGTTGCTAAATGAAAAGAGTTTATTTTTCACAAATAATGGAAAATGAGAACATAAGCAATTCCAGGTTGCTCCAGGACTTGACAACGTCAGGGTTCAGAGGTGTAATTCTCTATCTTCTCATGGCTGCAGAATCACTGCAGCAGGTCAATGCTTCAGATTCGTTCACATCAACATCTAAAAATAGAGGAGTAAAAAAAAAAGGACTTCTCTCAAAGCTCCTTTTCATTGTGCAATGAGCAGGAATTCATTTCATATTTGTCTTCCAATGGATTTCTTTTATGTCCCATTGTCCAGAATTGAATCATATCCCAGGGTTGAACTACAATGGAAGCTAGAAAAGTGTATATTGGGCACTTTCTGCCTGTATCATGTGAAGCAGGTTCTGGCAACCTAGAAGAAGGAGGAGGAATAGTCACTGAGATTGATAATCAGTTACACAAAAGCCACTTCACTAACTAGGTGACAGTATTAGCAAGGGGATGAATTTAAGAATTGTTAGGGAGGTAGATTTAACAAGTGGGTTAACAACCATCTATCAGGATCATAGCGCTACCAGGAATTCTGATGCAAGACATCCGTGGAAGACACTGTGAGAAGGAATACCAAAGGGCAGTGCTTCTCAATCATTCTCTCATTATGGCATCAAAGTACATTACACATCTTTAGGATACAGTGGGATAATCTGACAAGACTCACTGGGAAGAGACAGCCATCCTGGGAGCTCTGGCACCCCAGGTCCTGTCCAGATCAGCTGGGGGATTAAGAGTAGCAACATTCTGGCACACCTGTAATTCAGTGCTGAGGTCCTCCAATTGGAAGGCTCTGTAAGATATTTGGGACAATTAGAGATAATAAAATAGCCAGTAGAGACAACATCTAATCATTGCTGCAAGAAGAAAATAAAGAAAATTTTCACGCTTCCAGAATGTAAAGTTATCCCAAGGAGGATGCTTGCTTAGACCCTTGATTTAAAATCCTCCTAATGCCTTTGGGTTACTGTTATCTGGTAATCAGATACTGAGACCCTCAAAATATGACTTCCTTTCAGGTAATTTACTAACTTGCATACAAAATTTAATTATTGTTGTCTAGGGCCTCATATTCAGAAATTGCATCTGGTTTTTGGTATGAAATTAAGATTTACACCCACACAGTGAGGTGATACCATCTGAATAATAAGAATCTCGACACCTAGGAGTCACCCTTGACACCCCCTCCCCTGCATTTGCAAATACAATCTGTCACAAAGTGCTGTCACTTTTACCTTCTAACACTCTCTTAGATCCATTAATTTCTATCAATGTCCACTTCACTACTCTATTTCTTATTTTCCTAATGCTACAAATTACCACAAACTTGGTGACTAAAAAAGACAAAAATTTACTATCACAAGTTCCGAGAGTCAGAAGTCTGAAATTAAAGTGTCGGCATGGCCAGTTCCTTCTGAAAGCTCTGAGGGGAGAACCTGTTTTCTGGACTTTTTCAGCTTCTGTAGGTGGCCTGCATTCTTTGGCCAGTGACCACTTCCTTTCATCACTCCAATCTCTCACTTCTATCGTCTCGTCTCCTACTACTGACTCTGACCCTCCTGCCCACCTCTTATAAGAACCCTTGTGATTACATTGGGCCCACCTGGATAATCCAAAATACTCTCCCCATATGAAGATCTTTAACTTAATCACTTCTGCCAAGCCCCGTTTACCATGTAAGGTAACATTTTCATGGGTTGCAGAAATTCAGAGTGGACAACTTATTCAGCCTGGCACACTACCTACTTCAAGCTTTATGTACCGACACTGCTATGGTGACTGAAAAACTAATCAATTTCACAGTTTCCCTCCTTACACACTGCTTCCCATTGCCAAAGTGTTTACAAAATGTAGATCTGGTTACAATACAAACACACACACACCACACAAACAAACATTAAAAATATTTCAGGACTTCCCTGGTGGCTCAGTGGTTAAGAATCCACCTGTCAACGCAGGGAACAAGGGTTCAATCCCTGGTCTGGGAAGATCCCATATGCTGTGGAGCAACCAAGCCTGCGAGCCACAACTACTGAGCCCATACACCACAACTACGGAAGACCATGTGCCCTAGAGACTGCATGGCGCAACTACTGAGCCCACGCACTGTAACTACTGAAGACCCCATGCTCTAGGGCCTGCGTGCCACAGTACTGAGCCCGAGTGCCGCAGCTGCTGAAGTTCACGTGACTGGAGCCCGTGCTCTACAACAAGAAGCCACCACAATGAGAAGCCCACGCACCACCACAAAGAGTAGCCCCTGCTCTCAGCAACTAGAGAAAAGCCTGCGCACAGCAACAAAGACCCAACCCAGCCAAAAAATAATAATAATTAAAAAAAAATTCAATAACATCCCATTGCTTTTTAGATTTTTTTTTAATCTTTAATCTGACCTAAAAGCCCCCAACTCACTCTGATTAGACATCATTGACTATCTTAGATCTTCAAATATATCATGTGTTTTGCCACTTTCTGTTTGTTCTACATGGAATTATCTTCCCTCCTCTGTCCTCCTCAACTCCCATCAACCTTCAGGTACTAGTTCAATCACTTCCCTTGGGAGGCCTTTCTGACATCCCTGAGTAGCCAAAGTCCACCTACACTATCATAGTGGCCACCATCTCCCTCCTACTTGTAGTTCTTTAACCTTTATTTGTGTGATTGATACCTGCCTCAGCAACATGCTTGTTTCAAGGAGAGCAAAACTGTCGTCTTTAATCAGCCCTGATTCCTCAGTGCCTAGCTCACTACTGGGCATGATGTAGGTTTTCAATGAATATCAGTTGAATAAATGAGTGAATGAATGAATATTCCAAGTCAAATTTGGCCACTGACTTGCTGTAAGAATTTATGCAAATCACTTGCCTGGGTCCCAAGTCTTTCGACTGAAACAGGAGGTAAGTTGACACCCTGGGACTCACCATCTTAGCCATTGAAAGATCCTAACATCAAAATTACTGATAAGCTAAGATTACAATTCAACCCTCTCCCATTGGATTTGGTCAATTAAGCATGCAACTATATAGAGTACTTTTGTTCACTGTGTTACACACTCCTGCTAAGACACACTCACGAGCCCCCAGCTGCCATCATTTTAAAATACAAAATGCAGTGACAGAATTGCAGAAGAGAAATGTAGAAACCTCTACAAGACATTCCACCACAATAGTTTCAAAGTTTAGTCTGTGCAAGAATCTCCTTGTATACTTGTTTAATATACATATTGTCTGAGCTCTGTTCCTGTAGATTCTGATTGCCTGGGTCTGTGCTGGGGCCGAGAAATCTGTATTTTAAATAAGCAGCCCAAGTGATTCCAATAACATGCTTTGGAGGAATTCCCTGGCAGTCCGGTGGTTAGGACTCAGTGCTTTCACTGCCATAGGCTGGGTTAGATAATTGGTCGGGGAACCAAGATCCTACAAGCCATGTGGCACAGCCAAAAAATAAATAAATAAAGTGCTTTGGTCACTCCTTGAGAAATTTGTACTGTTCAATGGTTAGCCATCTGAAAAGGTGTCCTCTTTAACAAAACACACAACTTAAAATGGGATGAGTGTAAAATGGTGAAGGAGAAAAAGGAGACACCTTCTTAGCCAGGATTAATAAGCAGAGTTGATGTAACTTATTATCATGGACAACTTTGCTCCCCAGGGGAGTTGGCAATGACTAGAGACAATTTCCCTTGTCATGACTGGTGAGATGCTGCTTTGCCAGGGATGCTGCCAAACATTCTGCAATGCACTGAACACTCCCCTCCCCCCAGCAACAAAAAACTATCCAGCCAAAATGTCAACAGAGCCAAAGTCAAAAACCCTGGTCTAAAGTCAAGATCACATGCAGTTAAATATGATTGCCATGCAACATACCCCAAAAGTGTCACATGACATGGGCCAGAACTTGCTGACCAAGACTTGGGACTAACTTGAGACACAATTTCAAGGTCTTGCTATCTCAGCACTTTTGGAGCTAAGCCACATTGTGAGGCTACTTAGTGAATTATCAGAGCAAGCAACTAATTAACGAAGCTTGCTATTTGATGTAGAACCCATGTGGTTTTCTTAAGAAATAATGTGACATCACAACAATGCCTGGATACATAATAGGCCCACTGACTCTAGTCAGAAGCATTTCACATGTGTTTCAGAATCAATATGAAAAAGAAATTCCAAGGAAAGTACATTTTTTGCTGCAAGCTTTTAGTCACTAGTGGGATCTGAAGGTCCTTTTTAGCATCTACCCTCTACTCCTGCTGATGCAAAATGGAGGAGCTGAGGTCTACTACTTGTGACACAAAGAGAGAGTTAGAGCCAGAAACTGGAAATGTGTATAAAATTAAAGCACAGAACCAACCAGCAAGCTGAGTTAGTGAAAAGGATCAAGTATGAGAAATTATGGTCTTTTGTGCTACCTTGGTACTAAGACAGACTTGCTGATGAGTAGAAGCATGACATTTCAACTTGTTTGTTAGCTACCCTTTGGAAGGCCTGAGATGCTGTTCTTCTGATGACCTTGAAAATAGTGTTTCCTATCACAGCTGAACAAAACATGATGGCAAGTTCAATCTACTAAAAGATAATTTCTTCAAAGTCTTTGCTGACCAAAAACTAAATATAAAAACAAATAAATTTAAATTTAAAAAGTTAGGACCTGTGTCCCAAAGATTTCTTTATCTTAAAATTTAAGGGGCTTCCCGGGTGGCGCAGTGGTTGAGAGTCCGCCTGCCGATGCGGGGGACGCGGGTTCGTGCCCCAGTCCGTGAGGATCCCACGTGCCACGGAGCGGCTGGGCCCGTGAGCCATGGTCGCTGAGCCTGTGCATCCAGAGCCTGTGCTCCACGACGGGAGAGGCCACAACAGTGAGAGGCCCGCGTACCGCAAAAAAAAAAAAAAAAAAAAAAAAATTAAGACTGTTCATTAGGAAAGTGTTGAAAATTCTGTCATTGCAACCAAGTGTGTAGGACATAGAAGCTTCAAAATGGAAATAATGAGGCATAAAGCAGATTATTAAAAGGGAGGATGATTGGAAAGGGAAGAAAAAATGGAACAGAACACTGCAATGCAAATATCATTGTCAAAGATAATGTCAGGAGCCTCAGAGGCAAGTCAAGGAATTGAAAAGGAATTGGTGTCTGAGGAATAATGGTATTTTTAGAGACAACCATAATCAACATACTCAGGAGTCATAGAACATTCTAAGTGGTCTCTGCCTGGCAGGCCTTAGAAGCAAGAAATATTTCCATTTATCTAATAGAAAGCTCTCCTGCTATAATTTTAAGTGTTTTTTTTTCTATTCTCAATAGAAATGAAAAAACATGAACTAGTTTTTCTGTAAATAGCAATAAAAAATTGAACAAAAGTATAGGAAAATAATTTTTTATACTTTCCTTTTTTGCTGAAAATGTTAACACCATTTCATCAACACTTTAAACATCAACAATGAGATATGTCTCCTTCTCTACTTATTTTGGGATAAGAATCAACAGGACTTGGGCCAGTACTCAAATTGTATGTGCACACAAATCACCTGAGGATCTTGTCAATGTGCAGAGTATAATTTGGAAGAGGAAGGCCCGAGATTGTGCAATTTGAACAAGCTCCCAGGTGATGCCCATATTTCTTGTCTGCAGACCATATTTTAAGTAACAAGGGAGTAGGCTTTTTCCTCTATGGCTTTAAATAATTATATTAATTCAACAAATAGTTATCAAGTGTCTGAGATACAGCACTGGTGATGGAACATTGAATAAAGCATGGTGCTTGTCCTCAAAAACCTTACAGCATATAGGCTACAGTGAGGGAATCAGACCTGCCAATTAATGATGGTGAGAAAGATAAACAGCAGCCCTGAGAACACAAATGGTAAACCAGAGCGTTCCCTGATTCCCACGCACAGAATCTTCAGAACATCAAATCAGACAAGGTCACGCTGTGACAATGATGGAGAGAGACAAAAACAAGGCCACTCTGTAGCCATACCAGAGAACAGATGAAAACAAGAACACTGTACAAACCACAAAAATGACTAAACCTCACCTTCAGTGCCTACTGCTTTTTTACCAATGACAACTTTAGTTTTGTTCCACTTCCTCAGTAAAAGTTGTTAAAATACCCAATCATAGAAATTAGGTCTGTTTCCTGATGTTACCTCTGGGAAGTGGACTAATGGTCCCCCAAAGACGTCGCCATCCTAATTCCAGAGCCTGTTAATATGTTATATTACATGGCAAAAGGGCTCTGAGGTTGCTAATCCACAAGCCTAGAGGTAGAGAGATTATTCTGGATTATTGGGGTGGGCCCAATGTAATCAAAAGGATCCTTAAAGTGAAAGAGGAAGGTAGGAGGGTCAGAGTCAGATCAGGGAGAGAGATTTGAAGATGCTATGCTACTGTCTTTGAAGGTGAAGGAAGGAGACACAAACCAAGGAAGTGGGGCAGCATCTTGAACTTGGAAAAGGCAAGGAAGTGAAATCGTCCACAATGAAAACAGCCCTACCAATACCTTGACTTTTGAACTTCTGACCTCCAAAATTGTAAGAGTAAATTTGTGTTGTTTTAAACCACTAACTTTGTGGAAAGTTTTTACAGACGGTATCCAATCCAGAAGAGACCACTGCCTCCTTTAATCCTCTCCAAAGTCAACTCCTTCAAGCCCAAATCCTAGAACAAGCTCCTCCTAACCCTCTTATTGAGACATCCTAGAGTTTCTCATGTTGCATGATCTCCGTCATCACAGTAAGTAATAAGCCCAACTTTGTTTGACTACGATGTGTTCCAGGTGGTCTTGGTTGGTGGGCAGAGAGTAGTGTGAGCACTGCCATATTAAACAGAGGTGAAGCTTTTCAGCTGGAACAAGGGAGGACCCCTGGGGTAGAGGAAGGCCTTCTGAAAGCTCCATAGGAGTTCACTGGATGAAGAAGAGGTTAGAAGACAGCAAAGAACCATTGCAGGAGAAAGGGAAGCATGTTATAATGAAGTAGGAAATGAGACTAGAGAAATCGGTGTTCTTATGAGCCACTAATTGATCTTTATCCTGAAACTGATCTTTATCCTGAAATCAGTAAGTAACCACAAAATAACCAGAGTTTGTGAAAAAAGTCATGTTATTAGATTGGCATTTTGAGAGATGATTTCATCTGTGGTATGGAAGATGGTTTGGAGATTGCCTGGCAGACCGGATAGGCAGCAGGTGTATTAATCCAGGCAAGAAACGATAACGGTATGAATGGAGGCAGAAATTAGGAGTGAAGATCTGCCACCATTTTGTAGAGATAGTGAGATGGGACTTGGTACCAAAGTAAAGAATGAAGCCTAATAATTATTAAGATTATTTGGCAAGCTTATGAAATACTGGAGGACCTTCATAACCTCATTTAGGGTCAAATCAGTAAGCACATAATGAATGTTTTGCCTCTGTTATCAGTGGTAGGATAGTGTGCTTGGAAGGAATCAGAAGACCTCAGCTTGATACCCTGGCTCAAGGCTCAGCTTTCCCAGTTGGTAAATATTTACTCACTTGGGAAAATTACTTAATTTCCATCAAATTACTAATGATACCTATTTCCCAAGACAATTGTCAGAATTAAATAAAATTCTATGGATGTATTCTGTAAACTGTTAATCAATATGTACATTTAGGTACAGTTATTTATGGCATAAGAAGTGCATTAGGGACTTCCCTGGCAGTCCAGTGGTTGGGACTTCGCCTTCCAGTGCAGGGGGTGCGGATTCAATCCCCTTGGCTAGCTATAGCTTGACATTTTCTTTACAAATGAGTGATGCAGCCTCAAACAAATTAAACTTTTCGACACTGGTTTCCTCTTCAGTAATATAGTACATAATGAAATCTGCCTCAAAAAACCTGTTATTGTTTTATTAAAATTATATATTTTTGTATCTGTTACATAATTACTACAGGAGAAAAAGAGATAAGTTTTTGTTGTACTTAATCCCTTCTTGTCCCTCATTAAGGTATTTATGTTAGGTTCAAGAGGACAGGTGGACCAACCATACAGATTTTTTTCCTTCGCCTTCCCTAGAACCCATTAAATTATAGCAAAGGCTGGAAGCCAACAATGACAGAGAGAATTGTAGGGACAACATCAGTTGAGGGGAGATTAACTAAAGGTCTGGATGACGGAAAGGAGACGAAGGGAAAACAGAAAGAAGGAGAAACTATGAGAGGA
Organism: Orcinus orca; assembly: GCF_937001465.1. NCBI lineage: Eukaryota > Metazoa > Chordata > Mammalia > Artiodactyla > Delphinidae > Orcinus > Orcinus orca. The sequence continues at coordinate 135,294,674 of NC_064563.1, forward strand.
GGGGAGTACAAGCAACAGTAAGCTGATCTTCCCTTCAAATTCCCAGGGAGGACTGGGCCTCAGAACACTAAGAAAAATAACAGGATTGGGGCTGAAACAGAGATAAGCTGGTTAAATGAAAATCTCATTGAAGAACAGGGTGGGGTAGGGCAACTTGTGTTGTCACTTGAACTTTAGAGCAAAACTTTAGATCTTTATACACTGGCATTTGAGGACCTCATCCAGCCTAAAGTTCAGCCACCCCTCTCTTACCCTAAAGTGAATTCTGCCTGTCAGTGAACTTTTCCCCCATACCCAGAGCTCCAGTGCAGCTCGTCAGCGTGTCATTATTAAATCTGAAAGAATCACTGACAATCATAGCAATGACTGTTATAACATATGAGAGGATAGAAATTAGCATATGTAGCAATGATACCATAGCAATAAGTACACTTAACACCTATATCATAATTTCTAAATACCGGTCTTCACCTAAGGGATCTAGTGCTTCCATGACTGAAGGAGAAAAGTTCAAGATAATCCTGGAATATCTTGTTGAGCCAGAAAGGAAGACATTGATCAAAGAGCACTGGGAGCCATTTCTGAAGGACAAAGGAGCCAGCATGAAGATGTCCCCACTCTCCAAATCTGGGACAATTTGAGCATCAAAATTAATAATAATGATATGGATGGTAACACATTGAGTAAAATAAGAATCCTCAAGCCCATATTGATATAGATATTGATACTAATAAATAAGCACACAAAAAATAAGTGGGGAGAAGAGAAATTTCTTACGTAGAATGCTGAATAATAAATATAGAAGGAATTAGAAAATTGTGAATGGATCCTTAAATAGTGGGTGAAAGCTTGATAAGGAATAGAATAAATATTTACATAGTGTCAAAGTATCGACACAAATTAATTATTAATTACAAAGGGAGAAATAGCAAATTTGCAGTGAAGAAACGTGGACACTACTTTCATCAAGTGATCTAGGTAACCACCAACCAAATTTACATGAACCAACATAAAGTGTCTCTTGATACAATGCAATGAAAAGGATATAGCGTCACTTCTATGGCATTTCTACCAAAAAATGCTAAACATGAATCTAATCATGAGGAAAGTTGGATAAACCCAAATCAAGCTATGTATATATATATATATATATATATATATATATATATATATCTTATAGGCTGTCTCATATTTTGGGTCCTTGGAAGGAAATGAGTGGATAATCATTTATAACACGTTAATTGGCATAAAATAGGAGACTATTAAATTTCCCGTAAATATTGAATAAAGTATATTTAACTCTTAAGGGTCAGAATTGTGTTTTATTTATCTCTCTGTCCCCAAATTTTAGGACAATGCTTGGTGTTGTAGCTACTTGGTGAGTGTCTTTTGAATGAGTATCTCTTGAAGATACTCAGTGTCTCAGGCCAGAGACTGCTGCAGGTTTTTACAGCACCTCAAGTTTTAACACAGTGACCAGAGCCCAATAACTTCATACATAAATGAAGTTTATATTGGACTCTACAATATTTTGCAACCATAAAGCAGAGATTCAACAAATCAATGAACAGTTATTGAGCATCTTCTCTGACACAGACAAGGGTGCAATAAATACTTGATACATGAATGCATGAGCTTTCATTCAAACAGAGCAGAAGTTTCTCAGGAAATAAGATAAGAAGCATTTTCTAAGTACGGAACACATATCATTTCAAGTGCTTCTGATGGCAACTATCATTCCAAAGAACAAATGCTTCATTTTAAATACAGCTAAATATATATAATCAGAGGTGAAGAAGGTAGGAAAAATAAAACCCATCAATCAAAAAGGGAAAAAAATACTATGTGATTTTAGCTGTCAGCTTCCCTTTACTGACCAAATCTTAGAATGTCTTAAAAACAGAGTGCCATAACTCAGTCCATTTAGTGAACTTTTTCCAACAGTTTATGGGGTTCAAATCTCTCTAGGACTGAGTTCCATAAACAGCAGGAAAAGGGGATAAAACAAAATGGAATTGTGTCACTAATGAAAGGAGGAAAGAAATATTTTTTAACATTCAACAACTAAGAAATATTCCTGTTTATAATCAGCATAGAGAAACACTAACAACTGCGGTATACAGACTATACAGCTGACTCTTGAACAGAGTGGGTTTGAACTTCAAAGGTCCACTTATATGTGGATATTTTTTAATAGTAAGTACTATAGTACTACACAATCCACAGTTGGTTGAATCCACAGAGTCAGAGAGAACCTCAGCTACAGAGAGCTGAACATAAACTATACATGGATTAATCCCCACATTGTTCAAGTGTCATCTGTATTTGGATTAAATTTAGGACTTTTTAAAAATTGAAATCTCAACATAAAGGGACAAAATTATTAGGCATCACCCTATCTTGCTGTACAGTCTGAAATCAGAGTAAGATTTGATTGAAGTTCACCATTACAGGTTGAAAGTGGTTGATGAGTACAAAAAACAAAACAAACAAACAAGCATCATAAAATAAACAACCAGAACAAAAATATTTGTGCTAAATGAATTTGATTTATTGAGATGAACAGCAAAACCCCTTCCTACTCACACCTAATTGTAATGCATTGACGTTGATGTAGAAATTAATGATACATGGGCAGAGCAACCATAAGAGACAAACTGCCTGCTTCACTAGTAAAAATTCAGGTATATTGGAAAAATATATCTTGCTTTAGCTGTAGATGAGTACCAGTTCAGCATTTTATGCCTGGGTGACTTGTTCAGCATCATCAAAGACGAGGATTTCAGCAAGAAGTCAGCGAGAAGATGGAAGATGTATCTCTCAAGCATATCTGGAAGCAGGAAGACAGACTTTGTTTTTCAGGTTGTTCTGTGCACCAAGTAATGACTACAGAGTCATCTGCAGCCATGGTCCATCAGTAAGTGCTGTAGCCAAAGCCAGAGCCAGAGCCCCATGGCCGGCAAAAGCTGCCATCATAACCATAGCCTAGGTTGCTAATGTTGCTACCACCAAAGCAGTAGCCCAGGGAGCTGTAGCCATTTCATCCATAACCGTAGTTCAGGGGAGAGCCCAGGGGCATGACGCAGTTCAGGAGTGTGGCTCTGAAGGTCCTGTGGAAATCGGTTGCCTAGCAAGGATTACCTGGGAAGTAGCTTCCACAGCAGAAGTAATGAGTCATGGTGGCAGGAGTTGAGAAGGATTTGGATAGATTGCAAAAAGCAATTTACCCAAGAATGAATGAAGTTCTTGTCCTGCACAGGGCCTTTTATACCTCAAGCTGGTGGGCATGACATGCTTGCCTAGACATCTTATGATAAATTTGCATAGATAATTCTATTATTGTTAATAAAATGCATATAAAGGAACCCACAGACTCATTGCCCACATTTTTGTTGGCTTTTCTATCTGCAAAGGAATGTGTCATATCTTCAAAGCCAGTGGCCATCTTTGACACACAATTGAATTCTTTTCATCGGTGTTCCATGGTTTAACCCATGTTCTGATTGCATCATGTGAGACTCTTTAAATCCTCTGATTAAAACTCCTCCCAACTGATATAGCTAAACTAAAAAAAGCTTTGGCAACCATGTAAACACTTCTACACCTTCTTGAAATTCTCTCCATTTGTCATTCAAAAGCATTGGTATACCAACTGTTTAATGGGTATGGAGGTTTTTTTGGAGTAAAGAACAATATTTGGAACTAGAGATGGTAGTTGCAAAACATTGTGATGTACTAAATACCACTGAATTGTTCACTTTAAAACTGGCTCATTTTATGTTATGTGAATTTCACCTCAATTATTTTTAATTTTTAAAGCATTGCTACAGAAATCCAGCAGAGCAAGTCTTTTTTACAGAGGCTGTAAGAACACTAAATAATAGGATAGCTATGGATAATGTAGTAGTAATTTTCATGTATTTCATTTATGAGCATTATCCTTGTTAACATGTCTTTTTTTTCCATGGAGAACATACAATCTTTGGTTGTAAATCATCTTGAACATTGCCAAACTGTCTTGTTGTGGAGTTGCCACACTGGGGTGGAGTGGAATGGTGCCCAATTTAAAGTCATGTTATACCATGCTTGGTTCTTATTGACTCCTAGTAAAACAAGCTTGGATACCATGATCCATTATGAAATACCAGTTATATTTAAAAGTGCAGCACTTACTTCTGCTCCCATTTTGCAGAAGTATGTCCACTTTTCATGACAAAAGTAAACCAGAAAGCATTTGAGCTCAGCAAAGCTAAGTCTATTCCAATTCAAATGTTTAGGAAAGAATCATTTTTATACAGCCTAGTTTCTCTGAAAATAGATAAAGAAAACTTCCTGGATACCAACTCCTTTGTATATTCCCCCCTTAATGGATAACCATAGAGCCCAAAGGGCAAAATATTCCAGACATTTCTCTGTTAAAATTCCTCCTCCCTGAGGTTCTCTGACAGAAGAACTTCCTACAGGTCATATTATTTAAGTTTGGACATGCTTTTTTTTTAATTCTAAAAACTGATTACGTTATGAGAGTTTATAGTTAGAGAGAATCAAAAAGATAAGGTCTATTTTCAAATTCAATTTTTAACAAAAGGAATGAATTAAAATAAGAGGCTGTATCCTCAAGAGTCCAAATTATATAAATTCTACATAAGCTAATCCAGAAAACTCAAAAATATGTGTGGGAGTCAGAGAGGGCAGAGGTGACTGCTCTCATTCAATTGTGACTGTTCAGTGGTTACTTGAGAATTTTTACTGCTGATTCTACCATGCAATGACTCCTGAACCTTCTGGATCTACTGCCACCAGGTGGCAGTGGTATTTATTTCAGTTAGTCTGAACTACAGGACTGGAATTGGAGGGTTATCAAATGTAAACAGGCAGAAGAACGCCCTAAATAACTTGTTTGAAATTCAAATTTCCAGAGCTATCCTCTCCCTCTACCACCATGAGATCCTGGAAATCTGTATTTCTAATGAGTATCTCAGGAGATTCTGATGAATAAATCATCCTGATAAATTCTGGACCAGTCTTTCATGAGATTTCAAGGACTCTGTCTTTGCTTGGCTGTGTGAAATTGCCCTGAGCTGCTTATTTCTCTTTGACAGGCATGTTCAGTGTCAGTCACAGGTGACCTATTCTCTGGGTGATAGAGATAATTAAAGAAAAAACCTTAGTTTGTCTTTTCCATTCCCTTGTGCTCTGTTTCTTTTCTCAGGTCACACCTGAATAGAAAGGGAAGTAACTACAGTGTGTCCAGGCATATTTTACCAGGAGGTAAAACCCACCTGAGCTGTCCTATGAATCACTTACCCGCAATTAAAAAAAAAAAAAACTATTTTGCTTGTTTTTTATTTTCCTATATCCTCTTAGACTTTCCCAGAGAAACTCCTTAGCCAAGTATTTGATTCAATATTTTTTATTTTAAATATTAGTAATAATAAATATACATGAAGGGCTCACTCTGTGCTAGGTTCTGTTCTAAACACTTTATGTATACTACTTGTTTATATATCTTACCATATACATTGTGTATATATGTATATTTAAGAGGACTTATTAAGAGGACTTACTATGCACATTTTTGTTTTTTTGGTTGCACCACACAGCATGCAGAGTCTTAGTTCCCCAAAACAGGGATCGAACATGCACCCCCTGCAGTGGAAGTGTGGAGTCTTAACCACTGGACCACCAGGGAAGTCCTGCTATGCACTTCTCTAAGCACTTAACAAATGTTAATTCATTTAATGTTTGCAATGATCTTATAATATGGGTATTACAATTTTTCTAATAAGAAAACTGAGGCCAGAAAGTTTAAGTCACACAGTTAATAATCAGCAAAATCAAACTCCAAATCTAACCCATATAGCTCCAAAGCCATGTTCTTCCCAGTTTTTCTCTACTGCCTTTGATGTTAGTGATACTTTAAAGGGTTTCAGCTTATAAAGTGCCTCAGATCACTTTATGTTCTTGAACAGATCAAGGAAAGACTAGTTTTTTCTGCCATGACAAACAACCCAAAGTCTAGATGCTTGGAAGAATCAGAGGTTTATTTCCTGCTCACACTACACATCCCCTCAGGTTGGTGGGTGTCTTAGATGGATGACATTCTCATTCAAAGGCTTAAGCTGACAGTTGTCATCTAAAATATTACTAATAGGGGAAGGGCATGTGGCAAATCATACACTAGCTTCCAAAAACTTCCACCCAATGTTGTGCATCACTGCCACACTCTTCCCACTGCACAGCCCTACCTAACTTCACTAGCCATACCAGCAATGCTGTGTGCCCAGAGGAGGAAGTCCACGATGTTGCCCAGCAGCATTAATGACTCCCATGGAGACTTTATACTCATTACACAGACTACAATAATTTCTAAAACATAGTTTAGCAATGTTTCTAAACACACTTTCCAAAATTTAGATAATTAGATAAAAACAAATAAAAAGGGTTTTTTAAGACTTTACATAATATAATTTAAAATAGTTCTGATATTTTATGTTGTAAAACATATTTTTCTATGCAGTTCATTCACTATCAATCTGTACACGTTTATGGATTACTTGATAGTTTTCATTTTTTTTCTTTCTCTTCTTTCCTCCACATCTGCCTAGTCACTATGTAATCTAATTGAGGGAAATGTTGCCATAAAAATTAGTTTTACACGGAATGGGAGAAAATATTTGCAAACTATGCAACTGACAACTATGCAAATAGTTCATACAACTCAATATCAAAAAAGTAAACTACCCAATCAAAAAAATGGGCAGAAGACCTAAATAGACATTGCTCCAGTGAAGACATACAGATGGCCAACAGGCACATGAAAAGATGCTCAACATACCTGAGTATTTAATGGGTATCTTTATCAGACAATAATTAGGCTCTACAGTATAGCCCTTCAGCTCCTACAAGAATCATCTTTGTTTAGGCTCTAACCAGTGTCAAGTAGATATAAAATGATGGTGCTTGCCCATTCCCTCACAAGATATCTCTTACCTCACACCCAAAGGTTTCACCTCTAACATCTAAAAAAGACATTGACAAGCCTATGTGGTACCCATGTATGTATAGTCTGGAAGTGTGGGGAGTTAATGCTCTAAGGGGTGAACCTTTGTACAAGAGAGATGGGAGTCAATGGACTGTCCTGGATAGTTAGGCAATTTCTTGGGAAATGGTCCTATAGAATCAAGCACTTAGTTGTATTTAGCTGTAGTCAACTTAATAAAGCATCTTAATCTGAGGTGTCCACCCTTCCCTGTTTCACTTCCCTGCTCCCTAAGAAAGAAAATATACATAAGCCCTTCACCAGAAACTTTGATTTCTGAAGAAACTAGACCAAAACAACACCTCAAAAAAGTTCCTTTAAATATACCTTTGCTGAGATGCAACTCATATATGATAAATTTCACTCTTTTAAAGTGCACAGTTCAGTGATTTTTATAGCCTCAGAGCTGTACAACCATCACCACTATTCAATTTCAGAACAATTTCATCATCTCAAAAAGAAACTACAGAGACTTCCCTGGTGGCACAGTGGTTGAGAGTCCACCTGCCGACGCAGGGGACACAGGTTCGTGTCCCGGTCCGGGAAGATCTCACATGCTGTGGAGCAGCTGCGCCCGTGAGCCATGGCCGCTGAGCCTGTGCTTCGCAACGGGAGAGGCCACAACAGTGAGAGGCCCGCGTACCGCAAAAAAAAAGAAACTACATCATTAAAGTCTCTCCCCATTCACAACCACCAATCTAAGTTCTGTCTCTATGATTTTGCCTCTTCTGGACATTTCACATACATTTAATCCTACTACATGCAGCCTTTTGTGTCTGGCTTCTTTCTCTTAGTATAATGTCTTTAAGGTTCATCCATGTTGTAGCATGAATCAGTATTCATGCTGAATCATGAATCATTCTTTTTTGTTGCCAAATAGCATTGCATTTTATGGATACACCACAGTTTTTTTAATCCATTCATCAATAGATGGACTTCTGGGTGTTTCCAATATTTGGCTATTATGATTAATGCTGCCATGAACATTTGTGTAAAAATGATTTTTAATATGTCAAAACTTGAGCTCCTAATTTTCTCCCATATACCTATTCCTCCCCTAGCCTTTCTCATCTTAGTAAATAACACTGCTATATAATTGCCCAAAACAAAAACTTAATTCTTTTTTTCATATAATTCCTTTATCCAATCTGTCACCATGTCCAATCAGCATTGCCTCCAAAATACATCTCAAATCTACATACGTTTTTCCATTCTCATTGCTGTGATATAGTCAAACCACCACCATCTCTACCTAGAACTATTGCCATAGCATCCTCTCTGGTTTCCCTTTTCCCTCTTTTAGTCTCCCTCCACATCAGCTAAGTTAATATGATCTTTTCAAAATAAAGTGTGCTATACCCTACTTAGAAAGTCTTCAGTGACTTCCTGTTGTTCTTAGAAAAATAAAATTTCAAACTTCTGACATGGCCTGTTTCCTGTCTAACCTTCCAATCTACTTCATCGTACTCTTCCTCCCTTCCTATGATCCAGCCACAATGGTCACCCCCTCACTGTCTGTCACCCCTGGCAGTAGGCACCTTGTCTGTCTTATTTGTGCCTAACTAATACATAGCTGAAACTCAATAAATATCTCTTAACCTCTTAAATGTATGAATGAATGAAATAGTTGTTGGAGTGTGTGATAAAAGATGAGTATGATTTGGACAGGTGAAGATAAAAAGATATTCAGGATGAAGGAACACCATCAGCAAGGAAAGAGCAGAATTGTCTGTGTTGGTTTAGGGATTGGTGAGCTGATCCATTTAGATGGAGGAATGTACATATGGAGGGAAATTAAGTTGAAATTTCCAGCAAATCAGTGCCATAGTTAGAGAAAGGATGGTCTTACATGCAGGGCAGGTGTGGGAAGAGATAAAGAGCTGCTACCAAAGGATTTAATGAGGAAATGATGTGATTAGAACTGGCTTAGTTTGAATAATGGATTGTAGGAGAGAGCTATGGAGAGACACCTATTAATATTCTATTAGAATTGTCAATTCAAAAAAATAATCAAGCATCTGAGTGAAGCTTGGCAATAAAAATGGTAATAAGAAGACAGGTTTGAGTGACATTATGGAGGGAAATTGTATGGGACTTATTTAGCAATGAATAAGATGTCATCTATGAAGGAAAGAAAGGAACACAAAAAATCACCTCTGGTACCCGGGTAAAAGGTGCTTCTAGTAATGGCAATAGAGACATCAGGAGAAGGATTTTAATTTTAAAGGGGTCACTTGTGCCAAAGAGATTATAAACATTTGGAAATAAAGAAAAACAGCTTAGAAGAAAAAAAGCTAAATACAATGATCAGGCTTTCATCTTTCTTAAAGTAATACTTTAAGCAATGTTGGTAAATAAGATCCGTTGGGTAGAAGAAAAAGACTGAGAACAGAACACTGGAGACACTGGGATTTTTAGGGGGATAAGGAACAACAGAAGTCAGAGGTGTCAGTAAATGAGGGTCAGAGTATAGTGGGGAAGTCAGAATTGCACCGATGATTCTTAAAAATGAATAAACATAGACTATCCTTTACAGATGATGATTAAGGAAGGAAAGAAAAATGACGAGAAAAGAGCTCGAAGGGTAGAAGGATCAAGCATTAGTTTCCGCTATGGGTGATATATATGTTATATATATGTTTCATATATGTAATATGTTTTATATGTGATAGATATGTATACACACAGAGAGACACACACACACACACATATATATATATATATATACACACACACACACACACACACACATAAACCCACATATATCACATACAGTTTGAGTAGCTCCATTGGTGCAATTCTTAATCACTTGCAGTGAAGATTCTCCCCTTTCTTTCACTGAAATTTTCCTCAATGTTAAAGCTAGAGGAAACATTGGTCCAGCTCTCTCTTCATTTTATATATGAGGAAAGTGAGATTCAGGGAAGAAAGTGAAATATCCCATGTCACACTATCAGTGTTGATTTGAGCCTAAAATCAAGGGTTTTTTAAAATTTTTTATTTCTTTTATTGAAGTATAGTTGATTTACAATGTCATGCCAATCTCCGCTGTACAGCAAAGTGACTCATTTATACACACAAAATCACGAAGTTTTGAGTCCTTGTCTATTACAGACTTGAATCCAACCAGTTTCTCAGGGGAAAAAAACTGATTCTTTTTTTGCACCTTACCTCCTCTGGTGGGCAAACCTAAGCTGGCTCCCATGACTCCTGCCTCTTGGTATTCACACCCTTGAGAAATACTTCTGAGTGTGCAGGACCTGTGACTTGCTTATAATGAATTGAACATGACTAGAGTGACAGCATGTCACTTCTGTAATTATATTACACAGCATTGTAACATCTGTCTTGCTGAGAGGCTCTCTCCCTTGCTGGTTTTGATAAAACAAGTACCATGTTTCAGAGACCCACATGGCAGGGAACTCCAGCCAGCAGCCAACCAAAGAAACTGAGGCCCTCAGTCCAATAAGCTACAAGAATTGAATTCCACCAACAATGATGTGAACTTGGAAGTGGATCCTTCTCCATTCAAGCCTTGAGATGAAGCTGCAGCCCCAGCAGGCACTCTGGTTGCAGCTTTCAAATGAGACACTAAGACACAGAACCCAGCAAAACTGTGCCCAGAATCCTGACCCACAGAAACTGGGATAATGTAAGTGTGCTGTTTTAAACCACTAAGTCTGTGGTGATATTGTTATGCAGCAAGAGAAAACTAGTACAACCCATACACAAATGCACACACACACACTCACACAAGCACAGATGCAATTTGTCACTCATCCAAAAGGCTCCAAAATGTATCTCAAATCCTCTCATATTTCTCCATCACCAATGTCACCAGCCACCAAAAGCCATTATCTCTTTGCTCTACTCACTGCTTCAATTTTGAGGTGAATTAGTCTTCTGCCCCCTGCATGGCACAAGGAAGAAGGGGTATATACCAGCTGATACAGTTGCTCCTAAATAACTGCCCTCTTCACCATTGCACCAGGCTATCAAAATTGTTCCCACCATCGGGGCTACCCTGGTGGCGCACTGGTTGAGAATCTGCCTGCCAATGCAGGGGACACGGGTCCGAGCCCTGGTCTGGGAATATCCCACATGCCGCGGAGCAACTGGGCCCGTGAGCCAAAATTACTGAGCCTGCGTGTCTGGAGCCTGTGCTCTGCAACAAGAGACGCCACGATAGTGAGAGGCCCGCGCACCGCGATGAAGAGTGAACCCCGCTCGCCGCAACTGGAGAAAGCCCTCGCACAGAAACGAAGACCCAAAACAGCAAAAATAAAATAATTAATTAATTAAAAAATAATTGCTTCCACCTGTTTCAACAGTCCTGCATGTGACCAATCCTCTCTGCTTTCCATCTTTAAGAGATGCCTTATTTCTGCTCTCATCTGATAGCAATCTTTTTATTTTTCCAGGATTGTTATGATTTGTTCTTTTTGTAAAAAAGAGATTATCCTTTCTATCATTTCTAGGGATATGGAGAAAGAGTAGGAGGTAGGTGCCTGTGTTTAGTCTGTCATTTTGATACAATACCCTTTCCAGAGTAATTTTCACTATATTATGCTGCTTCCCCCCAAATCCATTTATAGACATTTTTCCTGGAATTAAATTCTGGCAGGGACTTTTTATAATGGCTCTTGTAAGTACTATGCAGCCACTGCAAATTATATTTATGAAGAATATTTGATGGCATTGCCAAATTCTCACACTATAATGTAAGTAATAAGTCGGGATAAAAACTGTATGAATCTCCATCCCCCCTGAGGTGAAATTTTAAGCCATACTATTGAATGATATTCACAAGAGAAATAGAAAAGGGGGCTGGAAATGGACCTTGGGAAAGCCCCAAGAGGCAGAGAAGTAGAAAGAGAGAAAGTCACAGATATATATATATATATAGAGAGAGAGAGAGAGAGAGAGAGAGAGAGGCACTAAATAAGACTATGGAAGTCCTGGAAGGCTTCCTGGGATAGGACACAAGCTGATTCTTAAAGGTGAGTAGAAGGGAACCAAGACAAGTGAACAAAGGAATAACAGGATCAAAGGGTCAATGGAGGGAAAGGAAGGGGATCAGAAAAGCATTGTAAATTTTAGACTTTGAGACATATCCTTTCACAGAGCCTGGCACACAAAAGTGTGCATTTTTTAATAATGAGCATTTTTTAAATATATTAATAACTGGTGCTAACTGACTGATTAATAAAGTAAAAAAATGTTCTGAATGAAATCAATATTGTAGCCTTTTTATGGTGCCAAACAGGCAATGTCAACCTTGAACAGTCTTGGGAGCCATGTCCTAAAACTTGCTGCCCTCTGCAGACTGTCATCGTCACCGGCACTCCTCAGAGGAGCCGGGCCTTGGGCGGCCTCCAGTTCCTCCCTCACATGCGTGAGTCATCTCACTTTGAATCACCCCCGCTCATTTTATTCCAGTATCTTCACAGGGATAATACAGACTGGGGCCAACAGAGAGGGACCAGGAAATATTAACTCCCAAAAAGCAACCCATCGATTCTTACTAAATACCTTTAATCTAACTTAGCTGTGCTTCTGAGTTACTAGTCTACCTTTCAGAGCAGAGATCGACCTAGAACAATTGTCCTAGAACAATTATTCTTACGTGGCCTTTGGCTATTTTCCTCCTGAATTTTTCCATTCTTCAGTTTTATCAGCAAAGAACATAACACGGCTTTAGGTAAGAACGGAGAGATGGCTGTTGGCACAGTTAGTCCAAGAATATCTGTTTCCTTGGTCTGCCAAGCAGAGAAACAAACCAATTTAAAATAAATCATAAATAAATAATTAAAAAACATTATCAGGGCTCCTAAATGTCATAAAACGGTGGGCCTTAGATCACCTCGTAGTGATTGGTCTCATGATTCTATGCATTATTTTATATATGACTCAGTAGAACACTTCTTTGTCAGTGCACAAAAGTTGTATCAAAACATAAGAAGAATTTTTACTATACCGGACTTAATGTCCTCTATAAAATTGAAGTTTGAAAGTCAGAAAATTTGGAGATAAGTTCAAAACCGGCAGTGAACAAGGAAAGCTCTTATCTACAGTATCATGAAAAATATATTTTTTAAAGATTTTGTCTTACGATTCAAGAAAAACATCATCATTAAATGTATTTATTCAGTCAACAAATATCTATTAAGTATATTTTATATAGAAAGTATTGGAAAGTCACTGTTGAAAATATAAACATTAAAAGATACAGTCACACATACCCTTTTAAAGATGTATTTTAAGTTGTGTACAACTTGTAGAGGAAATGTTGGTTTATCCTTTAAAAAGCTCTTAATCGTTTGTCATTTGATGCCATTTGAGGAACTATAGGAGGCTGTCTATGACTGAAATGGACAATCTGACTGGGACTGTAGTGAAAATAAAAACAACTCTACAATTAAAATCAGAGAGAGATCTCTATGCTGATTGGTTTGATTTTTAAAAAAAGAGGAAATAACTGATTTAGTTATGCTGATAGGGACTGTGGTAAAAACAAGAATCGTGTTAGAATAGATAAATTACGGAAGTCATTGAATTTTTGTCAGAAGAATGAAGATAGTGTTAGTAATGGGCCATGATTTCTCACTGGATTGACTAGCCCTATTCTAAGAGAATGGGATCATGTAAAATAATAAATACTATTATAGAGATAAAAAAAAGATACAGTCACAGACTTTCAGAAATTTGTTGGGGGAGCAGGAATAAAAGAGATGGGTATAAATTATGCTGATACCTAGGAATACCAAGAGCCATCAGAAAGTGAATTCACTAGTCTGAGTTGAGAGTGGGGTGGATGGGAGTCAGACTGGAGACCTGAGATTCATGAAAATAGTTGGGAGAAGCTGTGGGAAGTATGCCATGATAATAACCATGATAGAAATAAAAATTAAAATAAAATAAACTATCACTTCTAAAAGTAGAGAAGCACAAATAGCAAGTCCAGTCAGGAGCACTGAAGAACTTTATCTTTGAAATAACACAAATAGTTGGATTAATGAACCCACAGAGAAACAAAGGATTCATATTAAACCTAGAGAACCAAGTTGCCTTCCCAGGTCTAACAGAGGACTGAGATATCTTCTCACCAATAAAACCATACTTATTTTTAACTAGTCCCAGGCAAGTTGCCCAAAGTTTTTTATATATAGGCTATTTTCATCTTTTCTTTTCTGAACACTCTCTTATGACAGAGATAGAAAATAGAACTATTCCTACACAAAGAGTCTGAGCATTGGATTAATACTTTAAAACCCTTTGAGGCATCTTCTAAAAGCCTATAAAATTCAAACTATTCTCTTAAGCAAGGAAGTGATATATCACTTAATATCACTATTTCATTGGGTATGAAAAAAAGAAGTAGAGAGCAGTTTTTTTAAAAAACACTAAAATTATGACTGCTAGTCATGATTAAGACCTGGATTTTGTGACCTCTAAAATTTATACTTTTCCTTGTGGACACAAATACCTTTCACCACATTTGGACCATCGGTAAAGTTCCCATAGACCCAAGAAGGACTGTTCTGACAGACTGGATATTATTAATATTATAACTAGTACCAATAAGAATAACAGCAAAAATTATTATTTGTTTAATACTTAATATATCTGGCACTCTTCTAAGTATTTTACATGTATTATTTCTTGTAGTCTTAACAAAATCCTAATGAGGGATCACCTTCTATTATTATTCCCACATTACAGTTGAGGATACAGAGGAAAAGAGAAGTGAAGTAATTTACCCAGGGTCACATGGCTCTTAAGTGTCAGAGCTGGAAGTTGAACCCAAGGGATATGAGTAAAATGATAAGAGTAAATGACAGAATAAGCAAGAGTCTAATAAAACAATATCTTAGGACAAAATCAAGGTTAAAGCTTGACTCAAGGCACACGAATCAGTATTTTGTATTATGATTTTATTGCACTTTTTAGCAGTAAATAGTGGTTCAGAAAGAAGGAGTAGACTATAAGGGTTGTTGCATTCCCTAAGGTTGGGTTCTAGTGCAAAGAAAGGAGTTAAGAATGGCAAGAGATGCTGAACTACCTCAGAAAAGCCAAATTAAATTGGGTAACAATGGTATCTAGATAAAACTGAATTGATGGGCATGCACATAGGGAAGAGAATAGCCTTTCATTGTGCAACTTTCATAGAAGTGCTTGTTTTATATTGCAATTTATTAATGATGTCACCATCAGAAAAGAAAAATGGCACAACTCCCTTAAAGGGCAATGTGGCACTATCTAGCAAAATTTGACATGCATTTACTTTTTGACTCAGAGATCTCTTTTTAAGTTTCTATCTCAATGATTCAATGACAAAAATTAGAAATGACATATGCACAAGCTATTTGTTGCATCACTTTTTGTAAAGGTAAACATTTAAAAACAACCCACCAATAGTAGACTGGTTGAATAAACTATGCTACATCCATACAATTTGGTAGTAAGCAACTCTAAAGTGAATGGGGGAAGATCTCTATGTACCCACAGGGAGTTAATTTAGAATTTCTAAGCAAAAATGGCACTGTGCAGAGTATTTGCCTCATGCTATATATGGGGTAAGAAATAGAGATATACAAGTATTTATCCATATTTGCTTACAATGTTTAAAAGAAAGAGTGGAAAAATGAATCAAAAACTTGTAAAAATAGTTACCAATAGAAGCAAGGAGAGCAGAATGAAGGGCATAGGATATACCTCATTTTATATTTTTGACTTTGAAATCATGTAACTATTTTAATAAATTTTAAAAATTAAACTGAAAGAAAAAAGGAATCTGAAAATTGAAAGCAGTATGAAGCAAATGAATCTAACCACATCTCATGTTGGTGGCATAACAACTCAAAGAATTATTTCAAGTGATTCTAACATACAGAATTTGGGTTATGCCTCCCTGGAGGTAAAATAATTCTAAAATGAAAAGAAATATTTTTAAAACCTTAAGTGTGTTCAGTAATCTTATTGTTAGTAATAATATTTGTCTTGTTATTCTGAAACGATTACAAGTATCAGATAAAGTAAATAAAAAACAAAGATTTTCAGCTTAAGACGGGGACAGAAATGCTTAAAGTCAAAGTAGTTAAGTAAAACTCTTTAAATCTGAATTAGAAATATCAGGAAAAAATTCATTACATAATTTTCTCCTTAAAAAATTATGGATTTCCTGGTTCTGTCTACTAAAATTGTCTACAATGGCAGCTCAGTAGCAGTGGGACAAATAGCATTCAGACTGTGTACTCTTAGCACCATTTTGGATCTAAAGGAAAGAACTCTTTAGGGAAATGACTGATTCCAAGTCTGGCAGGAAATGTACAAAGTAAGCTTAGGACATCTATGTGACAGGGGAAGAGGACAGGAGATGAAGGGAAGGGAAGGAAGAGAAGGGGAGGAGAGGGCAGGAGAGGGAAAAAAAAAAAAGGAACAGCCTAAGTCTAACCAAGCCTCTAGATCAGGGTTTCTCAGCCTTGGTACTATTGACATTTGGGACCCAATCATTCTTTGGTTGGGGGCTGCCATATGCGTTGTACGATGTTTATTTAGCAGCATCCAGGCCCCTACATACTAGACTCCAGTAGCACAACCTTCTCCAAGTTGTGATGACCAAAACTCTCTCCAGAGGGTCAAAATCATCCCAGTGTAAAACCACAGCTTTAGATCTCCAGAAACAAGTTAAATGAAACACAGGGAAGCAATCAGCCAAATCCAGAATGAGTTAATCTCATTCCACTTCTCATCAACAATAGAGCTCTTTTGCCATCTGACTAGTTAGGGATCCAGAATCCCAGCTTGAGGATATGTTTCCTAGGACTATTTCCTGTCCCAAATATATTAGTGTTACTCCAGAAGCAGTAAATGAGATAAAGTTTGAGTACAAGTAGTTCATTTGGGAAGTGCAGATAATATTGATATGGAAGCAGGGAAGGGACACAGAGAAAAGAAGGAAGGCAAAAAATAAAACACTATTAAGGTGTCTGGGAGACAGTGCGAAACTGAAACCTAAGAATTAACTATCAGAAAGCTGAGAAAGCTGGGGTTGTTATCCACCAACTTCTTCACATCGCTGATTGTGGACTATGCCTGCCACGTTAGTTCCTTGACACTTCCAGGCTGCTCCATGCAAGAGTTCTCCACAGTTTCAGGGGAAAGCGCTCAGGCACAGAGATTACAGATACTGGTGGTTGGCAACATGCTGTAGAGAGATATGGAAACGTCTGGTATTTAAAGTAAAAGAGCACTTGAGATTCATTATAAAATACTTAAGCAAAAGAAAAAAGTGAATGAAGCTAGGCTAAACAATATAGGCAAGGATTGATCGTTGTTGAAGCTGTGATGGGAGCAAGAGTGTTTATATGATTTGTCTCTCTAGCCTTGTGTAAGTTGAAATATTTCATAATAAAACTTAATAAAAATAATAGCACTACCTGTCATCATATTGTATTTATTATTACAAGAACCCATTGACTTCTGAGAGTTCCATCTCTTCTCTTTCATTTGCCTTAAGTATTGAGACTTTGCAAAAATCCATTAGCTTATTGACCTCACCATCAATAAAGTAACAGATGAAAATTACAAAATTCTATGCACAGGATTTGAATCTGATTTAAATAAATGCTTTTATTCTGACTCAACTTAAATATGTAGCTCCTATTAAAATATTTAGGCTAAGACAAATGTAGATGAAGAAAGTATACTCAAAAAAAAAAAAGAGAGAGAGAGAGAGAGAGATGCATTTATATTTACAACTTAAGAGAAGAAAGTAAGAAAACATTTCAGAAGGAAACTTAGGATAATTAGACACCAAAAGGAGAACTCTGTAATTCATTCAAAAAATTTAATATCCATAACTTCTCTTTGAAAGATTGAGACAAAATGGCAGTCCTATCACTGTAAGAGAGAACAGTTAAACCCATCTGCCAAAGAACAGGAATCTGTTCTGTGGGATATCTTGTACTGAGTGTGAGAAATTCAAATCAGAAGTTTACTGTTAAATGGAAGACTACATTTTCTTAAAATATATTCACTTCTAACAATGAATAATGAACCCTTTTTAAGTTTAACAAATTCACTTTACAGTGGCTTTATTTCACAAATATATGAATAAAAGTTAGTCTAATGAACAGCCGCTAGAGTTATCATAGTCCCTGAGCTGCAGAAACCTGCCTTGCACCATAAAATTTTCACTACCCTAGTGAAAAGTTCAACAGGAACTTCTGTAGGCATAATCATGTGATGTGGTATGTTGTAACATTTAAATAAAGGGGAAAGAGTTTTCATTTAATTTTCTAATATTCTCAGAAATGCTCTTCTGGATGTCATCTCCTAATAGAAAAACTAATTAAGCAGTTGACAACTTTCATTTTCTTTCAAAGTACTATTCCAAGAAATACTGCAGTCTTACCCTTTTATTTCCTTTCAAGGGACTATGAAACTTCTAAAACATCTTTCCACGTAAATGCTTGAACTTCAGGGAGATATTAACGAATAAACCATCACATCTGTTCAAAGAGGAAGCCAAAATATGTGAGCTCTAAATCAGTTTGTAAGAAAGAAACAAAGAAAATCTTCATTTTGGGGAAAAAATATCAAATACCATGGTCGGAAATGATTAAAAACCATATGTCTTTCCAGCAGTATCAAAATGGCTTCTAATATCTCTGCTTCCAGACTCTTTCTTCTTCCTACCCATTTTGCAATTCTTCAAATGTGTCTTCACAAAGTCCAGCACCATTTTGTTATTTGCAGGTTCAACAGCTATCATTGGCTCCCCAATGCCAAGAAATTCAAACCTCTCATTAGCTCCTAAGCTCCTCCACAATTTGTCCCCAAGCATAGCTTCCACTATTCCTCTTCCTTTCTGTGCACCAGGCAACTAGAATTATCACCATTTCCGTATGTGCACTGCTGATTCCTACTATAATTTTTTTTTTTTTTTTTTTTGCGGTACGCGGGCCTCTCACTGTTGTGGTCTCTCCCATTGCAGAACACAGGCTCCGGACGCGCAGGCTCAGTGGCCATGGCTCACGGGCCCAGCCGCTCCGCGACATGTGGGATCCTCCCGGACTGGGGCACGAACCCGTGTCCCCTGCATCGGCAGGCGGACTCTCAACCACTGCACCACCAGGGAAGCCCTTTACTATAAAATTTTAGTTCCTGTTGACTCTGTTGATTGGAATGGCCTTTTCTCTGAAATCATCCGTGCCTTTGAGATAACCCCATTTAAACCATGATTCAACTAAATGCCACTTCTTCTAAGAAAATAACTTGATCAACCTATCAGAAGTTATTTTGCCTAGCTCTTTGACCCACTATTAGAACAAATGAACTCCTTTTATATTTTTACCTAGAAACTTGAAGTACCTAAATTAGACCACGAGGTCCTTAAAAGGAAGGATTGAAGACATATTTCTTAAACCCACCTAGCTGTGGGTTTGCCAAAGTTCCATTGAAGGAGGGTTATACAACCATCAACCCCTTCCAGTTAAACTCTCTAAAAGTATCAATAGATACCTCTGAGTGATTGCTGCTTTGCTGAGGTGGGTGAGACATGTAGGTAAAACTTTGGGAAACTGAGAGAATTATAAATTAACTTGCCTGTAACAACAGAGATAACTGGACGTATTGTAGAGGAAAGAGCCCAGAAGGGAAGAAGGAGGTTGGAACAAGCATAGCTGGAGAGAAACACAAAAAGGAAGCAGAGGAGAAGGATGGAAACTAGGAAGTGAAAAGGCAAGAACGCTGGCAAAAGAAAAGAAATCCAGTGGAAAAATCCAAGGGGAATGGTACTTCGGAGAAGGAGAAAGCAATGAAAAAAGGGATTTCAGGAACTTTAATTGCAAAGGATGTGATATAATCCCTTCCTCTTCATTCTCATCACTACCTTGACATTGAAATTTGTAGTGCTATGACTGCTTGCAAGATTGGCATAAGGTCAGCCTTGGGTAAGAGCAGCTGATGCAAGGGAGTCCAGTTCCAGTGTGTTACACTTAATTCCAGAATCACACCACATCACGAATCATTTATTGGTTTGGGTATACATATAGGCTCTGCTAAAGCTAGATTTGATGAAGGTTTGATTCACTCATTCTGTACTATTAATTTCATGATCTTTATAAGATTCCCATATAAAACGAAGCCCTTCAGGTATTATTAAAGAAAGACAGTACCTTAGCAGCAGGAACAAATTAACATTCACAGCCAATGTTCCATCTAATATTGAGAATTGTAGAAGCAGAATTCATTTGCAGAATTGGGCCTGGACAAAATTTGGTTTTATTTAGGTGGGCTGTACTTTACATTAGCAAAGAGCATCACTTTTTGACTTGCTGAGGAAAAAATAAAAAATAAAGTAAATGCCTCCATCTCTAGTAAGAATCAGAATAGAGAACTTAACAGAATCAGAACTTAACAGAAGTTTGTCAGTGAGTTTTTTTATTACTGTACTAATAAATTTATATTTTGTCTGCCAAGAAAATTTCAAGGCACTCTGAGTCCCCTTCTTTTTAATACTTAAAACTATAAAATTGCACCTCTCTTTCCTCACAAAATTTCCATTCTCTCAGGGCCAAACAATCCCAAAGAGCAGGATGTGGGGATTGGGGAATAGGTGGAAGAATCTGAATAAATCAGTTGTATGAAATTAATTTCTAAGACCATCAATCTTTAATTGGTGAAATTTCAGTCACAGAAGAAGGGAAGAATTTGACTGGGTACTATTCCACCCACAGTAAAGTGGAAGCTCCTTGTGGGAGAGAAATCTGCAATACCCTCTATTCTCTCCCATGCCCCACTTGAGAAGAAACTGAATTAGCCTGGTCAAAAACTTGGCTAATGAAGAATTAGCCTTATCCATGACATTTAAAACAGCATGCCTCCTTCTTTGGTGATTAAAAATCTCGAGACTGAAACAGTCTAAGACAATAAATCCAAGATCTCACTGACTGGAGTTGAAAATTAACATGCACCATCATATTTTAGCAAAGGTTTGATCACTTACATAAAGTACATACATTCAACACACTGCTCATTGCTGTCATCTAAGAGTAAATGTTTTGAAGAAAATAGATATGAAGTGATTCCTTGAGCTGCCTGCAATTGGCCTGCCCAAGGTACACCACCTGAAACAATTTAAGTAAGTGAAAAGATGTGAATGCCACAGTTGCTTTACCAACTGTGACTATTTATTAGAAAATAAAAACAAAAAAATCTTTACCTCCCTTAAACAGAGCAAATAGAGAAAATAAATAACCAGGCACCTCTGAAAATTTAGAAAAACTTGTGCTTGGGCATTCAATATTTAAAGAGATAATTTCTGGATAAAGACAAGCTGGATGCTTAAGAACTGTTCATGCAGCTAATGTACTGATAGCAACCATTCAAAGCTCACACAAATTGAGCTTGAAACTTAGCCGGTTTGGAAAACGCTGTTGCAAAGCACACATAGCCAAAGCACACTAGCTCATCCAAGAAGCTCCTTGTCCATGACCCGGGACTCAAGGTCATAAGAACACATTGTAGTCAGGAAGAACTAGGGCCCCATGACCCGCAGCTAACACCATGGATGTCCCACTGAAGACATTACTAATGGATTGACAAATTCATATCCATGGTCCAAAGAGGTCCCAGTGGCAGAAGGAAAAGTATAGGATCTGGATTGAATGAGCAGGGGTCAAAGTCTTCCTAACTCAGACACTAGCTACTCTTTGCTCATCTCTATTATGAAAATAAAGCTGTTATTCTAAAAGGACAGTTCGGCAGTTAAATGAGATGATGAGGATGAAATATGTTTTATAAACAGTAAAGCATAATTTGTTGTTGTCACCTACTCATAATTAATGCAAATACTCCTACAACTAAGAGTGACGTCTATAATCTGCTGAATGAAATTCCATTTGCATTATGTATTGAAACCCCAAGGATAAAAATTGAGCCTTGAAATCTTATATTAAAGGTTTAGGAAAATCAGATAAGGCATAACCTAAACAGTCACTCTCTGATAAATTGTCATCATATTAACTTAGATATAAATTAGCCAAAGTTAAGGATTCTAAACATTTAAAATTATAAAATACATTGTTTGATTAATGTGGAAAATTTTAATAATACTGTCATTAAATATAATCATTAATATAATTTTTATCATACAATGGCAAAAAATAAATGAAATTTGTATTTATTGAGCTAGGCTTTAATGATAGATTTTATAATTTGAAGACAGTAAAAATAGAAGGGGTCTTTAAAGGTTTTGTTATTTCATTCTCTCAGGTTTTATTAGTAAAATCACAATGTACAAAATTATGCTATGCTCTTGACAGATAATAGCTGTAACTGTATTGTGAGTTCCTGGAATTACACTTTAAGAGGACAGACAATGACTGAAATGTTTCGGAAGGGGTTTAAATATCAAAGGAGGTGGGATGGAAGAAGTTAGCTACATTACATACAAAGGTCTCTCACAACTCAGATTTTGTGGTTTTTAACTTTCTTTTACAGCTCAATGTAAAACAAATACAATATACTCAGCTGAAATAGGGCAACAATTTTACATGATGCTCGTTTACATATTTTACAAGTATAGCTCCACAACTTAAAGATGGAATTGTGCTTTGGCACTAGAAGGAAAAAAATTGACTAAGTAAAAATTGTCCTCTCACAAACTTAAAATATGATAAAATAATAATTATACACACACACACACACACACACACACACACACACACACACACACACACTGCATGCTAAATGTCCTTTCATGAGATACACTCAGAGGACCCTAGCGGGCGTTCCATGCTGCAAAGTGTCACTCAACATCCCCAATACTAATTAAAAATAAATGATTGATTCTGCAATGATGGGAGAGCAATTATCCCCAGTCCTCCTGCTTCCTGAAAAATAATAAAACTTTCACTGCTTGGAAGGGACAGGTATAGGAATAACACTTCCAGGCGCATTCATTCTCTTTGATTATCTTATTGATGAGACTGGAAGAAAAGCCTACGCAGGGGAGAATCAATTCTTTCTGAGCTCTAAAACATACATCTTTCTTCTCCTTTGCCACGTGGTCATCCACCTGCCCTGATGCGGCACCTTGTAGTTGTACAGCTCTTACCTGCAAAGACGCCAGAAGCATTATTTGGGGTTAGGTGGAGAGACATATTAGAGTCCAGATGCAGGCTGCATTTTCTAATTCGATTTATAAGTAACCAAGCTGTTATTTTTGTTTGAATCTCCATCTGTAGGCAATCTATGTTTATTTCTTGAAATTAGCTCTAAATGCTATAGTGAGGGAAAGAGATATGATTAATCATTTGCTTCCTAAACCTGCACAAGTTTTACCCAAATGACAGAAATACAACACATTATATTCAAACCCAGGGTGGCATTGTTGCAGTAAGCATGTTTATTTGGGAACAGAAACATTCACAAAACTCAAGAAAGCAGGAAAGAGGAAATAGACACATGCTAAATTAAAAAGAAAAACAAATCCTTATTCAACATATAGTGAAATTTGTTCTTTATATAAATAAAATTTGAATTTTGAAAAGTTATATGTGGTAGCTGTTGCCTAAATTTAGGGCAAAAAGTTTATTGCAAATTTACTATAAATAGGTGGATGAAACACAGCTGGTCTTAGAAACTGGGCTGAAATATCACCACCAAATGAATTTTTTTTTTTACTGCCTATGAAAGAATTCTGCAATAAATGAAAAGAAAATACTGCACTCGAGAAGAGAAAACAAAGCATTTCTCAAATAATTTATTATAGGAAAGAGAACATTTTAAAGAATGCATATGTTGTGATCTCAACAAAATTAAATTAACTAGGAAATAAAAGGTGAAAATAAGATAAAAATGACAAAATGAGATGAATGGGGAGCTTTATTGAGAAGTAAGTTGTGGTGAAAGTTCCCTAAAAATAATAAAATATTATCCCAAAATTGGAGTAGTAGAATTTATATCTTTATCACATTGAATAAAGAGCAGAATTAACTGTATTAAAAAGTATGTAATATGAAGGATAACCTTAAGAAGTCTTCTCGAAATGCAGAAGTTAGAAAAAATGAAAAAATAAAATAAAATAGTAATAGTGGATCCCTATTTCTGCCTGGAGATGAATGGACCACAACAGAATAAAGATGATAAAATAAAATACACTGAATTCTGAAGTCCTGGCTTTAATATTTTAAAAATAGAAGTGTTTGCTTATTGTATTAAAAAGTTTAAGGCAGGAATGGTAAACTCAAATACCTATAACAGTTATGCAAAAATGTAAATATCTGAATCATGGTAGATGAATGAGAATCAAGGCTTGGGGGAACTGAAGCAAATGGAAGAAACATGCTGTATCCAAATGCTTTCAAAAATCAAAATTTAAAACAAATGTGCAGGCCAAAAAATATACACATTAGCCACATTGACCCTACTGTCTGCCTGTTGATAACCCCTGGCCAAAAAACTTAACTTTTCTTATTTTAAATCCTTTTATCTTTCTCTCCTCCATATACATATTTAGTTTATTGTGAATTTACTATAAATAGGTGGATGAAACATAGCTGTTCTTAGAAAATGGGCTGAAATATCACCACAAAATGAAATTATTTTTACTGCAATAAATGAAAAGAAAATACTGCACTGAAGAAGAGAAAGAAAAGCATTTTTCAGACACACACATATACATATACACACATACACATCTAAGATATAAACATACACATATAAATACACAACACCTATTCTAAAATGGTGTGAGTTAATGAATTAATTCCAAAAAATACACACGTATATAATAAGGCTCCTAAAATACAGTTTGAAAGCAAGAACCGTATGACACAGTAGGGTGATGGCAGCATCTTGAAGCCCAGTTAATTGACAACAGTATAACACAGAATTGAGCTCCTGGCAGCCTCTCTTTAAGTGGACTTTAGTTTTGGAATCATAGAGACAAAGCCTGAAAAGATATGTGGAATGCAATCAATGGCACCTTATAATCTATCAGCTGTGATTTGGCCAAAAGGAAGAATACAAAAAATATTCAGGGACAGTTTGACTCTAAACAAATTAGTCATATCCAATCAAGTCTTGAAACCAAAAGGAAGGGCTGAAGACCTAAACATGAGAAAAAAAAAATTTAATACATGATAAACACTGAATACAATGTTGGTTTCAAAACTAGCTCCATTTAAAATAAATGGACTTGAAGTTCCTAATGTCACAGACACTGCCGAAAGGGCTCAGTGACCCCAAACCTAAAGGAATAAGTGGTTAGCTGACCTCTTACACCCAAATGCCATGAAATTTGTAGTTAAATTTTTGGCAGGAAAAGAATAGAAACTTTCTACAACAAAACCCCCAATAATCCGGATATGTAAGTCAACTAAGTTGTTGGTTGAAATGGAAACCATTTATTTTAGGTGTCTTTTGAGGAAGACACCTAAAATATTCAGCATTCTGGTATGAAAACTTAGGTTTGACTAATAACTGGGCACCCAAGGAAAGATGTCACGGCCCCTTTTGACTTTCCCAGGCCTCCAGTAGAAATCCCAGTTATTTCTATTCTTCACCATGACAGTTTTGGGCAGGACCATATCTGCAACCCCATCCCATGCCTATTCAGCCCCACGGCACATACCTTCTGAAATGTCTGAAATGCCATAGAGAACCTGAGCAAGAGGCCATGGTCACAATTAGAAAGTCCTTCTCCCTGGTGGCTAATACCAGGGTGCTAATCATTTCAAAATTTCTAAAGGTATCAAATCAATGCTATACACCTTAAACTTGCACAAGGTTATATGTCAATTATAACTCAAGCTGGAGGAAAAAAACAAAGAAAGCAAGTCTTCTTCCAAAGTTCTAATCAGTAGCTGCTCATCACATATCTCAATTCCTACATGGAAAACACAAAATCTGCTACAGGAAGCTAACTGAATAGAGATATATGATTATCTTTTTGAGTTTGATGAAGTCAGTATATTTATTTAAGGAGTAGAGGAGAAATAAAGAAGGTGATGTGTTCAGAATTTCCTTCTAGAAAAGTGAACTCATTAATCAACATACGCAGAGCTCAGTGATGAATAAATAAAATCTGGAATTCTGACAGCTACAGATGGTATCTGTTGCATTGGAGAAAAGAAGACAGCAGTTTGTCATTAGCTAAGAAATGACTATTGAAGCTTGAAAAACATAAAATGATAGTATAAATCTGTATATATTTGTATTCCATGGAATCCAAAGTGTGGCTTGGTAGACACTGCCCACCCCAATGCAGCTGAATTTTCCATTTTTAGTAACCGTCGCAACCTCAGCCAGAACCAGATCCCCTTGACATAGCACTGCCACCAATCCTTTTTTTCTTTGGAACCATAATTCACTGATCCAAGGCCACTCTCACTGGAACTAAATCTGCCAAACCCAACACTATAGAACAATCAAAAACCTGCCAAGTTGACATGGCCAGGCCCATAAGCATCATCATAAAAAAATCCCAAGATGGAAGATCAAAGAAAGGACTGTATTCTAAAAGCTAGAATGGAAATTCCCAAATTACGAGGTTTGGCTCATTGTGTCAGGAGCTGGAGATGAGGTTTGTTGAGCCAGGAGACTGCCAGAGCTCTTCTCTCAGGCACTAAAAAATGAAACTTTACCTGAGACCACTCTTTCTCAGCATCCACACCTGTTTATTTGGAACATTTATCTGTTTAAAGAGGCAAAAGATAGATAGATGATAGATAGATAGATAGATAGATAGATAGATAGATAGATAGATAGATAGATAGACAGACAAGTAACAAACATACCCAGGAAGGGTTTATACAAATGCACAACATGATAAAATTCCAACTACTGACTGAGTAAATTGGGAATGTCCCATCAAACAGCCACGTGTAGTGACTGAAATGAGACAAGCGGATCCTTTGGGGGCTGGTCATGTTCTGCTTCTTGGTTTGGGTACAGATTAAATGGATGTGTTCACTTTGTGAAAAATTGACTTTGTTGCCATTCTTCTGTATATTTTTTGCTTTTTTGTTATATTTCAATAAAATTGGCATTTAAAAAGTCAATGGATAGTATAAACTTGAAATTCACTCCCCACTGGAGTAATTTTGGTAGATCAAGTAAGTTCATATTCATTAACTTCTGTTAGCACTTATTTAATATGGTTGGCGTATATCTCCCTGCACTTAAATCTACCCTTATCACTAATGGCTTCAAATTGACATGTGACTGAAACATATGGTAAATGGCTCCTGATTGCATATATTTCCAATCTATGAAGATCCAGATACAACAAAGCATTGCACAAAGAATAAACACTGTATCAGTGTGATTTGACAGATTGCCTCTATTGAACCTAACTGTCCCACACTAGCTATGTGGGTCTGAGAAAGTTCTTTAACCAGCTTTGCGATTTTTAAATCTGCACAGTAGGAACAATTATAGTGTTACTTCATAGGGTAGGGTTGTTGTGAGGAGTAAGTTAGTTAATCCATTAAACTCTTAGAGCACTGCTGACTCATGGTAAGTTCTAAATAAATGTATAAATGTTATTATTATAATTATCTTAAAATTTGCCACTAAATTCTGGTCACAAGACAGTGTGTTGGTGAGTTTTACACTTATATGATGCAAGTTATTTTTTCAGCTGTTACGAGTCCAAATAAGTATGACTTCAACAAGCAGAAGTTTATTCTTCTCTCTTATAATAGTACAAAGGTAGGCAAAGTTGGCAGACAGTTCTACCATCCTAAAAAGATAGATTCCACATGGAGGTTTAAATCAGCTGCTCCTAACTTTTGCCACATCTCAGAAAACAAGAAACTTGCCAGAGGAAAACACACCCAATGCTTTTAAGAATTAGAGCTAGAGGGTTCATCACTTCTACCTGTATCCCATTGGTCAGTACTTAGTCACATGGCCACACTTAGCTGCAGAGGATGCTGGAAAATGTAGGCTTCAGCTGAGTAGCTACATGCCAGCTGAAACTCTATTGATATTGAAAACGTGGAGAATGGATATTGATAACCAACTAGAAGTCTGCCATTATTACCAACATGGTACTGTCTGTTATGCAGTCTTTAAAAGATCCAGGATACCCTATGTACCACATTAATTTATGTCCTTTCTCTTTTGAGAGTCCATTAAAATGTTAGTAAAGGAATAAAACAGCCATTGATTCACAATAATGGATTGCAATAATGGATATTCAATAATGCAGAATAAGTTCTTAGGGGCCACCAAAGGACAAAATGTTTCAACAAATTTCTGGAAGATGGCATAGCTGATAGAGAAGAGTGGAGCAATGTTAAGTTCATGAGGAAAATAAAGTCAAAGGAGAGGCTGCTCTGCCTTGTAGAATGTTAAGAAGGCTGAACACTTAATTGGAAATATTCTGAAAACATCCAAAGTACCAGACACGTGAATGGAGAAGCTTTCAGATGATGAATAAAGACCCATACCTAGTGTTTCAGTTATATACTGCTGTGTAACAAACCACCTAAAAGTCAGTGGCACTTTATTAGGCTCAGGGTTTTGTGGGTCAAGAATTGAGACCGAGCATAGAGGAAGGATGGCTTGACTGCTACACAATGTCTGGAGCCTCAGCTGGGAAGACTTGAATAGATGCGAATGATCTAAACAGCTGGAGAGTGGGATCATCTGAAGGTTTCTCCAGTCATGTGTCTGGCACTTGCGTTGGGATGACTTAAAGACTGACCTCAGCTCAGGCTATCAATAGATCATCTACATATGACTTCTCCACATGGTCTTGGCTTTTTACAACAAGGCAGCTAGTTTCTGAGAGAAGAAATCCCAAGACAGACTTTCTGGGAAGCACGAATTCCAAGAGCCCCAGGGTGAAAGAACAAGGTCTTTCATAACCAAGCCTCAGAAGTCACTTAGTGTTACTTTCTGCAGGCTTTAATCATTGAGGCAGTCACAAGGCTCTCCAGATTCAAGAGGAGGGGACATGGACCCTATCTCTATATAAGAATGATGTCAAAGAATTGGGGGCCATGTTTTAAAATGGGAACTCTACATACATCACTGTGGAATTTCATAATGCTAAGCCTAAATGTATCCAGAGGAAAAGAATTTTTAATAACTTTGTACTTTGTAAGTACAATGGAAAGAGAACCAGCCTGACAAAAGATATTGTGTCTGAAACACAGGGAGCAACAGACAGAAAAAGAAAACTGTCTATACTGTGATAGAAAAATTATTTTCAACCTAGTATTTGATACCTAGTCTAACTATAATTCAACTATGAAATATAATAAGACATTTTCAGGTGCATCCAATGATTCAGAAAGTTTATCCTCCACACACTCTTGTAGATTGCCTTGAGAATGTGCTCCAACAAAACAAAGGATTTAACCAAAGAGTGGGAGACATGGGGGCAGTCAAACTATAGATCCAACCCAGAATAATAGAGAAGTGGAAACCTAGGATGACAGCCAATCATCAGTTTAGTTTGAGTAGAAATATAGAAGACAGAAAATAAGATCTCTGGAAGGAAACAAAAAAAAAAAACCACGCATCTCCAAAATTTTAGGAAAAAGTGACACTAAAGATAGAGTAATGGCAAGTAGTGCAAGAAAAAAATGATATCATTAGAAAATACAGGAAAAACATCAAGCTATTTAAGAAAGCCAATATAATCATGGTGTGCTACTTGGCTCTACAAAATAACTGTATAGTCTTAATAACATGAAAATGATTATTGATTAGCCAAATAATAGATAACAAAATAGAAAGAACATGTTGATGGGGAGTTACCAGGGATTGGATTTTGTAAGAGAGTTAAATCTTCATCAATTGTATAGCAGCATACTATACTAATTAACGATATAGCAGTAAGTATTTACTAAAGAAACAATCTAAAATAAAGTAAGGTGCCTTCTTTTGGAGAACAAGACTGAGGAGGAGTCAAGAATAGAATTTTCACTTTATGTTAAAAGTCACCCTGTACTATTTAATTTGCATGTTTTAATTACATTAAAATGTTAATTGGGCTTCCCTGGTGGCGCAGTGGTTGAGAGTCCGCCTGCCAATGCAGGGGACATGGGTTCGTGCCCCGGTCCGGGAAGATCCCACATGCCGCGGAGCGGCTGGGCCCGTGAGCCGTGGCCGCTGAGCCTGCGCGTCCAGAGCCTGTGCTCCGCAACGGGAGAGTCCACAGCAGTGAGAGGCCCGCGTAACGCAAAAAAAAAAAGTTAATGATTTTTAGAATGCTGATTATCATATTTTAGTGTTAGTTAAAGATCAAGGGAAGACATAGAAAAGATTACTTATTATATTATTGAAGATTATGAGCCTCAAAACACAAATATATTCTCATGTATTTAAGAATTTAATATATTACAAATATGAAATCATGAATCAGTTAGTAAAGGAGAATATTAGTCAAATAGCCGTGCTGAGATAGCTGTTTAACATTCAAGGGGAAAAAAAATGCTTTATCAGAAATCACTTACATGTGGAATTTAAAAGAAAAAAAAAGACAGAAATGAACTTATTTGCAAAACAGAAAGACTCACAGACACAGAAAACAAACTTATGGTTACCAAAGGGGAAAGGGGAGTGGGGGGAGGGATAAATGGAGGAGTTTGGGATTAATATGTACACACTACCATGTATAAAATAGATAACCAACAAGGACTTACTGTATGGTATAGGGAACTATACTCAATATTATGTGATAACCTATAAGGGAAAAAAACCTGAAAAAGAAATATATATATATATACACACACACTGCTCTGTACACCTGAAACTTACACGATATTGTAAATCAACTATACTTCAATTAAAAGAATATTTTTTAAAACCACACTTCATACCATAAACCATATCAAATTATGACTCTGTAGTCAAATTAAAAATCTAGAAAGGGGCATGCCTTCCCTTTCCTAAGTAGCAATCAGTACAATCAAAAACTAACTGTGCCTGGAAACTTGGATTTCAAAAGAAATAAAAAGGTTAATTTTCTTTTATAAAATTAAATTCATCACATATGAGGCAGAGAGATTTCTTTTTTTCTCTTTTTCTTGCAGAACACACAATATCACACACCTGCAGGAAAAGGAAATTGACCAGAAAGAGCTGACAACAGAGTTTTGGCCAGTGTGATAGTCCCCTTGGTGAAAACAGCCAGCCCCCAGAAACATGAAGGAGAACTTGCACATCACCCACAATGGCAACTGTTGTGGAAGGCTAGAGATACTGTTTTCATCTTCAGTTTTTTCTACTCTCTGTACAAACAGGTTCCACAATTGCCTTTATTAAAAATTTCCTCTTATACATTTTAATGTGCTTTTCTAAGTAAAATGTACTTTTTACCACTGCCAGTGTTCTTCTAAGATTGCATATGAGGTATAACCTTAGATGTAATATTAGCCAAACAAATCAGATTGGAATGGCCTAGGAAAGTGCAGTGGGTTGAATAGTAGCCCCCAAATGTATGTCCAAGTCCTGATGCCCAGGACACATAACTGTGGTTTTTGCAAAAGTAATTAAGGATGTTGAGATGAGATCCTCCTGGATTTAGGGCGGGCCCTAAATCCAGTGACAAATATCCTTATCAGAAACCGAAAAGAAGACACAGAAACACAGGAGAAAGCCATGTGAAGACGGAGGTAGAGACCAGAGAGATGCTGCCACAAGCTAAGGAACACCAGGGGTCACCTGAAAGAGACAAGGAAAGATTCTTCCCTAGAGCAGGGAGTGGGAACACTGCTGTTAACACCTTGATTTCAGACTTCTGACCCCACAGCTGTGAGACAAATTCCTGTTGCTGTAAGCCACCCAGTGTAGAGTCATTTGTTACAGCAGCCCTAAGAAACTAATACAGAAGACCTCATGAAGAAATAATAGCTCAATGCCTCTTTGAAGGACAGCACAATTTCAGCAGGAAAAGGAACGTAAAAAAGATGTTTAGGTATAAAAGCCCAAGGCCTTCATAGATAACTTTCTATTTTAAATGAAGTATCTTATTCATACAAGCAAGTGGTCAATACACTGGAAGGTATTTCTGGCCTAGTAAGTCATTGATTGCCAGCCTAAGAAATATAGACTTGGCGGAGCGAAAGTAGTACTTTCCATGTATGTTTTGTTTCAAAGTTTACAAAGACCCTTTACATACTTTTTAAAACCCACAGCAAATTTATGAATCAGGCAGCAAGGCCATTATTATATGAATTTTATAGGTGGAAATAGTTTCACCTCTAGATATTAAATGACCTGCTCAAGGTTGCAGAGATCATGAGTGGTTCTCAAAAACATGACTTTGTTCACTCCAAATCCAATGCCCTACCCATTACACCTTGATGATTTTAATAAATGATTAGGAACTAATGAAGTTTGATTATGAGATCACAATAGTGCAGTCAGAATACTAATTTGGATAAGAGGTTATAGTTAGCAAAACCCATTAGCCAGCTATTATAACAGTCAGACATAAGATAATAAGGGCCAAGGTCAAGATGATTTCGGATGCAGGCAGCAGTAGGCAGCAGCTTGCAGCAAGCAGCAGTGAGCAGTAGCTGGAAGCAAGATCTCAGCTTCCTGACTAGGAATCAAACCCAGGTTGCCTGGATGGAAACCAGGATCTTACCCACTAGACCACGGGGCCAGCAGCTGGAGTCCAACCCCCCAGTCCTTTGTCTACTTTGAAAGGAAGAATCTGACAAGGTAACGGAAGGTATAGAAGAAAGTGTTTATTAGAAAAGCAGAGTACATGAAGAAAGACGCACTGGCAAACTCAGTGAGAGAATCACGAGAATCGCACCTTTGGGAAGATTAAATTCTTTTTAAGGGGGCAGTTTTCCGGATGTCTGTCTTCTTGGCCAATAGTATTGTTTTGACCCCCATGGCTAATTTACCTCTGGACCCTCCCCTGGGTGCACACGCGTCCCTCAGTCAAGATGGATTTCATCGTAAAGGCCTCTGGGAGGAAGATAGCAGGACTGGCTATGGTCTGGCATCCCCTGCCTTTTTGACCCCATGAAGGCTTTTGTGCATGCACAGTGTCTCCCTTGCTCTAAGAATGGGAAATGTATGACCTCTTTAACAGGTTTAGCCCCTCTCTGTCCCTGCCATAAGTGCCCAATGTACAGTTATCTACATTATTCCTGTTACTGCTTCTTATATCAAGGTGCAGATCTCAAAATATAGACAGGAGTGCGGTCATAAATATGTAGTCCTGGAGCCCGTTTGTCTCTCACCTCAGGAAATGTAAATAGTAAGCTGGTAATGAATGTCTGGCCTGGAGCTCATCTTCTTCTCACCCCGGGAGGTGTAAACAGGAGATCAGTTGTAAATGCCTAGCCTGGAGCCCATCTATCTCCTGCCTCAAAGACGGTGTCGATTCAGATACACAAGGGTACATAAGGGAAATAGTGAGATAGAGCCTACATATTTCACACAGTGTATATCATGACTGCCCAAATTTTGTCATATTTTCTTAAATCCTTTCCCATTTGGGATTTATATAAACATTAATTGCATTCAAGTCTACTGAAATATATTATGCTTCTTCCTGCTTATCCATTTAGCATAATTTTCTAAGCAATTTGGTATACATTTTTCCCCCAAAGGACTAGCAACTCCTAACCTCATCTTTGCATCGGGTAGGATTTAGCCTATATGAAATCTAATTAAAAGATTCTAGAATTCAAATTGATTAGATACACACACACACACATGCAACCATGAATTTGTGTCAGTTACCTAAACCTATCGTACTTGTATGAGCTCAGATAAAATACCTTGATGACACGTATCACATACATTGAAAGAGGCTATAAGAAACTGTTATCACTCTGGCGTGTGAGAAAGAGGGTTGGCTAAGACTGAAACTTGAAATCTGAAAAGCTTTCTTTCTTATGCAATAACTATTTAAAATACTGAAAATGAATACATCTCGAAACTTCCAAAAATTAGATAGTTAACATAGAAAACCACAATTTAATAAAAATTATCCATGTTCAATTGGGTCTTTATACCTTAATGCATGGCTTTAGAGCAGGGGTCCCTAACCCCCAGGCCACAGAGCAGTGCCAGTCCTGTTAGCAACCGGGCTGCACAGCAGGAGGGCAAGTGAGCGAAGCTTCATCTGCGGCTCCCACATCTCCCCATCGCTCACATTACGGCCTGGACCATACCCACCCCCTCACCCCCGGTCCGTGGGAAAATTGTCTTCCAGGAAAGCGGTCCCTGGCGTCAAAGAGGTTGGAGACCGTTGCTTTAGAGAGTGTGTTTAATGGGACTCTGGTCCTTCAAGATATCCTAGGGGGAAAAGTGTTTGGGATGCATTCCAAGTTACATTCCATTCTTAAAAGAGTCATGATGTATATTAGAATATTAAAAGCTCAGATAAAATCTACAGTAAAGAAACCAGCTTTACTTTCATTCATCCAGTATTTTTCAAATTTATTGATTTTTTTGAGGGAGAAGAGTTATTTATTTTTGATAATTCATGGAACTAGAGCTCTGTATAATTCTGTCCTAACATGTTAAGTCAACATGCCCTCAGCAGAATAACTATTTTGAGCTTGCTTCAAGGAAAAACAAAACGTTTTTTCTTTGTGCAAGAGGCAGTCATCATGTGAATTAAATGAAATAATCCAAATAAATGACAAGATGTGCCAACCATGTCAAGTGAACTGGAGTCATTTCTTTTAACAAGAAACACAAAAATATGCACAGAAACTAAGAAAGCAGAAAAGAGAAAAGAGAAAAATGCTGATTTTAAAAAAATGTTTGGGGAAATAATTTTATCTTTAATATTACACAAACTACACTCTGGGTGAATATCATCTGGATTCTTCTCACTGAAGTACAAAGATAAACGACAATATTGCAGAAATCTGAATTCCAAGGTATAGGCAAAGAAGAGTGTGAAGATTCAGGATCTACTTGCAAACTCTTCAACAGCCATTGAATTCAGAAGTGCCATGGCCAGTAGACACAATTGCAGCCATGGTCTCTGACCCCTAACCTCCAGAACCAGAACCATGGACCTCGGAATTTGAGCTTTCGAACTCAAAACCAATGGAAGACACTGTGCCCACATTTTCTTTTGCAGTACACCTCTAAGGCCCACTCCTTATGACTCATGGGTCCCTAAGGACGCCAAGAGCAAAATCCCAGAGAAAGACCTGTGGCTCTCTGTGTCAGGAGAGAAAGATAAGACATGAAGGGAAAAATAAATTCCTGGAGTTTGATGTCCCCTTCTGCTTAAGGACATCTATATCCTTTCCCTCATTAAAAAGTGTGGCTTCACTCCCAGAACCTTCCCTCTCCACATGCATACTAATTGTTTGAAAAATCCTTTCTTCTTAATCTTAATATTTCCTGGCTCATTAAGAAATGTACCTTAACTTGGAGAGAAATTAAACCACTTTAACCAAGTCATATAAAACATATATTTTCAAAGTCACTGAGTAGCAGTAAGTTATTAAATTTATGTACCTTTGACATTTATCAAGGGACCACTCTTTGTTGATATGACTTTATTAGTTTGTTTCTTGGGTGTGTATCATTGCCAAGCCATTGTCAACCTAATACTTTATATTATCCACAGTAACCAAAACCTACCAATGATTTGTTAGAAAAATCATTTCTAACAATTTCTTTCTAGATATAGCAAATGATCAGTAGAAATACACAGAACTTGGTCATGAAAGAGTCACCACATAAATGTCAATGAGTGTAATTAAGCCTCTCCCTCTGCCTACAGAAAAAGCCATACTGAAATAGCACAGCTTACGCCTGAAGATCCAATTGCCACGTGCTCATACCCACCTGATGTTCTACAGATGTCTCAAATGCAGTCGTCTCTAAATAAAAATTATTATCTATAGTCCGCCTCACTTATCCTTCTGTTATATGCTCTCTCATAGCTAAGACATCACAGACCACCAATCTTCCAGAATAGAAACTTCAAAGTCATCTTTGAGCACCAGTATTTTAGAGCTCACCTCAAGCATCTATCATCACAGGTCTCTGTGGTTATCAGATAAAGAGAACTCTTACAACCCTTGCATGGCTCCTTCTTACTTAAGCTAAAAGGTTAAATGCGTCACATGACATTCGAGATACCCAAGAAAGGGATTCTTTTTTGTTTGTTTGTTTCTTTGTTTTTGCGTTACGCGTGCCTCTCACTGTCGTGGCTTCTCCCGTTGCGGAGCACAGGCTCCGGACGCGCAGGCTCAGCGGCCATGGCTCACGGGCCCAGCTGCTCCGCGACATATGGGATCTTTCCGAACCGGGTCACGAACCCGTGTTCCCTGCATCGGCAGGCAGACTCTCAACCACTGCGCCACCAGGGAAGCCCAAGAAAGGGATTCTTGATTCATGCTTTGTCTTTCGTGCCTAACATTCATTTATAATAATTTTTGGAGTCACATTGGAACTCACTGTTTTCTGAACTCATTATAAGCTTTCATGCCTCCACAACTTGGGCCTTACTGTTTAATCTATGGGAAGCTACCCTCCTTTTTCTCCCTTCACTCTAAACCCACCCAACACCCCTACTCCCTTAACTAACTGGGCCTTGTGAATTCATCTATTCTTTAAGACACAATTCAAATTATTTTCCTCTGAAAACCCTCCCATATGTCTCCACCCACAGCAAAATTGGTCCTACTAATCCTCTAGATCCACAGCACTTTACCTATGTTTCCCTACTAAGGCACTTATTTGACGTTAGTTGGGTGTTTATATATCTGCTTCCCTGCTATATTAGAATCTTCATAAGAAAGAGAGACTATCCAATTACCAACATATGTTCAATAAATATTAGCTGGGTAAATGAATGATTAACTGAACAGTTTACACTATAAGGTCATTCCAGTGTCCCCAATTTGAAATGTGTAAATGAAACCTCAAGAGTTCCCAGAAACTCCCTTTTCAATACGATGTCTCCTGAGGCCATCTTATGCATCTCCTCTCAGGGGGATATGCAAAGTTAGGGGATAAAATGAGAAAATAAAGCCATCAAATAAGAAATAAAGAAGGAAGGAATAGGAGGAGAATCTAATCAAAATTCTAAAACATCAATCTTTCCTATGATCTTGAAGAGACTAGTCAGAAGCTTTGAAAAATCACTCATTTGATAGGTTCTGCACAGAAATAAGTTCTCTGGGGAAAAATAAAGAGAATCAAAAAACTACTCTAAAATGCTAAAGGTTTTTGGTTGTTTTGCAATGGCTTTATTTGGCATTCAAATGTCACGTCTCACTTTGAAAGACCCAAACTACCCACCAAAATATTACACAGCTCAGTCAGCACTATTCACTCATAAATGTAGTTTGCCTTTTCATTGCACCAGAGGTATGAGCAGCCTCAAATAATTTTGTTGAGAGCCACTCGTGTAAGACACGGCCTAGACGTGTTAATTTAACAGTACCTAGGGAACACTGGAAGTTGGCGGACTTAACTTTAAATCGGAGAAGAATTGGATCAGCCAGCCTGTCTGACCTTTCATATTACAAAATGCAGAAGAGGAAACAATTCAATGATCCATCAAAATTACGCTGTACAGGCTCTTCTGCAAGTCTTATGGATATTTCTATTTTTCTTCTTAAAATTCATGTAACCTTCTTGGTCTTCTCATCCTTCTCTTTTTTTTTTTAACATCGTTATTGGAGTATCATTGCTTTACAATGGTGTGTTAGTTTCTGCTGTATAACAACGTGAATCAGTTATACATATACATATGGTCCCATATCTCTCATCCTTCTCTTATAGTAGAGAAAGAGTGGAATACATCTTGCAGGCTGCTTTCTCTGAGTCAACTAACACTGCTCTTCATTAGTGTTCTACAAAATACATTTCACAGAACGATAGTCCCACTATATGCTCCAAGATGAAGGGGTTTCATGGTTAAAACAGTAAAAGAAGGTAGATAGATAGACAGATAGATAGATGATAGATGGATGAACATTTGAATACTATGTCTCTGTAGCAGAGATTCACAGTACATAGTAGCAATATTAAGAATCTGAGAGGAGTGAGAAAGCAAATCATGTAAAATGAATTGGACCTGAACTTTTCAAACATTTACCCTATGGAACTCCTTCTTTCCATTCCAAAATTAGTATAACATCGAACAAGACTTCTGCAGAATTTTACAGATGAAATACAGAATCCCAGATACATTTGAATTTCAAATAACAACAAATTTTTGTCAACAAATACTTGTCTCAACTGGGACATACCTATAAGTTTAAACAAAGACTTCAGAGACTAAGACTACTAGTAGTGGGAATTAGACACAGTAGAGGATGAGGGTAGGGAAGATGTCTTGAGTCGACAAAGAGAACAAGAGATTGGTTGTGAGAGATAGGGCTCGGTAGAATCTTCAACTAGAACAACTTACCACTTTGCAGGTGGTGAGTTGTATGCCAGCTTAGCCTCACTGCCCCATCATGTGTCCTGAGGACCGCTGGCAGGGTGGGGGGGGGGGCGTGTCCAACAGGACAGGATGGACATCAGGAGGGGTGGTCAGGCCTCTGTTGTTAGAGAGCCAGCTAAGTCCTCTAGAGAAAAGAGTAGTTCCCTAAGTGTATCCTGCGTAAGGTTGCCAGATTTAACAAATAAAAATAAAGGACTACCAGTTACATTTGAATTTCAAATAAACTACTAATCATTTTTTGCTGAATGAAAAAGGCTTATGGGGCCCTTGTAAAGAATATAGAATCTGACAGTGATGACATAGCATGTGATACTCCTGGACAGACTACATGCAGAGCAACTCGTCAAGAAATGAGAGTGAATAAGGAGCTGCAGTATCTGAATTGTGCGACCTGCATATCTCTATAAAAAAAAAACACTCAATTAAACATCATTTAGTGGTTCCATCACTGACTATGTTTATTGGACAAACAAGTCACTCCTGTCCTATTTCCTTATCTGTCAAATGAGGGAGTCATATAAATTGACCTCTAAAGTCTCTTCCAGCGCTAATATCTTACAAAGATATTGTTACAGGCTTCCCTGGTGGTGCAGGGGATGCACCGATGCAGGGGACATGGGTTCGTGCCTCGGTCCGGGAAGATCCCACATGCCGCGGAGCGGCTGGGCCCGTGAGCCATGGCCGCTGAGCCTGCGCGTCCGGAGCCTGTGCTCCGCTACGGGAGAAGCCACAACAGTGAGAGGCCCACGTACCGAAAAAAAAAAAAAAAGATATTGTTACACAATGAAAATAGCAGTCAGAATGGAGGACTCCATCATTCAAGAAGATATTATGTGCCTTATGTTTACTAGATGGAAATATAACATTATGTGTCTGCGTTTCATTCACAGAGATGTTGGCTGGTCAATTCCCATTTTACTTCGTTAGAAATATCTAAATAATTCCCAGTCCTTGTAGACATTACCAGAATTATTTACATCTCAACCATCTAGAAGTATTTTCCTTGGGTTTAAAAAATAACAACTCTTAGAAAGTTAGATCCTTCAATGCCGTGAGCAGCGCATGAAGTGTTAGATTAGTGCCCAAGTGAATCCCTTCTCATACATTCTGCTTCCTAAAACAGAGCTCCTTTCGTGGACGGATACAAATAGAAATCTAATTCAGATTCATCCACCAGGTTCAGAGTGCCCACCATGAGTCAGATCTTTATATTATACTCTCATTCCTTTTTCAATATTTTTTATTTTTATACAATTTTAAAAGTTACTTTCCATTTACAGTTATTAAAAAAATATTAGCTATATTCCCCGTGTTGTAAAATACATCCTTGAGCCTATCTTACACCCAATAGTATATACCTCCTGCTTTTCCACCCTTCTCTTGCCCCTCCCTGCCCCCACTGGTAATCACTAGTTTGTTCTCTATATCTGTGAGTCTGCTTCTTTTTTGCTATATTCCCTAGTTTGTTGTATTTTTTAGATTCTTCATGTTAAGTGATATCATACCATATTTGTCTTTCTCTGATTTATTTCATGTATGTGTTCTGCCATCTTACAACCACATTATGAAACATTGCAGACACAGGCTTGCTGTTCACCAAACTCATTTTCTTTTCTCTTCCTCTTTTGCCTGCATCTAGATCATATGAGCCAGTTCTTTGCACTTAAGTGTGACCATATGACTGGGAACTTGACATTGAAAAGTGGGCAGAAGCAATGCATACCACTTCCAAGGCTGGCTCATAAAAACTCCCCACCTGTAATCCCACACTCTTTGCCCCTCTGCAGCCACATTAGAAGCCTTGGTTAGAAAAGTCACAAGATAGAAAGTGCCTATGTTTCCAAATCAGCTGTTGTAGAAGAGCTACCCACTGCTTAGGAACACCCATTCAAGACTGGGGATGAGCAGGAAATAAACTCCTATTGTGTTCTGTTGAAACTATGCAGCAATGAGCATCACCTTAGTTAATACTTGAAGATAGAATTATTATAGCCATTTTACACGTGAGGGAACAGAGGCTCTGAGAGATCAAACCACTTAACTTAACATCAATGTAGTAGAACTGAATTTATCACCAGACTTAACCCCAAGTCCTGTGATTTTTCTAGAAGAGAGCTGCCGCTCTTCCAAAATTTCTGATTTCCAGAAGTACATTATATATGCTTTTTAGACCATTTTCAGGCTTTTCTTTAAAAAAAGAAATTTTCCAAACCCTTTCCAGTATGCTGACATAAGGGAAGAGTCAATGAATTAATATCTTGCTAAGGGCTACCAGAAGAACTGAGCTCTGTCCTCATTTTAATCAAATCAATTTGAAAATGAATGCACCTCTTAATCCTGGGATTTATAACTATAGCTCTTGTCCAGGGAGTAAGTTTTAAGGTAAAGTAGCTTCACTTTCTGGTGAGTTTTATTTCCATATTTCATTATCTACTATGGAAAAAAGAAGAATGCAAAGATTATTGAACATTTTATTTTTTAATATGATTTCTGGTCTCTCAGCAATCTTTTACCTTTTCATAAATGTATAGTTGCATGAATCTGATTGGTAAAAAAGACACAGCAACATAGACCATGACTATACCTGTTTACCAAGTCTACTTTAATCAAAAGAAGAATTCTAGGAAAATGTAGAAATGAACAAAAAGTGTTGTTCTTGTAATTAACCCAGTTAAGCTCCCCAAATCCATAAAATATAATGTTTCCATACCTATCTTTATGAAAACCCATAACAGTTTGGTGACAACTTTTCTGTGAGAAAATCACTACAATCTTTTTTGAAAAACTATTTCTTCTCTTTAGGATTATTACCCACATTTATTTCTTCCAATAAATTATAAGATGCATGTAATGGTTAATTTTATGTGCCAACTTGGCTGGACCACAGTGCCTAGATATTTGGTCAAGCATTATTCTGGTACCTCTGTGAGGGTGTTTTGGATGAGATTAAGATTTAAATCAGTGGACACTGAGCAAAGCAGATTACTCTCCATAACATGGGTGGGCCTCATCCAATCAGTTGAAGGCTGAATAGAATAAAAGATTGACCTCCCCCAAGCAAGAAGGAATTCTGCAAGCAAACAGCCTTTGAACTTGAACTGTATTATCTGTTCTTCTCTGTGTATCCATCCTGATGACCCACCCTTCAGAGATTGGATTTACCAGCCTCCATAATCCAATAAGCCCATTCCTTAAAATAATCTCTCTCGCTCTCTCCCTTCTCCCCTTCTCTCTCTCTGTCTCTTTATTTCTACACACATACATCCTATTGGTTCTGTTTCTCTGTACTATTATTAATTAGACTTTCAATTATAGAAATAAATAAGAACTTAAAAATTCAAAAATTATAGTCTTCTTATATTTATTAACATTTATTAAATACTCTTCTGGGAATTATGAATGTCACACCAGCAAGTCTTAACAGGATTCATCAGGTAATGAACATGTTTTGATATTTTTGAGTGGAAAAGTGACATTATCAGATTTATGGTTTAGGTTGTGCCTCCCACAAATTCATATGTTGAAGTCCTAAGCCCCAGTATCTCATAATGTGACCTTGCTGGGAAGTAAGGTTTTCTGCAGATAGAATTAGTTAAGATGAGGTCATCCTTGAGTTGGGTATGTCATTAGTTCAATATGACTGATGTCCTTATAAAAAGAGAAAACTTGGACACGACATGAACACACACACAGGGAGAATATGGCACGTGAAGATGAAGGCAGAGTTCAGGGTGATGCTTCTACAAGCCAAGGAACGCCAAAGATTGTCAGCAGCCACCAGAAGTTCAGGGTGAGGCATGCGACAGTTTTTTTCTCACAGTCCTCAGAAGGAATGGACCTCACTAACACCTTGATCTCAGACTTCCATCCTCCATAAATTTGAGACAACAAATTTCAGTTGTTTAAGCCACCCAGTTTGTGATCCTTTGTTACAGCAGCCCTAGCAAACTAATACAGATAGATCTGAGAGTGCTGTACAGAAAGGGAAGAATGACACTTAGATCACATAGGAGCTAATCACAATACTCTAATGAAAGGCAATGAGTTCCCACAGTAGGTAAGACTAGAGGAAATGCTAAGAAAAAGACATAAAGAATTGTTATGGTAGAAGGAATTAAATGTGTGAAGTTAGGGGAAAGAAGAGTGAAAAACAATGACAGGATTTCAATCCTAGGTGACTTGGAAGATGGTGGCAGC
This sequence comes from Orcinus orca, assembly GCF_937001465.1. Taxonomy (NCBI): domain Eukaryota; kingdom Metazoa; phylum Chordata; class Mammalia; order Artiodactyla; family Delphinidae; genus Orcinus; species Orcinus orca. Next base: position 135,337,339 of record NC_064563.1, read on the forward strand.
ATTAATCAAGAGGTAAAAATCAATATGACAAGAAGTTTTAGCAAAAGAATATTTCATTTTAGTGAAACGGCCATCTCTACGATTATGCAATTGATGTGTTCCTAAGAACACTTGCATTAACATGCTTAATGGAGGGAAAAGAGAGTTTAGGGGCTTGACTTTCAGGCCCAAAAGGATACAATTTTTTATGTAGGAATTTCAATAATAAATTCCAAAATAAATTTACACAAAGATAAATGATGGTTGTAAGTATATGGCTATGAAATCTACACATTTCTAAACAAGTCCTACCCTTGACTACCCTTGACTACCCCCAGGTCTGCTCCAGAGTAATCACTTGTCTTTATTACAGGCATTAAGACTATCATTATCACAATTTTTATACTAGATTGTCACTTTGATCATCTATTTTTATAATAAAGCACAGAACAACTTACACAAAGCAATTGTGTTTGCTTATAATAGATTCTCACCTGTGCTGATGGGAGCTTGTTCCCAATCCTAACTGTTTTATAATCTGAAGTGTGCAATACAAACCCTGATTAATAAATCACATCCCTGATTAATAAATTACACTATGGCCAATTTGAGTTTTGAAAATTTCTTTGAATTTGATTATAAGACATCTTTTTGGAAATGCCCATGAGGCAGTTAAATATAGGAAAGGGGAGTATATGAAAGAAGTTGGATCTTAATCAGTGAAGACCTCATTTTCATAAAAGCTACACGATGCCCTCTAGATATGGGGCCATTTATAAATTCCTAAGCACAAGCTGTAGCTTCCTAAAAATAAAAAGAGGCAGAGTGATATTTACCAAGGCTAAGGTCAAATTGCAGAGCCCACTTTTACTGAAGGCAGAGGGCAGCTGTAGAGGGCACCAGTCTGGGTCTCCACCCCAATGTGCCAACCATTCATTCTTGCCATTCAGTTGGTTATCAGTACATTCCCTTGAGTCTCACAAGCTCTCTGACTCCCAGATTTTTTTTTAATGATTAAACCTTTTAAAAAATTTTTATTGGAGTATTGTTGATTCACAATGTTGTGTTACTTTCTGCTATACAGCAAAGTGAATCAGTTATACATATACATATATCCCTCTTTTTTAGATTCTTCTCCCATTTAGGTCATTACAGAGTATTGAGCAGAGTTCCTGTGCTATACAGTAGGTCCTTATTAGTAGCCTATTTTACACATAGTAGTGTGTATATGTCAATCCCAATCTCCCAATCTATCCCTCCCCCCTTTCCCCCCTGGTAACCATAAGATTATTTTCTACATCTGTAACTCTATTTCTCTTTTGTAAATAAGTTCATTTGTACCATTTTTAAAGTCAAATTCCAGAGGTTGGTTATATGAATTTTCAGCTTTTACTGTAGTTGTATTATTTTAAGAAGCATCATATAAGAGAAAAGGGTAGAAAAATTTACCTTTTTAGAGAATTTATGGGATATAGCACTTTGGTAAGCACTTACAAGCATTTGTAGGGAAAAGTCAAAGCACATGGAATCCCTGAGTGGAAGATACAGAGGAAAATATAAAAGGTCTAGAGATATTGCTCTACATAACTAAGCTATGAACTCCATGAGGAGCAGAAGTCACAACCATATAACCAGTACCCAGCAAAGAAGCTGGAACGTTAGAGGTACCCTAAGGTTTGTGGAAGGAAGGGAGGTAGGAAGGGAGGAAGGAAAGGAGGGAGTGATTTGGTTTTGAGTTGAATGTGATAATGTCCCAGGGACAATGGCCAAGGAACTTCTTTATGTCTAAAATGTAATTTTGAGTTGTTTTCATCACTAAAGTATAAGTATCTTCTATGCACCCAGACTTTCAGTAAAGTCTGTTCGATACACAAATGCCTGTGTAAGTAGATTTTGTGGAAATCAAGGAAAGCAAACAGTGCTATGGTGTCTGAATCATTACACTCTGAACAGAAACAGAGTATAGACTAGGAAGAAGATCAATAAAATGAACTAATTCTTCTGAAGGAAAAGTTCAGAGCCAGAGAAGATTAGGAAATAAAACAGTAAGTCACCATCCTCCAACCTCTCCACCCTTGGATTCCTCAGCAATGCTAGGAGTAGCCAGGATTCCCACCAAAGAAGAAAAATGGTGAAAGCCAATTTCACTTCAATATCAAATGACAGGATGCCTCAGTGATACATGGGATGCACACTTATTGTCTCAGTTTATTCCTGAAACAGAGGCATACGATGGTATCATTATCTTTGTTTTACAGATGAGCTAAGGTTTAGGGAGCTTAACAAACATGCAGCCAAGGGGCAGAAACCAGGATTTGAACCAAAGTCCCTTGAACTGCTTCCCCACAGCTACAGACTATTACATACAAGACAAATTTCTGGGTCCTAGACCAAGAAGAGAAAGAAATCATCATTGCTCTATCTTTTAAAAGACTGTCCTCAAAGACAAACTTTGAAATTTTACAATTTATTATGAAATAAAGCAAAGAATGGAGAGAACTTTCAAAGTTCAAGTACAAATAGAATAGCTCTAATAGCAAAATAGATGATTCCCCAAACAGAAATAAAAGCAAGGAAATAGCTTGGCAGGATACCTACAATACCCTTGGATGTTCACACCATCACAATAAATAGCCCAAGCAAAAGTTCACTTATCTCAGTCTATAAAATCTGTTATTAAATATTGCTACTACATGAATCTTAAAGATGATTAGCTGTCTAAAGAAAAAGAAAAAAAAGGCATCTCTGTTTTAGTAATTTTTACTGAAAACTGGAAAGCTAAAGAAAAAAACATAAACAAAAGAATTATTAATAATGTGTAAGCCTCTGAAAAACTTCAGATTTTCCAAATCATATGTGAAGTGACCGAAATAAACAACGTGAGAGTTCAGTAAATGACAGCTTTGAACGGGCCATCTAGGGTTCTCCTAGTGATTTCCATTATAGAGTAAACCAGAGCATTTCTGAAAGCCAGGGTGTTATTTTTAAAAAGAAGAGTCATGAAACCAATGTATAGTAAAAGCTATGACTTGCTTTAATGAGATAGTACAGTGAGTCACACATACTAACATTTCTTTGATTAGAGGGAATATTTCTTCTAAGAGTAGAGTCAGTAATAGGAAGAAATGAAAATTTTCCTTCCAGAAATTGTCCATACGTTTTGCCTCTCTGAAAAACTGTTAGTGAAATAACAAAAACATTTTGTGCTGACAAAAGAAGTGGATGGTCAGATTCTCCACAAGGCACTAAGCACCTCTGTTATGAGAAAAGGCACCCATTGCTCCTGGCAGGCACACCTCATGTGCCTCCATTTTCTGTAAAAAAAAAAAAAAAAAATTTATCTACTGTTTGTCCTTGAGCAACTCTGAAAAGGAAATACAGAGATGTGTTTCTGGACATAACAGGGAATGAGGACAAAAGGAAACCAACTGGCGGTCAGTTCTCACTTTCTATAAAAGGCAGAAGGAGTTAGCATGTTGACCACCAGTCCAGATGGCTTGTTTTATCTGCATGTGGGCTCCAATTGAAAGCAAGCACAAAATAAGGCTCTAAGTATTAAAATAAACCAACATGTGTTTGAAATTTGTTTTTAAGTCTTCCCTGCCCAGATTAACTAAAATGCAGAACTTTAGTTTACTCAGAACATGTTTGGGGGTCTACCAATACACAGCAGCAAGTGAGGGAACTAGAAAGCTACAGCCACCTTTTTGATGCCATAAACCTCAGGGCCTAGAAACTGACTTCTTTATCCTTCCTCCTTCTCCCTGCCTCCCATCTAATCATGGAGGAATCCTTTGCAAAGTTTTCCACTGTGGTCCTCTGATGAAGTAAGACCCTGAACCTCTAACTGACTCCATTGTCCCCTTCGCTGTACAATTCCCCAAACTACCTGGTTTCTCAGGTAACATTTCTTTGTCCTGCATGGAAATTATTCTGCAAGCCCATAAAAAAATGGGGGAAATATAGAGGACTATTCACTCTACTTGAGTACATGTCCAAAGACTCTCTAACCAAGTAAAATATAAGATAATCCCTTGCTTGTCATTAAACACAGTGACTGAACCCATACTCCATTCTTGTAAAAGAAAATCAGACCTAATCAGCAAAGAATGATTCACAGACAGCAAAAATTCTTGCAGATAAAGAACTCTCCTGAGACGTACATTTGCAATGCCAAGTAATTAAGGTTTATTGAGAAATACAGAGCGAAACAAGTTCCCTTTTTCCGAGGCACAAAAACAAGCTAGAAGACAAAGCAACTAGGTCAAAACATGTCAAAGCCACTAGAGACTGGGGCATCGGTGGTAAGTTTCTGGAAACATCCAGAGGTATACGTGCCACCAGTGATCAAACCCCTAAAACAAGATTGGTGCTGGCCAGAAAAACGTTAGATTGCCAAAGTCAGCTTATTCAAGCCTGGCAGCCAGCAATCAGACGGAACAGGGGGTCAGCAATGAAGAGTTATTCAGGGACAGGCAGCTTGTTGGAAGATCCTGGAAACACAGTTGGCAGGTCGTGGAGTCTTGATTCGCTCACGGGCCTCTGCAAACTCAGCAAAGTCTTCGGCAGCTGGACACGCAGGACTGCTGGTACATCCTGGAGACCCCGCAGGCTGGTTGGCAGATGGTGGAGACTCCTCCCACCGGCTGGCAGACAGTGGAGACACTTTTCACTGGTTGGCACACAGTAGAGATGCCGCCCAGGGGCTGACAGCCACTGGAGACAAAGGTGAGCGGCCGGCTGCAGGGAGTTGAGCAAGGGTTGGAGACACAAGTGGTCTTCCGAGAGCAGGTCACCTGGACAGGGCTGGAGACACAAGGAGTTGGCTGGTAGCAGGTTGGCTGGCAAGCAGTGGGCTCGCAGCAGGTCTTCTGACAGTGGTCCAGGAGCCAGGAGCCAGTTTGGAAGGAGCTGGGCAAATAGATGCCACTCAGGCAGTCGACATCCGGGGTAGAAACTGTGGCAACTGGGGCCACTGGCACAGTGTACTGTCCTCCAATCAGCCTGGAAGAGCGTTTCTTTGTGGAGCAGTTGTAGGACATGGTGCCGGACGGAGAGATGTGAGTAACTTGCAGAAACTGGCTCCTGAACTGTAAATGCCACCTCAGGCTCCCGAGCTTTTATATATCCTTGCTGGTGGGTGGGGCTCCCAGCCCAGTCTTCCTGGCTTCCTTGGCTCACACTGGCTTGCCTTAGAACATCTTGTGACTCTCCAGGTTAATTGTCTCTTGAGAAGCCTTCATCTTCATAAAGAAAGTTTAGTAGTTTGGTAACTAAATCATAGGCTTCTGGACTGTACTTAGTCCCAGGAGTAAGAAGGTTGGTTGACAGCTTCAAAGTTATTGGTCATCCCAGCCCACACTTCATCCTTCATTCATTTTGCTTGGATACAATGAGTGTCCATCTGACAGTAACATCAAACATGCCACCATTCCACCATGACACTCTCTCCCTTCTGACTGGGACTAATTACACACCCACACGGAGTTTGGGTTGTTGTTGATACTTAATGTTTTAGGCATAACTTAATCAGTCACCCTCCCATAGCTAACGGAGCTTCTAATGAACAAGGAACATTCTTGAATATGCTTCAAAATGACAATGACAACACCTGTCAGGAAAAAGGACACAAAGACATATCCAGAGTATAAACTGGCTTGGAAGATCAATTAGGTGATCAGAGCAAGATGCCCCTAGGAAGGTTAGAGGGCAGTGGGACTCGCCTTTTATGTCTAAGCAGCAAAGCAAATCGGAAGCTAATTAAGTGGGACTGCATTTGTAGCCAAGTTTCTTTCTAAATAAATTGGATGAGCTTTATTCCTAAAATGTTTAATCTTGTAACAATGGATAAGAGTGGCTCAGAACACTCATCAATATGCCAGTGGAACAGGCTTAGTTAATTTTTTAAATTATTATAACGTTAATTTGAAAGGGTAGGGTGTCTTTCTCCCAAGACGCTCATTATATTCAAAAGATATTTATTTTCACACAAAAACGTAAGATAGGATGCACTTTTATTATGAACAAACCAAAGGCTCTTTAAGGTCACTGTCTCCATCAAGGATAAGGGAAGGAGAAAGTGGGAGAAAGCAGGCCGTTTTTTTGTGTTTTTTTGTGTTTTTGTTTTTTTTTCTGTTAATCTAACAAAGTAAGTTTTTTGGATTTAATGCAGTTTGAGAGAATACCATTTTACAGATAATAGTGTGTTAAAAAGAGAAATACACTGAAGATATTTATAGGATTTTAGGGTCTGGGTAGGAATTTTAAAACATTCTATACCTGGTGGACATTTGTATATCTTTCTCGGAAGAATATTTATTCTAGTCCTCTGACCAATTTTTAATAAAATTATCTTTTTCTTTGCTATTGATATGTATCAGTTTCTTATAAATTTTAGATATTAATTCCTTATCAGACATATGGTTTGCAAATATTTTCTCCCAATCCATAGGTTAGCTTTTCATTGTGTTGATATTTTCTTTTTCTGTGTAGATGCTTGTTCATTTGATGTGGTCCCACTTGTTTGTTTTTGCTTTTGTTGCTTGTGCTTTTTTTTTTTTTTTACATCTTTATTGGAGTACAAATGCTTTACACTGGTGTGTTAGTTTCTGCTTTATAACAAAGGGAATCAGTTATACATATACATATGTTCCCATATCTCTTCCCTCTTGCATCTCCCTCCCTCCCAGCCTCCATATCCCACCCCTCTAGGTGGTCACAAAGCACCGAGCTGATCTCCCTGTGCTATGCGGCTGCTTCCCACTAGCTATCATTTTACGTTTGGTAGTGTATATATGTCCATGCCACTCTCTCACTTTGTCACAGCTCACCCTTCCCCCTCCCCATATCCTCAAGTCCGTTCTCCAGTAGGTCTGTGTCTTTATTCCCATCTTACCCCTAGGTTCTTCATGACATTATTTTTTTCTTAGATTCCATATATATGTGTTAGCATACGGTATTTGTCTTTCTCTTTCTGACTTACTTCACTCTGTATGACAGACTCTAGGTCCATCTGCCTCACTACAAATAACTAAATTTCATTTCTTTTTATAGCTGAGTAATATTCCATTGTATATATGTGCCATATCTTCTTTATCCATTCATCCGTTGATGGACTCTTAGGTTGCTTCCATGTCCTGCCTATTGTAAATAGAGCTGCAATGAACATTTTGGTACATGACTCTTTTTGAATTATGGTTTTCTCAGGGTATATGCCCAGTAGTGGGATTGCTGTGTCATATGGTAGTTCTATTTGTAGTTTTTTAAGGAACCTCCAACTCTTCTCCATAGAGCCTGTACCAATTCACATTCCCACCAGCAATGCAAGAGTGTTCCCTTTTCTCCACACCCTCTCCAGCATTTATTGTTTCTAGATTTTTTGATGAAGGCCATTCTGACTGGTATGAGATGATATCTCATTGTAGTTTTGATTTGCATTTCTCTAATGATTAATGAAGTTGAGCATTCTTTCATGTGTTTCTTGGCAATCTGTATATCTTCTTTGGAGAAATGCCTATTTAGGTATTCTGCCCATTATTGGATTGGGTTGTTTGGTTTTTTGTTATTGAGCTCCATGAGCTGCTTGTAGATTTTGGAGATTAATCTTTTGTCAGTTGCTTCATTTGCAAATATTTTGTCCCATTCTGAGGTTTGTCTTTTGGTCTTGTTTATGGTTTCCTTTGCTGTGCAAAAGCTTTGAAGTTTCATTAGGTCCCATTTGTTTATTTTTCTTTTTATTTCCATTTCTCTAGGAGGTGGATCAAAAAGGATCATGCTGTGATTTATGTCATAGAGTGTTCTACCTATGTTTTCCTCTAAGAGTTTGATAGTGTCTGCCCTTACATTTAAATCCATTTTGAGTTTATTTTTATGTATGGTGTTAGGGAGTGTTCTAATCTCATACTTTTACATATACCTGTCCAGTTTTCCCAGAACCACTTATTGAAGAGGCTGTCCTTTCTCCACGGTACATTCCTGCCTCCTTTATCAAAGATAAGGTGACCCGGCTTCCCTGGTGGTGCAGGGCTTGAGAGTCTGCCTGCAGATGCAGGGGACACAGGTTCGTGACCCGGTCCGGGAAGATACCAAATGCCATGGAGCAGCTGGGCCCATGAGCCATGGCCGCTGAGCCTGTGCATCCAGAGCCTGTGCTCCACAACAGGAGAGGCCACAACAGTGAGAGGCAAGCGTACTGCCGAAAAAAAAAAAGATAAGGTGACCATATGGGCTCTCTATCGTGTTCCATTGATCTATCATTCTGTTTTTGTGCCAGTACCATACTGTCTTGATTACTGTAGTTTTGTAGTATAGTCTGAAGTCAGGGAGCCTGATTCTTCCAGCTTAGTTTTTCGTTCTCAAGATTGCTTTGGCTATTCGGGGTCTTTTGTGTTTCCATACAAATTGTGAAATTTTTTGTTCTACTTCTGTGAAAAATGCCAGTGGTAGTTTGATAGGGATTGCATTGAATCTGTAGATTCCTTTGGGTAGTAGAGTCATCTTCACAATGTTGCTTCTTCCAATCCAAGAACATGGTATATCTCTCCATCTTTTTGTAATATCTTTAATTTCTTTCATCAGTGTCTTATAGTTTTCTGCATGAAGGTCTTTTTTCTCCTTAGGTAGGTTTATTCCTAGATATTTTATTCTTTTTGTTGCAATGGTAAATGGGAGTGTTTTCTTAATTTCACTTTCAGATTTTTCATCATTAGTGTATAGGAATGCCAGACATTTCTGTGCATTAATTTTGTATCCTGCTACTTTACCAAATTCATTGAGTAGATCTAGTAGTTTTCTGGTAGCATCCTTATGATTCTCTATGTATAGGATCATGTCATCTGCAAACAGTGACAGCTTTATTTCTTCTGTTCTGATTTGGATTCCTTTAACTTCCTTTTCTTCTCTGATTGCTGCGGCTAATACTTCCAAATCTATGTTGAATAAGAGTGGTGAGAGTGGGCAACTTTGTCTTGTTCCTGATCTTAGTGGAAATGCTTTCATTTTTTCACCATTGGGGATGATGTTGGCTGTGGGTTTGTCATATATGGCCTTTATTATGTTGAGGAAAGTTCCCTCTATGCCTACTTTCTGCAGGGTTTTTATCATAAATCGGTGTTGAATTTTGTTGAAAGCTTTCTCTGCATCTATTGAGATGATCATACGGTTTTTCTCCTTCAATTTGTTAATATAGTGTTTCACGTTGATTGATTTGCGTATATTGAAGAATCCTTGCATTCCTGGAATAAACGCCACTTGATCATGGTGTATGACCCTTTTAATGTGCTGTTGGATTCTTTTTGCTAGTATTTTGTTGAGGATTTTTGCATCTATGTTCATCAGTGATATTGGCCTGTAGTTTTCTTTCTTTGTGACATCCTTGTCTGGTTTTGGTATCAGGGTGATGGTGGCCTCATAGAATGAGTTTGGGAGAGTTTATCCCTCTGCTATAACTTGGAAGAGTTTGAGTAGGATAGGTGTTAGCTCTTCTCTAAATATTTCATATAATTCACCTGTGAAGCCATCTGGTCCTGGGCTTTTGTTTGTTGGAAGATTTTTAATCACAGTTTCAAATTCAGTCCTTGTGATTGGTCTGTTTATATTTTCTATTTCTTCCTGGTTCAGTCTTGGAAGGTTGTGCTTTTCTAAGAATTTGTCCATTTCTTCCAGGTTGTCCATTTTATTGGCATATAGTTGCTTGTAGTAATCTCTCATGAACCTTTGTATTTCTGCAGTGTCAGTTGTTACTTCTCCTTTTTCATTTCTAATTCTATTGATTTGAGTCTTCTCCCTTTTTTTCTTGATGAGTCTGGCTAGTGGTTTATCAATTTTGTTTATCTTCTCAAAGAACCAGCTTTTAGTTTTATTGATCTTTCCTATCGTTCCCTTCATTTCTTTTTCATTTATTTCTGATCTGATCTTTATGATTTCTTTCCTTTGGCTAACTTGCGGGGTTTTTTGTTCTTCTTTCTCTAATTGCTTTAGGTGCAAGGTTAGGTTGTTTATTCGGGATGTTTCTTGTTTCTTAAGGTAGGATTGTATTGCTATAAACTTCCTTCTTAGAACTGCTTTTGCTGCATCCCATAGGTTTTGGGTCGTCGTGTCTCCATTGTCATTTGTTTCTAGGTATTTTTTGATTTCCTCCTTGATTTCTTAAGTGATCACTTCGTTATTAAGTAGTGTATTGTTTAGCTTCCATGTGTTTCTATTTTTTACTGATCTTTTCCTGTAATTGATATCTAGTCTTATAGCATTTTGGTTGGAAAAGATACTTGATATAATTTCAATTTTCTTAAATTTACCAAGGCTTGATTTGTGACCCAAGTTATGATCTATCCTGGAGAATATTCCATGAGCACTTGAGAAAAATATGTATTCTGTTGTTTTTGGTTGAAATATCTTATAAATATCAATTAAGTCAATCTTGTTTAATGTATCATTATAGCTTGTGTTTCCTTATTTATTTTCATTTTGGATAAACTGTCTATTGATGAAAGTGGGGTGTTAAAGTCCCCTACTATGAATGTGTTACTGTCAATTTCCCCTTTTATGGCTGTTAGTATTCACCTTATGTATTGAGGTGCTCCTATGTTGGGTGCATAAATATTTACAATTGTTATATGTTCTTCTTGGATCGATCCCTTGATCATTATGTAGTGTCCTTCTTTGACTCTTGTAATAGTCTTTATTTTAAAGTCTATTTTTTTCTGATATAAGAATTGCTACTCCAGATTTCTTTTGGTTTCCATTTGCATGGAATATCTTTTTCCATATCTTTTTCCATCCCCTCACTTTGAGTCTGTATGTGTCTCTAGGTCTGAAGTGGGTCTCTTGTAGACAGCATATATATGGGTCTTGTTTTTGTATCCATTCAGGCAGTCTGTGTCTTTTGGTGGGAGCATTTAGTCCATTTACATTTAAGGTAATTATCAATATGTATGTTCCTATTCCCATTTTCTAAATTGATTTGGGTTTGTTATTGTAGGTCTTTTCCTTCTCTTGTGTTTCTTGCCTAGAGAAGTTCCTTTAGCATTTGTTGTAAAGCTGATTTGGTGGTGCTGAACTCTCTCAGCTTTTGCTTGTCTGTAAAGGTTTTAATTTCTCCATCAAATCTAAATGAGATCCTTGCAGGGTAGAGTAATCTTGGTTACAGGTTTTTCTCCTTCATCACTTTAAATATGTCCTGCCAGTCCCTTCTGGCTTGCAGAGTTTCTGCTGAAAGATCAGCTGTTAACCTTATTGGGATTCCCTTGTATGTTATATGTTGTTTTTCCCTTGCTGCTTTTAATATGTTTTCTTTGTATTTAATTTTTAACAGTTTGATTAATATATGTCTTGTCATGTTTCTCCTTGGATTTATCCTGTATGGGACTCTCTGTGCTTCCTGGACTTGATTAACTATTTCCTTTCCCATATTAGGGAAGTTTTCAACTATAATCTCTTCAAATATTTTCTCAGTCCCTTTCTTTTCCTCCTCTTCTTATGGGACCCCTATAATTCGAATGTTGGTGCATTTAATGTTGTCCCAGAGGTCTCTGAGACTGTCCTCAGTTCTTTTCATTCTTTTTTCTTTATTCTGCTCTGCAGTAGTTATTTCCACTATTTTATCTTCCAGGTCACTTATCCGTTCTTCTGCCTCAGTTATTCTGCTATTGATCCCTTCTAGAGTATTTTTAATTTCATTTATTGTGTTATTCATCATTGCTTGTTTCCTCTTTAGTTCTTCTAGGTCCTTGTTAAATGTTTCTTGCATTTTCTCTATTCTATTTCCAAGATTTTAGATCATCTTTACTATCATTATTCTGAATTCTTTTTCCGGTAGACTGCCTATTTCCTCTTCATTTGTTACGTCTGTTGGGCTTTTATCTTGCTCCTTCATTTGCTGTGTGTTTTTCTGTCTTCTCATTTTGCTTATCTTACTGTGTTTGGGTTCTCCTTTTTGCAGGCTGCAGGTTTGTAGTTCCCGTTGTTTTTGTTGTCTGTCCCCAGTGGCTAAAGTTGGTTCAGTGGGTTGTGTAGGCTTCCTGGTGGAGGGGGCTACTGCCTGTGTTCTGGTGCATGAGGCTGGATCTTGTCTTTCTGGTGGGCAGGTCCACGTCTGGTGTTGTGTTTTTCAGTGTCTGTGGACTTATTATGATTTTAGGCAGCCTCTCTGCTAATGGGTGGGATTGTGTTCCTGTCTTGCTAGTTGTTTGGGATAGGGTGTCCAGCACTGTAGCTTGCTGGTCATTGAGTGAAGCTGGGTGTTGGTGTTGAGATGGAGATCTCAGGGAGATTTTCGCCATTTGATATTACATGGAGCTGGGAGGTCTCATGTGGACCAGTGTCCTGAAGTTGACTCTTTCACCTCAGAGGCACAGCACTGACTCCTGGCTGTAGCACAAAGAGCCTTTCAACCACATAGCTCAGAATAAAATGGAGAAAAAGAAAGAAAGAAGGAAAGAGGATAAAATAAAATGAAATAAAGATAAAATAAAATAAAGTTGTTAAAATAAAAAATAATTATTAAGAAAGAAAAAAAAATTTTAAGTAAAAAACAAACAAACAAATGGACGGACAGACCCCTAGGACAAATGGTGAAAGCAAAGCTATACAGACAAAATCTCACACAGAAGCATACACATACACACTCACAAAAAGAGGAAAAGAGGAAAAAATAATATATCTTACCCTCAAAGTCCACCTCCTCTATTTGTGATGATTCGTTGTCTATTCAGGTATTCCACAGATGCAGGGTACATCAAGTTGATAGTGCAGATTTAATCCGCTGCTCCTGAGGCTGCTGGGAGAGATTTCCCTTTCTCTTCTTTGTTCACACAACTCCCGGGGTTCAGCTTTGCATTTGGCCCCGCCTCTGCGTGTAGGTCGCCAGAGGGCGTCTGTTCTTCGCTCAGACAGGACGGGGTTCAAGGAGCCACTGATTCTGGGGCTCTGGCTCACTCAGGCCGCAGGGAAGGAGGGGCTCGGAGTGCGGGGCGAGCCTGCAGCGGCAGAGGCCAGTGGGACTTTGCACCAGGCACCAGCCTGAGGTGCGCCATGCATTCTCCCAGGGAAGTTGTCCCTGGATCCCCGGACCCTGGTAGTGGCTGGCTGCACAGGCTCCTGAGAGGGGTGGTGTGGATAGTGACCTGTGCTCGCACACAGGCTTCTTGGTAGCAGCAGCAGCATCCTTAGCGTCTCATGCCCGTTTCTGGGGTCCGTGCTTTTAGCTGAGACTCGCACCGATCTCTGGAGCTCCTTTAAGCAGCGCTCTTAATCCCCTCTCCTCACGCATCCAGAAACAATGGTCTCTTGCCTCTTCAGCAGCTCCAGACTTTTCCCCGGACTCCCTCCCGGCTAGCCGTGGTATACTAACCCCCTGCAGGCTGTGTTCATGCCGCCAACCGCAGTCCTCTCCCTGCGCTCCGACCGAAGCCCGTGCCTCAGCTCCCAGCCCCCGCCTGCCCCGGCGGGTGAGCAGACAAGCCTCTCGGGCTGGTGAGTGCTGTTCAGCACCGATCCTCCGTGCGGGAATCTCTCCAATTTGCCCTCCGCACCCCTGTTGCTGTGCTCTCCTCCGTGGCTACGAAGCTTCCCCTCTCCGCTACCCGCAGTCTCCGCCCGCAAAGGGGCTTCTAGTGTGTGGAAACCTTGCCTCCTTCACGGCTCCCTCCCACCGGTGCAGGTCCCGTCCCTATTCTTTTGTTTCTGTTTATTCTTTTTTCTTTTGCCCTACCCAGGTACGTGGGGAGTTTCTTGCCTTTTGGGAGGTCTGAGGTCTTCTGCCTGCGTTCAGTAGGTGTTCTGTAGGAGTTGTTCCACGTGTAGATGTATTTCTGATGTATCTGTGGGGAGGAAGGTGATCTCCGTGTCTTACTCTTCTGCCATCTTCCCCCTGCAATCTACTTTTGCTAAGATCACACAACTAGGAAATTTCAGAGACAAAATGAAATTCCAGGACCTCTGGCTCCTTTTTTTTTTTTTTTTTCCACATCTGAAGCAAGGTCCTGGAGCAACACCCCTCCTTGTACAGTGGATGGCAGGCGGCAGTCTTTGCTGGTGTGGTGAAAGCAGGCCTTTAATCAATATTTGGTGATGAATGGATGTGTGAACAGCGTACTATAACGTTTAATTATTCTTTTTATTCTTGGGGAAACCATAGAAGGATATCATTCTCCTTTATTTCCTTTTGCTAGAATAGAGTCAATCCTCAACACCAAAATGACTGACCCTTTTGATCCGTCTGTACACAACCATTTCAACTCTGGCAAAATAAGCCACTTCAACACAGCCTAAGTGGTTGGTGATATTTCTACATCAAAACAGCTGTAAGATCTGACTCATTTTGTAAACTGGTTTATTTGGGGTAGGAAAGAGGAACAACAATGGATTTATATATATTCGAGGGCTACAGTAGACTGCATTTTACACATGCACAAAGCAAACGGCTTTATGTTAGAACTCATCAGAAGTCCTTTTGCCAAATGCTTCATTCTCTATTCATCTCACTGAAGCCATGTTGGGAGCTTCCCACAGCTCTAATTTGGAGGCTAATAACACACCCCAACAAGACGATGCTGTGCTGTGGGAGGTATTATAATTCCCAGAGATCAGACCATCACTCCCTCAGTGACTCGCAGAGTGTTCTCAGGTATGGAGAGAAATTAACGAGATGACTACTTTCCACAAGGTTGGGACTATGCTCTTCCCACGATGGGGAATGTCCCAGTTGGTGTTTGAAGGTCACAGTCCCTGGCTGCAAGGGCTGGCTTGCTTGTTTGAAAATAGATGCGAGGTTTACAGGCTTCTAACAGCCATGGATTCATAGGCTGATGTGGAGAAGTACTTCATCATGTAAATTAATCAAGCAACCAAGTGAAAATGTGAAGTTAGTGGTAAAGTGACACAGGAGAAGTTTTCAGTACACATTGCCACATTTCTGGAATAGAAGAGATTTGTAGAAATCATTACTCTGCCTTGATTCTTCTTTGCCACTGCATGAAAATGACAAGTAAAAAATATTCTAGAAAATATCTTCCATCAGCTTCAGAAGGAAGGAAATGAACATTTTTTGAGCCTCTTCCAGGCATTAAGTTAGAGGCTTCACACACACCATCACAACTGAATGCTTCCAGCAACCCTATGGACTAGGTATCATGTCACACAAAGAAGCTGAAGTTCAGGGAGGTTGAATGGCTAGTCAACGTCACACAACTTATATTTGGCTAAGATGAGATGCAAATAAAACAGAGCCATGAGGGGCTTCCCTGGTGGCGCAGTGGTTGAGAGTCCGCCTGCCGATGCAGGGGACATGGGTTCGTGCCCCAGTCTGGGAAGATCCCACATGCCGCAGAGCGGCCTGTGAGCCATGGCCACTGAGCCTGCATGTCCGGAGCCTGTGCTCTGCAACGGGAGAGGCCACAACAGTGAGAGGCCCGTGTACCGCAAAAATAAAAAAAAATTAAAAAAACAGAGCCATGAGCTGTCAACCTACGCTGGGAATATTTAAACATGGTGAGATGCCTTCATTACAGTTCAAGCAAAAATTTATTTTAAAATATCAATCAATCAATGTTCCATTGATGATACTACAAAGACTTAGTCTTTATTTCTACTCCAGTTTCATCAATTGACAACAAAAATAAATAAAATTTTAAACAGTAAGTTACAAGCACTGCTATCTTTAAACTTCATGTGTTTTTACATTCTATATACTTTTGACAATTTTACTTCATTAGAATAAAATGCAAGGTCACTACAAAAAAACAGGAAGAGACGAAAAGCCTTCAATAGCTAGGAACTATGATTTGAAATTAAAATTATTTAAAATGGCAAAGCATACAACTAATTATTAGAGAACAGCAGAGGAGTGAATTGACTTTTCAGATGTAGGTGGCAAGACCCTTCTGAAAAACAGGATTCACAAACTTTGAAATCACTTTAAGATGATATTTTAGTTTTCTTCCAGTCACAAAGTAAGCAAAACAAATAGATTCTTTAAGTAATTAAATCTAGGGATCTCCTCAACAGATTGCTTTCTATTTAGCACCTGGCAGGCTCTCTGGAAAACAGAAGAGGCTCATGTCTTACAGTATCTTATGAAGAGTTAAGAAAGCTACTTTATACTCTCGTACATTCAATATTTAAATGCAAGCATCTAGACTCTTCATCTGCATGGACTGTAAGATGCAAAGGTGAAGAAATATTCACTGACAGCCACATGAAGCTTGAAGAAACTCTACACAAATCTAAGTCTACAATGTTGTTAAATGAAATCAATAAATCATCCTTTCATTGGAATGTGTGGAAAAATTTATGCGGACAGCAGCTATCATGACCTAGTTATATGCAATATGAAACTTCAACCCAGCGAAAAGATTTGTGAAGATTATTCTTGTGTCTGCAGGGCGTGAAGTGAGAGTAGGGTGTGATGAGAGCAGATGAGGAGAGATTAAAGAATTACTACCCATTATCTTCATCTGTGATGGGTAATTTTCTCTCATTTGTTTAGAATAATCTAAACCTTATACAATAATTATCACAGACTGGAAATGAGCAATTCTTTCACTCAAAACTGAATCACAGCGATCACTTACAAGGCCAAGTGTTTGAGAGTAAAAAGAGTTAAGCAAATGTAGGAGGTTGAAGGTTTGATATGCTGGAAGGATACTTTTCATCACAAAGTTGGGGTAATAATGTTGACCAATGCCGGTTCAAAAAATTCACTTAGTCTCATCAAATGGAGGAATAGTTAACTTGCTGAAAAATTAAAAAGCATAAAATGAGATTCTGTCATTCTGCACTTTTTCAGGATGCTCACATTCTCAAATTGAAGCTATTCATTGTCTCTTATGAAATATAAAAAGAGAATTTGAAATTTAAATACAGAACATAAAGACTGCTTTAAAAATTAACTACATCTAGGCTGAATTGCTCTGCCATTTTTCTCCCAACTTCACACAGACCTCTGGGTTGAATCTCCAGAATCCTATTAACCAAGACATTATAAACCCCCGAAGGCTGAGTGATTTGCACCAAAACTGAACTGAAATTCATTTTCCAAACTCTTTTCAAAAAAACATCAATCATAAGAAGGTTTGAATCTTTGGGGCTGGAGGGAAATGTAAGGCAGAAAGCAGGTAAGTGAAAGAAGCAAACAAAGACCAGCAAAATAGTCGCTGCTTTTGGAACTTGAGAATAGCAATCACCAGCTACATGACTTGTAGACAAACAAACCCTCAGAGGATAATATCAAGGTTGAAAAATCCTAAATTGAACCACCATTCTCTTTTTCTTGATGCCAGTTTTCAAATTCATGTATTTTTTCATGGATGCCTTTACTGGGAATCAGAATCAGGGTGCTATCAATAAAAATGGGTAGAATCCCAAGTTTTGAGGCCACAGCAAACTCTCTTGCAGGACATCCCATGTGTAGCTGGCATGTGCTCCATGTCCAGTCTTTCAAGTAATAAGAGGTGAACCCACTTGTGATCAGACCTGAGTAATGTTTATGCATAGGGCCTGAGAGAGAAGTCTCCAGGTCACACAGATGTATTATCCTTCCCTAATACAGAAATATTCAGGGCCTACTTAGTACCCAGCAGGGTAAAGATGCTAGGAGCTACGTAAGAGACAGGAGAAGTATAAGTCTTGTCTTAGCATCACCTAGCTGACCTGTGCTTATGCCCTTTCAGCCCAACCCTTCTTGGTCTGACCTGTGCTTATGCCCTTTCAGCCCAACCCTTCTTGGTCTGATCTGCCTATCCAGGGGATTAGGAGTATAGCATTAGGTCAGTACTATCTCAGGTTAGTAATTGGACAATCAGAACTGGATCTTAAAGTCCTCTAGTCTATTTCTCTCATCTGACTGATGAGAAACTAAGTCTCAGAGAGGGAGCATCATTGCCAAGTATATCAGACATGCTTGTACACTAGTTCAAAATTATTTCATCCCATCTCTTACTGCATCCTCTTTGCACAGACTTAAGCCAACATCGTGGTGGTGCACCCAGACACTTCTTCCTTCATTTTAGGGCCACTCACCTACTTCTTGCTTCCAGTCCTAGGTCTTCTCTGACACCTCTACAAAGGAAGTCCATGCTAAATGACTGCACTCCCGTATGCACTGCCCAGAAATGAGGTCTTGCTTGAGCAATGGGAAATGCAAACCAATGGGTAAGTGTTCCCACCTTTCACCCTCCAGGTAGACAGTTCTGAAACTATTTCAGAAAGTTCCTCAAAATCATGCATGGGTTGCTTGTGATAGTGGTGATTCGATAACAATTTCTGTGGTGGCCTTCCTCCCTCCTCTATTTCACTCCCCCTTTGCTGCATTCCCCGAAATAAGATTCCTAAACTAACTGTCTCAAGCTCTGCTTTTAGAGAACTCAGATTGAGACACCAGATTCCAAACACTTTCCATTTGAGTTAAGAAAAGTAACTGGTGAAGGAATTCCCTGGCGGTCTGGTGGTTAGGACTCCACGCTTTCACTGCCGACCTGCGAACTAAGATTCCACAAGCTGAGTGGTGCAAATAAAAAAAAATAATAATAATAACTGGTCCTTCTGATCCTTAGTTCAGAGCCCCTCAAGGTACATCCATGTCTGTGTCCATGCAAGCCTAAGGAATATCTTGTACACAAACTGAGCATCAAACAAGTAACATTTGCATTTTTACAGCAATTTCTGAAATGACCAAATGAGAAACTGCAAAAGTGCTTAAACACAGCTACAATATAAGCAGATTTTTAATTTCTCCCAAGTAATGTCAATCACACTGTGTTGTTTCCTCAAATAGGCTAGTCCCTAAGAGTTGACACCCCAAACACTAAAAGGTTGAAAGATCTCATTGTCAGCTTGATGTCACAGTTGTTTTCCAAAATGAAGGATTTTTTTTTCCAAAGTGAGATATACACTAACTATGCAATGGGTGATAATTTTAGTTACTAACTAAACACTTTTTAATCTTAAGAGTTATATATTTATTTTTAAGTGTATTAATAAAGTATGGCTAGGTTATACAAGCCATAAATTCATGGATATCATTACATAGGATGGAGATTAAGTTATTTTTGTTTAAAAGCTTTGACAAAATTCAACACCCATTTATGATAAAAACTCTCCAGAAAGTGGGCATAGAGGGAACCTACCTCAACATAATAAAGGCCATATATGAGAATGGTGAAAAACTGAAAGCATTTCCTCTAAGATCAGGAACTAGACAAGGATGTCAACTCTCAAAATTATTATTCAACATAGCTTTGGAAGTCCTAGCCATGGCTATCAGAGAAGAAAAAGAAATAAAAGAAATACAAATTGGAAAAGAAGAAGTAAAACTGTCACTGTTTGCAGATGACATGATACTATACATAGAGAATCCTAAAAATGTCACCAGAAAACTACTAGAGTTAATCAATGAATTTGGTAAAGTTGCAGGATACAAAATTAATGCACAGAAATCTATTGCATTCCTATACACTAATGATGAAAAATCTGAAAGAGAAACTATGGAAACACTCCCATTTACCACTGCAACAAAAAGAATAAAATACCTAGGAATAAACCTACCTAGGGAGACAAAAGACGTGTTTGCAGAAAACTATAAGACACTGATGAAAGAAATTAAAGATGATACCAACAGATGGAGAGATATACCATGTTCTTGGATTGGAGGAATCAATATTGTGAAAATGACTATACTACCCAAAGCAATCTACGGATTCAATGCAGTCCCTATCAAATTACCAATGGCATTTTTTATGGAAGTAGAACAAATCATCTTAAAATTTGTATGGAGACAAAAAAGACCCCGAATAGCCAAAGCAGTATTGAGGGAAAAAAACGGAGCTGGAGGAATCAGACTCCCTGACTTCAGACTATACTACAAACCTACAGTAATCAAGACAATAAGTTACTGGCACAAAAACAGAAACATAGTTCAATGGAACAAGATAGAAAGCCCAGAGATAAACCCACGTACCTATGGTCAACTAATCTATGACAAAGGAGGCAAAGATATACAATGGAGGAAAGACAATCTCTTCAGTAAGTGGTGCTGGGAAAACTGGACAGCTACATGTAAAAGAATGAAATTAGAACAGTCCCTAACACCATACACAAAAATAAACTCAAAATGGATTCTAGACCTAACTGTAACACTGGACACTATAAAACTCTTAGAGGAAAACATAGGAAGAACACTCTTTGACATAAATCACAGCAAGATCTTTTTTGATCCACCTCCTAGAGTAATGGAAATAAAAACAGAAATAATAAAATGGGACCTAATAAAACTTCAAAGCTTTTGCACAGCAAAAGAAACCATAAACAAGACAAAAAGACAACCCTCAGAATGGGAGAAAATATTTGCAAATGAATCAATGGACAAAGGATTAACCTCCAAAATATATAAATAGCTCATGCAGCTCAATATTAAAGAAACAAACAACCCAATCCAAAAATGGGCAGAAGACCTAAATAGACATTTCTCCAAAGAAGACATACAGATGGCCAAGAAGCACATGAAAAGCTGCTCAACATCATAATTATTAGAGAAATGCAAATCAAAACTACAATGAGGTATCACCTCACACCAGTTAGAATGGGCATCATCAGAAAATCTACAAACAACAAATGCTGGAGAGGGTGCGGAGAAAAGGGAACCCTCTTGCACTGTTGGTGGGAATGTAAATTGATACAGCCACTATGGAGAACAGTATGGAGGTTACTTAAAAAACTAAAAATACGGCTTCCCTGGTGGCACAGTGGTTGAGAGTCCGCCTGCCGATGCAGGGGACAAGGGTTCGTGCCCCGGTCTGGGAAGATCCCACACACCACGGAGCGGCTGGGCCCATGAGCCATGGCCACTGAGCCTGCATGTCCAGAGCCTGTGCTCCACAACGGGAGAGGCCACAACAGTGAGAGGCCTGGGTACCGCCAAAAAAAAAAAAAGAAAAACTAAAAATAGATTTACCAAATGATCCAGCAATCCCACTACTGGGCATATACCCAGAGAAAACCATAATTCAAAAGGACACGTGCACCCCAGTGTTCATTGCAGCACTATTTACAATAGCCAGGTCATGGAAGCAACCTAAATGCCCATCGACAGACTAATGGATAAAGAAGTTGTGCTACATATATACAATGGAATATTACTCAGCCATAAAAAGGAACGAAATTGAGTCATTTGTTGAGACGTGGATGGATCTAGAGACTGTCATACAGAGTGGTAAGTCAGAAAGAGAAAAACAAATATCATATATTCACGCATGTATGTGGAACCTAGAAAAATGGTACAGATGAGCCGGTTTGCAGGGCAGAAGTTGAGACACAGATGTAGAGAACAGACGTATGGACACCAAGTGGGGAAAACTGCAGTGGGGTGGGGATGGTGGTGTGCTGAATTGGGCGATTGGGATTGACATCTATACACTGATGTGTATAAAACTGATGACGAATGAAAAAAAAAGGTGAATTAATATAAATTAAAAAGTTAGTTGAGGGGCTTCCCTGGTGGTGCAGTGGTTGGGAGTCCGCCTGCCGATGCAGGGGACACAGGTTCGTGCCCCAGTCTGGGAAGATCCCACATGCCGCGGAGCAGCTGGGCCCGCGAGCCATGACCACTGGGCCTGCGTGTCCGGAGCCTGTGCTCCTCAACAGGACAGGCCACAACAGGGAGAGGCCCGCGTACCGCAAAATAAAAAATAAAAAATAATTAAAAAAAAAGAAAAGTTAGTTGAATAATAATGAACTTAATATGAAAATATGGCAAAAATTGTCAGGATAGAAATCATGGCAATGGTTTAATAA
The DNA here is from genome assembly GCF_937001465.1 of Orcinus orca. NCBI lineage: Eukaryota > Metazoa > Chordata > Mammalia > Artiodactyla > Delphinidae > Orcinus > Orcinus orca. The sequence goes on from NC_064563.1 coordinate 135,359,101, forward strand.
ATATTTTAATGGTTTAATAAGATAGTTTAATAGATATCTAAATAATAAACATTTTAAATGGTTTAATAAATATTTTTAAAAGTTTAACTTATTTTAATTCTGAGCATGTTACCACTTAAAAACACCCCACTCACACATACATATATAATCCAAAAGCCCTACTCCTTCTTCTGCTTATCAATTACTGTGTAACAAATTACCCCAAAACTTAGTGGACGAAACAACCATTTATTATGCCCATGGATTCTGTGGCTCAGGAATTTGGACAAAGCACAACAAGCCTGGTTTGTCTCTGTTGCAGGCTGCATAGAGGGATGCGGGGGGTCGGGAGTTGGGAGGCTGTAGTTATCTGAAGTATCATTTGTTCTTGTGTCTGTCAGTCAATGATTGCCATCAGCTGGGATACCTATTCATGGCCTCCTCGTGTGGCCAGGAGTTCTCCAACAAAGAGGCTGGCTCCAAGAGTGAGAATCCTCAAAGCAAGAGCTAGGCAGAAGCTTTATCATTTTTACTGACCTAGGCTCCAAAGTCATGTAACATAGCTTTGGCCACATTCTGTCTCAGAGCATCACAAAGGCCCACGTCTGAGGGAATGTGAAGTAGACGTCACTACTTGGTGGGGGAGTGGCAAAATTCTAGATGAGAGTGTGGGACTGAAAATATCATTTTGGCCATGAAACTAAAATTACCTTATTCCCTGAATTGCCAGGATGCCGGAACTGAACCGGAAATCCCTGACATGGACTTAGGGTACCCTCAGAGAAAAATCTGAATTTCACATTCTATATTATTAGGTATGTTCAAAGTAGACAGACAGTTCATTATCTCCTGTGAGTTCCCTGTGAAGGTGACTCGAATTGATACCAATGCGATGACCTCAACAGCTCCCTCTAACTCTCCAATTTGACAAGTTTTTGACTCAGAGTACCAGCCACTTACCTGCAGGCCTATGTGCAGAGACAATGCATCTGGCTAAAGACAATTCTCCGTACGTTCAAGTAGCTTCAGCCATTCAATAGTAATCTTTTCCTCTGGTTTTATTTCTCATTAAACACTATGAAACTCCAGACTCTACGGACAATCAGTGTGTTCTATAACAGATGAAGTAGTAAGACATATGGGAGCCTCAGGTATCACTGGAAACCATGAGAACTCTACCAGTCTCAACCAACCCTTTGAAGACTATGCAGTCTTATATTTCAGATGGAATTGTTCTGTGATTTGTTGTGGTTTGGAAATCATGAAGGTGAAATTAAAATTCGAAGAATATCCAATACGAGTAGTAGGGCTGAGAAGAGTGAATTGTTCCCAACTGCTAGACTGCCTTCCACTTTCTGCTTCAGCTTTAGAGTCTAAGAGTCGGCTTCCTCGGGATGTCTCTTTACATAGGGTGAGGGTGAAACGGAACACAGACATTGTTTGTGTTTTAAGACGATGTGTCTCTCCCTGCATGCAACCTAGCCACAGGTCAGGAAGGTCACAGTTCAAGGTAAAGGGCCAGTCTTCTTACAGGAATCCTAGAACAATGCTCTGTCCTTGCTTTTCTGACCATGGTTATCTTTGATATTGAACTATGAGGTGACCCAAAAGACAGAAATTGCTTTTGCTAAGTAACAAAAGAATTAAAGGTTGACCAAATGATCCTACAGGAATAAAATCAACTGGGCCGGATACCCAATTTCATCTTTCATTTCCTCCCTTAGCTTTAGTATCTTTTTCCCCTCTTGATACCAATACAGCCACCAACTTCTCTTTATTGGCCCAGAAATCTACTGTAAGCTCCACAGTAAAAAATGACTTTTGGTTCTGAAGCTTTCAGATTTAGATATTATTCTAGGAGAGGTACAAAAATAGATAAGGTGTTGCAAAAAAAAAAAAAGAAGGGCTTCCCTGGTGGCGCAGTGGTTGAGAGTCTGCCTGCCAATGCAGGGGACGTGGGTTCATGCCCCGGTCCGGGAAGATCCCACATGCTGTGGAGCGGCTGGGCCTGTGAGCCATGGCCGCTGAGCCTGCGTGTCCGGAGCCTGTGCTCCGCAATGGGAGAGGTCACAGCAGTGAGAGGCCCTCTTACCGAAAAAAAAAAAAAAAAAAGAAAATGGGCATAAAATAATAAAACTAAAAAATAACTAGGAAGAGCTAAAAGGAATGATTAATATGCAATGATGCAATTTGAGAGATGAAATTATGTTATATGTAATTTAAGTATAACAGTAGTCCCAGTTTAGTGCCATCCAGATTCTGGGGCTATAAATCAGAAGATGGGCATAGTAATAGAAATCAGTAAGAATCAATCTAAAATGAAAGAGATAAAATGAATGAAATGTGTGCATGGCTTCAGAAATAATCAACTTTTGAAAAGATGCCTTCTAAACGGATTTTTTTCAGACTAAATTGTCTTCTACATCTCAATACCCAGGCAAATAATTATCATTAGAGAACCTGCAGTCCAACTAATGGAAACATGTCAAGGGTAATATAATCTTTGCAGAAGAGTAGAGGCCTACAGGGCATCCGATCAGCCAAGCAGATGTTCTCATTGTCCACTGGGCAAATGCATCTTTTTCAGACATAATGAACATGTCATTCAGATCATCCAACCCTCGAACTAGACTCTTCAAGTAGAATTCTGATATTAATTTCGTTTCCCAATTGGCCTCGCCTACTAGAAATACAACGCACTAAATATCCAGCACTGGATATTTAAACTCATCTGATGTCAAAGTGAATTAAATTTTCACTTTCATTTATACATCAGTCTCTTTCAAGTTTGGCTAAGTTGACTCAGTCCTCCAGAGCCTGCTAACCCCAGGTAAACTAACAAAACCAAAAGGCTCAGCAGGCAAAGCTGAGACCCTGGTCCTCTGGCAACTCCAATCAAAGTGCAGCCTCCAGGCCCAACCTGGATAGCTGTTCTGCCCCCCTCAGTGACTAAATCATTTCACCAGCAGCAAATAGACGTACACATTTCAATTACAGGCCATTTCTAACATTATCTAATGAAGTCCTGCCTCCTCAGTTACTTTTAGCAAATAGAATTCTCTCTTAAGTGGAATGCTTTAAGTGTAGCAGAGGTTGGACTAACTAAACGACCTCTATGCAAAGTGGCTTCCAGTTTTCTAATTGTTCACTGTTACATACCTAAATATTACACTAAATCAATTGAAATTATTTTTTGCTTCTCCCATTGTATTTTCTACTGTTGCATATTTTAAATATCTTCCTCTTTAGTTATTGACATCACCTATTAGGGGCCACCAAAAATTACCCTAGTAGTTGTCCCACAGCCTCCCATTTATATACACACATAAACGTTAAATTCAAAAACCAGTAGACCCAAAAAGTTTTATGCCACGGTTAGCTGCCAGGAAAAATATATAGTGCAATTTCAGATTCATTTAAGCTAAGACATACTTTAAATAATTCATTAGAACAATGATTGCTCATTGCAAAACAGTTCTTCAAATGGATTCCATTTATCTTGCTCATTTATTAACTCCTCACCCTTCTTAAGGCATCACATTCAAGGTGCATGTCAAAAGTTCTACCAGTCTTTCCCACTGACTCATTGCCTGAACAGAGGCTATTCACTGAAACTCCCTGCTCCTGTTTCATAAACATCTGTAAAACAGTGTCAATGGGATCTGCCTCCCCAGGGAGCTGCAAGAACTAAGTTATAGTTTGCAAAATGCTTTGTGATTCATACATAAAAGGCTCTACAAGAAAGCACACTGTCATTGAGTGTTACAGTTTTCACCCCAATTACCTTAAAATAAGGAGAGATGACTATCCTACGCTTCCAAAAGTAGGAGTTCCAGAGAATTTTCAAAACTGAGGTGGACAATTGCTGACTCAAGTGTTTTTTCCTAGGAATTGGAAATGTCATTCACAGATAAGTGCAAGGAGAAGCAAAAAAGAGAGACGTAAAGGAAATTCTTGGTTCTGGGATTTAGTAATAAGGGAGTTTGCCACTTTCAAATTACCCGCCGGAATCTGGCTTAAGAGAATTATAGATAAAAAATCTTCCTAGTTTTCAGCCACCTATCCAAATTTGATGTTGAGTTTATACTTCCTAAAGTTGGAGCAATGATTTTCGTGTCTTAGGGGTAAATAAATTAAGAGTTAATCCTATTAGGTTTGTTCTTATACCAGAGAATACTAAAACTGAAAAACTAAATTCCAAATTGTACAAAGTGATAGTGAGGTATCTATGTTGTACTTTAAATTTCCTGCAAACATCTTAGGAGAAGACTCTGAGGAAAGACATTATTCATAGCTTGTAAAGTCACAATGTTTGACCAACTAATAATTCCATTTAGCTGCATTGTACTTATTTTCACCTTTAAATTATAACTACACTGGGAAGGAGTAAATTTTTTCCTATTATCATTTGGTGGATTTCCATATTAAAAAGCCTCCCTGGCACTCTTGGCCTGAAAATATCATAATAATAATTCAAATGATTAACATTCACCCTCTTCCAATTAAGAGAGTGACGTAACTGCACTGATCCGGTGGTGAATGTCAATGTCTTAATTATAACTGACATACTGGGAATAGAAGTTAGCAACAAGTAAAGAGTGACAAAAAAAAATTTTTTTAACAACCACTGAAATGATTTAAAAAAAAACTTTCAAATCAAGGAAGGGTAGCCAGTAGACTCAAGAAGACCAAGGAGCTTCTCCTGGAAAAATGCTAAAAATTCCAGTTTATTGAAAGTCTTTCCAGATTTCCATTATAGAAAACCCAATTATCCAGGTAATTTGCATAATTTAGATTCAGCAAGCAAAAAACATGTATTATCTCAGTTTTCTGTGACGATTACATAGAAAACCTAGGCTCAACTAGCTGTGTGACATTAAGCATTAACCTCCTGAAGTCTCTTTCCTTGCCTGTAAGTGGAAATGATAATAGGACATACCATATAGTCTGGTGAGGCAACATTTTGATGCTCACTAAATAATTGTTCTCTATTCCCCTTTCTCTGTTATTTAAGTCAAGGCTTTGTAGGGGTCTGGTTTTTCCCAAATAAAAATTTCAATTTACTTAAAATAATAGTAAATTCTTAATCACACATAACTTTTTACCTATATGTATATAGCATGCAATTAATGAAATATAGAGTCCAAATGACTTGGTATATGTAACAGTTACAGTTCCACATTTTAGATCAGGAATAAGATTCAAGATTCTAACACAAATCCTCAAATTCCATGCTGGCTATAATTAAAGTGCATTATATCTATTGATAATCTTTATAGCTATGGCCAAGAACAGCTCACTGGGTCATCACTAGTCACCACGGTGACGGGGGTAAAGATAGTCCTTCTAAACTTTAGAACCTAAAGTTCTGAAGGAGGATTCCTTAAGTGGTAAAAAATAATCCTTGGGGATTTTCAAACTTGTCTACAGTCATTCTAATGACACTGGAGGATAAACAAATGTCCCTAGGAAATATTGGTAGAGACCATTAGGGAATAATCTAAAGCAGCCTACAGCCAACACAAACTTTTTGCTAAAGACCCATGTTTGTTCTTACTACAGTGGCAGAACCATTATTATCCTAACAGCCAGCAGCCAGTTCTTCATAAAGAACTGTCCTGTTTGGGGAACTGTTTTGATAGGCTCTTGGGGATAGAAGAGACTTTCAGAGCACACTTGTCAGCAGAAGCCAAGGCAACAGACTGCTAAACTTCTCTGCCACCTACACTAGACGAATTGCTGGAGAGGGGAAGAGAAAAAGGAGAGGAAAATCACGGAGAACCCGGGGGGGAGAGAAAGAAATGGGCCAATCCAGTATGGCAAGGCTGAGGCATCTCACTGAACAAGACCACAAAAATTCCTCCAAAGATGGGGACGTGAAGGAAATTTCAGGGAGTATCTGCTTTCTAATTTGAAATTGTCCAAACTGTTGCTTTATAAAGACCTCTACTCACTTCCTCCCCCTGATATCCATCAATGCTTCATACCGTGTGTGTGGTGGCAGGGTGGAGGGGTGTGTGTGTGTGTGTGCGTGTGTGTGTGTGTGTTGGAAAGGGCCTGACTTTTACATTTGGTCTACTCAAGGCTGACAAAATTAGCACGCATTGAATAATTCCCCAAACAATTCCTGGGGACCCAGAGTCAGCGGTGGCATGAGAATATAAGCTCTAGGAATACATCAAGATCTTCTAAATATCTTTGGACTTCCATAAGTCAAAATGAAGTGATCATAGCTTGATAGTAAGCTGTTGTTTGAATTTCTAATGCTTTGATTACTGAAGAAGCTGAGTTTGTTTGTTTGTGTTTATTACTAATGTTAATTAACTTTTTGGTGAATTGTCTGCTTTCATCTCTGTTCAATTTTATATCAAGACATTCATTTTTAAATTTATATCAGCCCTTTATGTATTAAGCATACAAGTACTTAGACAGAGCTTTGCAATTTTTTTCCCTCTTTGGCTCTTGTATTTCATTAGGATCATTGCATTGCTGATAAACATTTATGAACTATTTTTTATAGTTTCTTCCTTTGTAATTATGTTTAAACAGACCTTTCACACTCCAAAAGGTTCATCCATATTTTCTACTAGTTTTGTAATAAATTTATTTTAAACATGTAATTCTATAATTTTTCTGGAATATAACTTCCTATAAATTTATTTAGAGTGTTGAGATTATATTTATAAATGAGATTAGTTTTTTGGCTTTCTATTTTGTACTTTCATAATCAAATTTTTTTATACTTTCATAATCAAATTTTGGTACAACTAGTTGGCAAAATAGTGTCAGCTCTTTGTATGCCATAACACAATTCATAGATCACAACACGGATCTGTGTTCTTACATGTCCTTAACAAAGGGAGAGAATTTATTAGCTTAGTATTCTGAGCCCAAAGCAGTTTCAGAAAGTAACTTTTGACAAACATTTTCAATATTTAGCTCAATTATTTGTTCATATGCTCAATTTTTTTCTTCTTGAATAACTTTTTATAATTTATATTCTCTCCTATTCATTTTTTTGAGATTTTAAAATTATTTAAGATAGAGTTATAAATAATATTTGCTATAATTTTTATTTTCTCAATATCTGCCATTCCCTTTTTTACCTAGGCATCAATTATTTTATTTTTGTGTTTTCTAATTTCATTAATTTTTGCTATCCACATAATTTCTCCATTCTCCTTTAAAGTTATATTTTGTTATTCTTTACCTAATTTTTACCTATATACTATCTTTTATTTTTATCCTTTGTTATAGAAAAAATAGCTCAATATATATGGAGTAAATCATCTAGTTTATTATATAATTCAGATCATTTTTTAACATTTATTTATCTCCTACTTCATCTGTGAAATACTGAGAAAAGCATATTAAAGTCTTCCATTTCTACTGTACTTATAAATTGTTTCTGAATTTCTAACAATTTGTGGTTTTATATAATTTGGTGTTTTTTCAGTTTGGAACATAAGATTTATTACACTTTTTAAAAATATTATGGACCTTCTTTGTCCTATTTAATGATTTCACAGTGTCAAAAGTTCAGAAATAACAAGTAAAACCAGTGCATCACCAAAGTAGTAATTAGTAAAATTTTATTGTGCACACACCAAATAGTTTGCAAACCAGGAGCACTCAAACCAAAACATAAAGTGAGGCTCAGGTGTATATTGTTATTAAGCACCTTATATAGTAAGCTTATATTCTTCACAGTGATTGGTTATAATATTAGAATTTTCTTAAATGATAAGAATTTGGTTAATGGTTACCTCATGTCAACCTTGGAAAACAGTTCAAGTGTCACTTATGATTTCCAGAATCATAAGCAAGAAATGACCCAGGTCAAGTCAGTCTTGCAAAGTAAGCTAAATTAGGCTTCATTTGTATGACCAAACTGGTTTTGTCTGCACAGGGAATTTTCAAGGCTGACCTCCACTTGTTTTTGATTTTAACAATGGTAAATCCTAATTGTTTAATATTATAACTGTAACTCCAGTTGTTTTGTTTTTTGATTATGGAGATTTTCCTACCCTTTTACTCTTAACCTTTCGGAATTGTTTCATTTTATGAGTATCCATGATAAGACGCTCTCCCTCAGACATTGTTCTGACCCAGTCTAGTATTTACCTTTTAGTAAAAGATAATATATTCGCAGTTATTCCATATATTTGGATTTACTTTTATCATCCCATTTTAGAGCTCCTGTTTTACGCTTCCTTGCTGTTTTCTTTTTACTATTATTTTGAGGAGTAAATTATATTTTATTTTTTCAACCATACATCTTGTTTTCAATTCTGTATGTCATCCCCTTTTAAAATATTTAGACATACCTCTCATAAAAGCCAAGAACTGTAAATAACCCAAAAGTTCACCAACAGTGGAAGACATTAGTTAATTTCATGAATAGACAATGAAATCCTATAAAGTAATAAAAGCAAACACACTAAGCTGTATCAACAATATGGATGACACAAATTGTTGAACCAAAAAAGCAAAACATAAAATAATTCATATATTCTATTTATGTAAAATTTAAAAGCAGGTAAAAGCAAACCGTATTGTTATCCTAAGGCAACAGAAGTTGGGATGAGGGGAAGTAAGTGGGGAGGAATGAAATTATGATCAGAGATGAACAAAGAAAGTTTCTGGGGACCTGGGATAGGGCCCTTTCTTCACTTGAGTGGTAGTAACACTGGTGTTCACATTGTAATTACACGCCAAACCCTACACAACTGTTGTGTGCAGGATTCTGTATAGAATGTTATATCTCACAATGAAAAAAATAATCTCACACATAACTGTAATTTTTTTAGAAAATTATCATGTCAGAAAATATGTCAGAAAATACATATCCATTTATCCTCTTCCATGTAACTTAAAAACACTTCTATTTTTACCTGTACCCCACCCTCATTTCCTACTTTCTATTTTTGTTAGCATGACCTTGTTTTTATATTTTTAAATTTTTATCACCTTTCAATAACTATTTATGACCTATTTAATTAATTTTACACTATATACAGAATAATCATTTAGGTTCCATTCTATCATTTTTTTTTCAATATTTACCATTAGTCATTTTCTATAAAAATAGTCCCATTCTAAATCTGGGTTTTCCTTCCATTTTTATGTTTTTAAAAATCTCTAATGGCTTAAAATGAGTACATTATTGGTGGTATACTTTTTTTAGCCAATTTATATCTGAAAATGTACTTCAACTGCATTTTCCTGTAAATGAAAACTCAATATGTTAAAAAAAATTCTAAGGACAGATATCTTTTTCCTCAAAATTCTGAAAGTCTTGACTCATTTCTTCTTTTTCTTTCTTTCTTTTTTTTTATTTTTATATTTTATAGATCTTTATTGGAGTATAATTGCTTCACAATACTGTGTTAGTTTCTGTTGTACAACAAAGTGAATCAGCCTTAAGAATACATATATCCCCACATCCCCTCCCTCTTGAGCCTCCCTCCCACCCTCCCTATCCCACCCCTCTAGGTCGTCACAAAGCACAAGGCTGATCTCCCTGTGCTATGCTGCTGCTTCCCACTAGCTATCTTACATTTGGTAGTGTATATATGTCACTGCTACTCTCACTTCACCCCAGCTTCCCCTTCCCCCTCACTGTGTCCTCAAGTCCATTCTCTATGTCTACATCTTTATTCCTGCCCTGCTACTAGGTTCATCAGTACCTTTTTTTTTTTTTTCAGATTCCATATATATGCATTAGCATATGGTATTTGTTTTTCTCTTTCTGACTTACTTCACTCTGTATGACAGAATCTAGGCCCAACTACCTCATCACAAATAACTCAATTTCATTTCTTTTTATGGCTGAGTAATATTCCATTGTATATATGTGCCACATCTTTATCCATTCATCTGTCGATGGACATTTAGGCAAACAATCCAATTAAAAAATGGACAGAAGACCTAAATAGACATTTCACCAAAGACATACAGATGACCAAGAGGCATGTGAAAATATACTCAACATCACTAATTATTAGAGAAATGCAAATCAAAACTACAAGGAGGTATCACTTCACACTGGTCAGAATGGCCATTATCAAAAAATCTAGAAACAATAAATGCTGGAAAGGGTGTGGTGAAAAGGGAACCCTCCCGCACTATTGGTGGGAATGTAAATTGATACAACCACTATGGAGACCCATTTCTTCTTGAATTCAATGTTTCAGAAGACGACTCTGAGAATGAGATCATTCAAAACACCACAGTCCTTTTGTTACATCTCCAGAGTACATGGACCATATCTTCTTTCTCATCAATTTCACCCCTTTATCCTCTTCGTCTGAATTCTCAAAAAGCTTCTCAAATTTGTCTTCCACATCATGATTCCTTGCATCATAGAAAAAGCTTTTCCATTTTAATCCTTGTAATGCAAATTTTAGTCCTTCTCATGCAGATTTTAAATGGGTTATTACATTTTAGTTCCCTTTCTTCTTTTTCTACCTCATCCAACTCATGTTGAATTTCTATGCTCTCTGTCTCCTGACTCCCTTTTTAACCTCTGTCTCTTATTTTATTATCTCGTGTTCTGCTTCATATTTTCTAGAGTTTTATTGAAAGCACAAAGGACCTATTCTAAATTTGTTCTCTTTCCTATGGAAATTACTTGTTTTAGAAATAAAACTTCAGGGCTTCCCTGGTGGTGCAGTGGTTAAGAATCCGCCTGCCAATTCAGGGGACACGGGTTCGAGCCCTGGTCCAGGAAGAGCCTACATGCTGCAGACAACTAAGCCCGTGTGCCACAACTACTGAGGCTGTGCTCTAGAGCCCATGAGCCACAACTACTGAAGCCCACATGCCTAGAGCCCATGCTCTGCAACAAGAGAAGCCACCGCAATGAGAAGCCCGCGCACCGAAACAAAGAGTAGCCCCCACTCGCCGCAACTAGAGAAAATCCCGCGCGCAGCAACAAAGACCCAACGCAGCCAAAAATAAATAAATAAATAAATTTTTAAAAAGAAATAAAACTTCTTTGCCATCCTTTTCATTTCAGGACTTAAGACATTTGATTTGGTACCACACTGAGATGTCCTGATGTGGTACATCCATATTTAATGAGGATGGCTTATGCTCTTTGGATCCCCCTCACTGAATTTTACATTTCTCTTAAAATGTTCTTTGTAGACTTTAAACAGCAAGGTTACTTTCTATAACTTACATGTGTAGCTGGCTGTTCCAGAGGCTGAGGCAATAAAGGAGGAACTCTTTCTGGTAGTCCACTCTACTAAAGATCAGCTTTGGGTCTTTTATTCTCTTTGGTTCATCCATAATACCAAGTTCATAGAAGATCTGCTTCCCCAGGTTGCTGCTTACCACACCGAATAGAAAACTCAATGTGTCTGGAAGAAATCTCACCTGACGTGCAGTTTTCTTCTTTATGTGAATCTTGCATGAACTCTAAAGTCTCCTAATACAGTGCTTTCATCTGCTATGGATCCACATCCCTGAACGGGCATCAAGTGGATGTCCAGGACTTTCTCCAAAATTCAGCATAAGCTGCAGGGCTCACCCTCCAGACAAGCCACCAGAGGAGCACTTCTGAAAGTATTAGTCAGCCCTGTATCCTCCTTGCCTTGCTTCATTTTGGAAAAATCTGCATTAAATATAAAAGAAATTATTCAATGTTCCCAACTTCTTAGTGGCCCCTTTCCATAATTTGCAATGGTGATGCCTGCTTCCTGATATTTTTTAATTGTTTTTCAGTTATTGCTAAGGCAATTTGAGATAAAAGTGGTGTGTTATACAAATTAGCACAGCCATTATTATCTGAAGGTCATGATATAAATATTTTTAAATTAACGAATGAGCTAGAAATTCCAAAATTTTCCAAGTGGGTCAGCCTTGAGGAAAGAAAAGCAGTGAGAGAGAGATAAAGAGAACACCTTTAGGAATCTCAGTCTCGGTGAGTCTCCCATCTCACATTCATCATGTGGGTGAACTATCTCATTCAGTCTGCTTTTAGCTCAATTTTCAGGTGAGTCACCTCAAAACTTAAAGCTGCAAAATGGCCCCGTTGCAGCAGGGAGCAATGACGCTTCCCAGAATCTTGTGAAATAACATGATTTATGAGCAGAATCAACCAAACACTATTTCTCAGGGTTATTTTTTGCTTTTCCTTTCTCCCTGATAACGTTAACTCAGATGAGTACATGGAGCTTTACAGTGCTAATCTAGAAAAATGAGAAAGGTAATATTATTATTAAATAAGAATCTACTTACAGAAATACATTTGCACTGGGTTCTATATTACACTGTAAAAACATCAGGATGGAATTATACATCATTCTTAAAGTCAGAAATCTCAAAATGTATGTAATCTGAGGCTCCCCATAATTCACTGAACAAGATGAAATAATTATTTAGCAACTAGAAAGACATGATCTACACATTTCAAATGCTTCCTAGGGTGAGAAATATTCCCTGGTGGTTTTCTCTTCCCATTAAGTGAGGATGTATCTGACCAGTTGATGAAGAATAGAGCATGGGGAACACAAAGAAAGAACAACCACTCTCAATTTCTACCTGCCCCTGGGCTGATGAGGGAACCTGTATCAGAGTAGAGGGACCTGCTGCCACCCAGCTATAGCTTTGGTGATGATTCCTTCATCACCTGACTTTACACCCGCTGTCCCCCAAACTCAGGACTCAGCTGCAATTGAGAAGGGGCAAAACAAACTTCTCTGCCTTGTATTCCTGTACTTTCAAGTGATCAAGTTTCAAATGTGTTGAAGCTTCCTACTCACCAGCTCTGACCATCAAATAAGCAAAATGAATGAGTTTTGGAAGTGCTTCATTGCCAATTTAGCCAAAAATATAGACATTAACAATATTACCTTCAGTTATCTACAATAATGGTATGTAACAAACCACTCAAACCCAGTAATAATAAGCACTTATTTTGCTTAGGAGTTTTTGTTGTTGGTTCAGGTTGGGTTCAGCTGAGAAGTTTTGGCTTCAGCTGGGTGTACTCTCAAGTTTGGGAGTAGATGGTTGTTGGCTGATCTAGGGTGGCCTCAGCTGGGATGTCTGGAACAACTCCACTCTGCTCTATACATCTCATCTTACAGCAGGCCAGCCAGGCACCTTCTCAGGGTGATCACAGAGGAGCAAGAGAACAAGCAAAAACATGCAAGCACTTAACCTCTGCTTGGGGGGGTCACATTTGTTAACATGCTATCGTCCAAGGCAAATCACATGCTGAGCCCAGAGCATAAGGATGGAATAGAACAAACACCCAACCCAGAGCAAAGCAAAGGGAGTGGGTACAGGGAGGGATGTGGAATGGAGAACAACCATTAATGCATTCACTCTACTGGACTCCTTTAATGCCAGTTTGTCTACTGTTTGAATCAAGGGAATCCTGAGTAGGCTGGTTATTTATAACATGCCTAATCCTTCATTTAGGGCCCCCAAATCTAGAACTACTCATTCAAATAAGAGTATCTAGGCAACTAACCTCAAAACAGTTGAAATTGAGTCTCTGAATAATTATGATTATAAACAGATGAAATTTAACTACTAATATGTAAACAAAATTGGCTCATATCTCAGTAACACATGAAACTATGGTAAGTCCATCTTTGTTCTAATGTGCAATGCAATGCAATATTTTTCATAACACAAGACGATACAAGATTATTCTCTAACAAAACAGTACATTCTGGAGAATGGTTAAAAACATGATTGTGCCTTAAGGCAGACATATACAAGCTAGATGTAAGTAAAGAAATGAGATTCCCTAAAATTACAATCCTTAGAAGTGCAGTACAAAAATCATCAGTGTTCTAAATAAGAGTGTGCAAAAATAAATTGGAAATCAAAGATATATTTCCTCAAATTAGTCATTAGAAATGTATCACCCATTCATTTAAGATAAGTGTATCAAGAATTCTCATTATTATATCTGCATTGAGTGATTTTGAAGGAAATTCTAACCCTACCTTCAAGATGCTTGACGTTTGAAGCAGAACACTTAGCTCTAGGTGCTTTGTTGTTGCATAGATTTGTTTGAGATCAAACTTTGGAAAGTTGAATATGAATTAAATATTAAGTGAATTTTTGAGTTATAGCTTAGAGTGAATTTCCCACTTCCATTTGCTGAAATGGGAACCCCAAATTGCTTGAGATGGCTTCAGTGTTTTTTAAGTAGAAAATAATGGAATAAAACAAATTCTTAACATTAATGTTCTTGCAGTAAATTCAGTAGTAACTTTTCTTGATCATTGGCATAATTCTTAATCTAATCATCTGATTTGGATGTTTGGTCAGATGAAATTCTGGCTGGTAGGACCACAACTCATAGAGATAGTTGAAATGAAAATTGATTAGATTTGTATATCTCTTAATATTTCTCTCCTCTATGATCCAAAAAGTAAAGTCATGATAATGATAGTCACTTCCAAGCAAAAGGACTTTGAATAAAACAATTCTTCTATCAGGGCAGCAGAATAATATCCCATTCCTGGCCTTAGTCTTTTCTGGCTAGTTATCTGTGAAGTTTCTCTTCTTTTTCTTAATCCACTTTTTTTTTTTTTTATCTCTGAGCCAGAATAGAACTCTTTCTGTAAGAAACTGCTGCACTACCAATTTTAACTCTCATTTTATTTTATTTTTTGAGACTTAAATATGGAAGCAGATCACATAATATGGTGTGATAAGAGTCCTAACAGCAGTAGGCACTCTTTCATCCAATTTCTCTTGTTATCAGCACATGGGTTGTTTTAGACATTTGGTTCAGCTGAGGTGCTTTCAGGGGCCATAGGGGCAAAGTCTCCTCATCCACAGAGAATCTTATGCAACACTAGGAGCATAAAGTCTTTTCAGTAATCCTCAAAGGGAAAATGGAAAAATTCAACCAAGTATCTTTCTTTTGTACAGCTGAGACATCCCCTGCCTTCCCTCGATTTCCAGTCCCAGCAGTCATATGGAATGAACAAAACTACAAAAGTAGCGTTTTATAAGAGAAGGTCTATTTCTTCCAAAACCTAATATTAGTGCAATTTGAAGAGGCATTCAATTAAAGATAAGGAACCAACACCATTAGAATTTTATGGAAAAGTATCAGGAAATAAAAAGGCAGATTTACGTCTTTTGATTCTTGAACAAAAAAAGATTCAACTAATAGCTAAAATGTACCAGAATAATGAAAATAGAAAATTTTATTTTCTGACCTTTGCTTCCACTGCCAAACACCAGTGAAAGTGATTTGTTAACTGTTGTTTCTACATCTTGCCAAGGCTTCTCTATATTAACCTGTCTCAGTAACGCTGCTGAAATTGCTCTCTTGAGGATCACCATGACTGCTTTACATTTTTTCCTTATTTTATTATAAAGTATAGCACACAAACAGAAAAATGCATGAGACAAAAACAAGCATCAATAATTTATCACAAAGAAAACACTTGTGCCACTTTCCAGAGCCGGAAATTGAACATTGCCAACATCCCAGAAGCATTCCCTCCTGCTTCTTCTCAATCACGAAGTCTCCCCTCTCCCCAAAGATGCTCTTTATCCTTATGCTTAACACTGGAGTTTAGTTTTCCCTGTTTTTCAGGTTTTTATCAATGGAATCATGTTTCTGCCTTATTACGGAATTGTGTCTGACTTACATCATTCAACATTCTGGTGATGAGATTCACCCATGCCATTGCATGCAACAGCAGTTCATTTATTTTTGTTGTACAGGTGTTTGCTTTGTATGACTGACTATTCCACCATTTTATTTACCCATATTACTATTGATGTATGTTTATGTTGTTTCCAATTTCAACTATAACAAATATTGTTGTTGTGAGCATTCTTATTTTTTTTCTTTTCCATTATAGTTTATTACAAGATACTGAATGTAGTTCCCTGTGCTATACAGTGGACCTTGTTGTTTACCTATTTTATATATAATAATGTGTATATGTTAATCCCAAACTCTAATTTATCCCTCCCCACCCCTTTCCCCTTTGGTAACCATAAGTTTGTTTTCTATGTCTGTGAGCCTGTTTCTGTTTTGTAAATAAGTTGCTATAAACATTCTTATAGTCTCTTAATGCACACATGCACACACGTCTGTTGGATAGCTAGGAGTAAAATTTCAAGAGCATGGAGTATACATATATTAACACTAATAGATAATCAGCAATTATACTAATGTCTACTTTCACCAGCAGTAGACGAAAGTTCTTTTTTGTTCCAGGGCCTCTCCAATATTTGGTGTTGTCAGTCATTGTAGCTTTAGCCACTTTGGTGCATACATTATACCTCACTGTATGCTTAATTGGCAATTTCCTAATAAATAATAAAGCAAAGCACTTTTTTTGTATATTTTTATTGGCCATTGGATATCTTCTTTCGTAGAATACCTGTTCAACATTCTTGATTTTTTTCTATTAAGTCGTGTTTTCTTTATTGATTTCTGATGGTTCTTTATATAATTTAATACAAGCTTTTTGTCAGTTACTTAAGCAAATATCTTCTGTCACTCTTTTTTCTTGTTTTTTTTCTTAATTTTAAAAAAAATTTTATTTGTTCATTTATTTTTGGCTGCATTGGGTCTTCATTGCTGCACACGGGCTTTCTCTACTTGCAGCAAGCGGAGGCTACTCTTCGTTGCAGTGCACAGGCTTCTCATTGTGGTGGCGTCTCTTGTTGCAGAGTACGGACTCTAGGCGTGCGGTCTTCGGTATTTGTGGCATGTGGCCTCAGTAGTTGTGACTCACAGGCTCTAGAACACAGGCTCAGTAGTTGTGGCACACAGGCTTAGTTTCTCTGCAGCATGTGGGATCTTCCTGGACCAGGGCTCGAACCCATGTCCACTGCATTGGCAGGTGGATTCTTAACACTGCACCACCAGGGAAGTCCGCCACTCTTGTTTTTTTAGTTTCTCCATGAAATATCTTAATTTTGATATCACTGTAGTCTTGCCTTTCCTAGAGTTTCAAGTAAATGAAATAATAGATTGTGTAGTCAGTTGTGTTGACTTCTTTCACTTAACGTAATATTTTTGAGATCTATTCATGTTCCATGCATTAATATTTTACTACTTTTTATTTCTAAATAATATTCCATAGTACAGAAATACCACAATTTGTTTATTGTTTGTTTATGCATTCACCACTTGATGGCTCTTTGGGTTGTTTCCACTTTTAAGTGTCTATGAACAGTACTGCTCTGTACATTCTTGACATAAAATGTGCACAAATGTTCTCCCTTTCTCTTGGTTAAATAACTAGTAGTGGGATTTCTGGGTCATATGTTAAGTGAGTATTTCACTTTATAAGATATTGCCATATTGTTTTCCAAAGTAGTTGTAACAGTTTTGCATTCCCACTAACAACATTATCCCACATTCTCCCCAACCCTTGGTATTGTCAGTTGTTTTAACTTCAGTCATTCTAATAATGTGTGATAATATCTCATTTGATGTTTCATTTTGTCTTTCCCTGATAACCAAGGATGTTATGCCTTTTTTTCATGTACTTATTGGCTCTTTTCATTTGTGAAGTATCTGTTCAAATCTTTGTACACTTTTAAATTAGACTGCTTTCTAACTATTGGATTGTAAGATACACACTCTTTGTCAGATACATGTTTTGGATATATTTATGCTGTTGACTTTCAAATTTCTTTTGATATAATATGTGTATTTAAGGATCTATATTAACCTTTAGACACAGCTTTAGCTGAATCCCACAATATTTTATAAGTAGTATTTTTACTTCATTCACCTCAAAATATCTATTATTTTCCATTATGAAATCTTCTTTGACCCATAGGTCAATTGGAGTGTATTCATTCCCAAAAGTTAAGATTTTCCAGTTAACTTTTTGTTATAGATTCATAGTTTAATTTTTTTGTATTCAGTGAAATTTTCCACATAATTTTAATCTTTTGAAATTTGTTGAAATTTGCTTTATGGCCTTGCATATGATCAATTTATGTAAATGTTTCATGTGTGCTTAAAAATAATGTATATTTTGTAGTTGTTGGCTATAGTTTCTATATCTCTAATTAGATAGTATTCATGTTTTTCATGATCTTATATTTCTTTACTGGTTTTCTTGTCTGCTTGCTCAAATATTTTTTTTTTTGAGATAGAGACATTTTACAATTTTCTGTTAAGATTTGGAATTTTTCCAGGTTGGGGAATTGAATATTTATTGTTTTGAACACCCCATCTTTATTCTTTATCTTGTTTTTGCTCACAAATGCATATTGCCTGGTATGTAATCGAGTATATATGCAAGATTTCTTTTTGTTAGAGTTTGCATGATATGCCCTCTCTCATCTTTTTTTCACTTTTAATCTTATACTTTTGATGCATCTCTTTTTTTTTTTTTTTTTTTTTTTTTGCGGTATGTGGGCCTCTCACTGTTGTGGCCTCTCCCGTTTGCGGAGCACAGGCTCTGGATGCGCAGGCTCAGTGGCCATGGCTCACTGGCCCAGTCGCTCTGCGGCATGTGGGATCTTCCCGGACTAGGGCACGAACCCGTGTCCCCTGAATCGGCAGGTGGACTCTCAACCACTGCATCTCTTATAAGCTACATATAATTAACTTTTTTAACACATTTGACAAACTTTGTGTTCTAACTGGAGAAGTAGTTCATTTACAGTTCCTATAATAAGTGACATATTTGGGTTTATATCTACTATCGTACCCAGCCCCTTCTATTTGTCTCATTAATTCTTCATTTTTTTTCTTCATTTTTTGGATAAAGTATTTTTATATTCCATTATTTTTCTCACTATTATCTTCGTAGTAATACCTGCCTTACAATTCTTTTGGCAGCTTCCTTAAAGGTGACAGTACTCATCCTCCAGCTCTCAAGGTCTAATGTACTTGGCACTTTTTCTCTTTTCCAGGTCAGTGCAGAGAACTTGGAAGATTTTAACTTCACTCATTCCCCTCCCACTTGTATGATATGGTCCTATTTTCTCATGGGGCTCTACTATTACTTTTAACATAGTCATTATTCATTTAAACCTGTTCATCTGTTCCTCATTTTCGTTGTACTTTATTTCTTCCTGTAGCTCAACTTTTGAGCTTGAATAACGTTCCTTCTCTCTTTGGTGTAGATTACAAGTGATAAATTCTCCTAGCTTTTACTTATCTGAAAATGCTGTTTATCTATTTTTGGAAGGTATTTTCACTGAGTATAGAATTTTCCGCAGCAGTTATTTACTATGAACGCTTTAAAGATAACATTTCATTACCTTCTAGCTTTCATTGTTTCTCTTCTAAAGTCAGCTTGTCACTCTAATAGTTGTTCCCTTGAAAGTAGTTTGCCTTTTTCTCCTCTGGATGCTTTTATTTTTTTTTCTTTGTTTTTGGTTTTCAGATGTTATATTATGACAAGACTACATTGGTTTGTTTGTTATTCTCCTGCTTTGGGTCCATAAAGATGATTGACTTTGTGACAATATGTTTTGCTAACTTTAGAAAGTTCTCAGATTCGCTCCCTATCACACACTGCTTCTGACCCATTATCTCTCTTCAGTGCCCCAGGGGCTCCAAATCATTTTTTTCACAGTGTTGTTTACACTCTGTATTTCCTAATTTTAACTTTCCGTACTACACTTTGTGTTTTGCAGTGGTAAATTTTTTATGTGATTCATTTCCATATGGAATTGCTTTCAATTCAATTTTAGGAATTGAGAAAATTCAGAGTGTGACTTCAGTCCCTTCAAGGACTGGCTGAGTTCCAATTCACCCCAACTCCCCAGGCTTAATCATTTGGGTTCTCAACCCAAAATAAGAAAAGTTACCCTGTCCCACCAGAAACTCCTGGAATTTAATCTTCTTGTCCCTAGCTACAGATTTTGTTAAATTTCTGCCCAGTATCTCAACTTCTCAATGATCTCTTCCAGATTTAGCAGATGCCAAAAAAACAGCCATAAATGCCAGGCTCACCTTTCTGAGTGAGCCAACCCAGGTGTTTCTCTAATGATTTTAAACAGATAAACCACTTTTTTAACATTTTGTTCATAGTTTCTATTTGTTCTTAGTGGGAGGCTTAATCCAACCTACCCTGTTCATCATTACTGGAGAACAATAACTTATTTGTCTTACAATTCAATATCCCTTCTTGAATCATCACTCTGATCTAACCCTCTGAAGCATTCAAATCTATTGCTTAATTTCTTATGATTTTCTCAAACTATGATTGATTTTCCTCAAACTATGCATTTCTAACTTATCTATATAACCCTTATATTTCTACACATACTCTGTACTCTTTCCTCATTTATCTTCCAGGACTTTGTTTTCCCTTTATGCATATTCTTTTCTATATGTGTCTGTCAGGACAAATACCCCTTCAGTAAGTTTATCTATTCCTACAGCTGCAGCTAGCTGGATGATTTCACATTATCCTCTCCAATCCTAAAATATCATTTATGCTTCTGTCTCATATTTTTAACTTCATAGAGGACATCTCCATTTAGATGTCCAGTCTTCATGTTTCGTTAAACATGTCTGTCACCTCCCTCCCAGCTAACTATTTTGAAAGGGTCTGGGATACCAGAAAGAAGGAAAAAAAGAGTAGAAAGAAATATACATGCCAAAAGAGCCACATTCAACTATATGTAGATTTCATGAATTCAGAAAATAAATGTTAGAGAAGTAAAAATGATTCAAAGTTTTCTTGCCTGGAAGATATATAAAAGTACCTCCATTTGATATTAATTAGTTAACTGGGAAAAAGCTATTTTGGGGAGATAGGTGCTATGCTTGTTTTTCTTCACTCATCTCCCACCCCCATCCCACACCTTCACCACCACCTCCATTAGAAATATATTCTGAATAATGTTTTCATAGTATTCTTCCTAAAACACAGTATTTCTCACATCACTCCAAATATTAGAAATCAAGAGTGTCATCTGTTATCTTCTGTGCCAACTCCAAACAACTCTGCCTAATTTTCAAAGCTGTTTATAGTGTTTTTATTCTAGCCATTGTTTCTCATAATGCAATCTCTGCTCCAATCAATAAACTTCTGCAAAATATTTAATTTTCCTTCCTACTTTCCAATTGTTCTTTATACTGATCTCAAGCCTGAAAGGTTTTCTCTGCTTCCTTAGACTCTTATTAGTCTTAATAGTTCTTCAAGGTTCAATTCAAGCCCCACCTCTGCCACAAAGCCCTCTGAAACTCTATCAGCTCATGCTGCTCCCAGCATTCTCTCAAAAACCTATTCCATGGGGATAACATCAGCAAAATGAAGGCATAAGAATTTCTAGTTCTTGTCCACCCCAAACACATCAAATTGAACAACAATTCCCATGCCAGAAAATACCTTCACAAGAGCCAAGGATTCCAGGTGAGGGATTATAGCACCGAGTGAAGCACAGAAATAAGAAAGGACACATTGAGAAGGGTAGGAGAGATAGATTCACATGACCCCCATTACACCTCCCCCAAGACAGGACAGCCCAACATGAACAGAGAAAAGGAGAGTGAAGTGAACATCAGCCTTCACCTCAAACCCCAGAGCCTGCTGACCCCATCATCAGGCTAACTCCTGCAGCCCTGGGTGACTCCTTGCAGGCTCCCCCAAACCCAGACCAATCCCTGATATACCCCAGTGCCAGCTGGCTCCCATGGCCCCAAGCAGCTCCTGGGGCACCAGCCTCCCAATCAGCCCCTGCAAACCTGCACTTCAGGTGGGCACCCACAAACCCAGGCTTCTGTCTGGGCCAAGGACCAGGCCAGCTACTGTGGAGTGAGGCTTTTGACTCACTCCAGCACCAGGCCCTCCCCGGTGGCCCCAATGTCTAGGATGGCTCCCTCAAAACCAGGTTCCCAGTCAGAAATGGACTGGCGCCCTACCCAGACTCTAGGTCCACCCCAGGTGTCAACTGATCTTTGACAAAAGAGCAAAGACAGTATAATGGAGCAAAAATAGTCTCTTCAACAAACAGTGCTGGAACAACTGGATATCCATGTGCAAAAAAAAACCTAAACATAAACCTCATACCCGACACCCTTCACAAAAATTATCTCAAAATGGATCACTGATCTAAATATAAACACAAAACTATAAGACTCCTAGAAGATAACATAGGAGAAAATCTTGATGACCTTGGCTATGACAATGACTTTTTAGAGATAACATCATAGGCACAATTCATGAAAGGAATAAAATTGATAAGCTGGACTCCATTAAAATTAAAAACTTCTGTTCTCTGAAAGACAACATCAAGAGAATAAGAAAAGTGGGAGAGTCCCAAAAGATTCCAAAGACTGGGAGAAGATATTTGCAAAAGATACATCTGATAAAACACAGTTAGGCTAAATATACAAAAAACTTTTAAAACTCAGTGAAAAGAAAATGAACTACCCAATTAAAAACATGGGAAAAAGACCTGAAGAGACACCTCACCAAAGAAGATACACAGATAGCAAATAAGTGTATGAAAGTATGTTCAATATCATGTCATTATAGAATTGTGAATTAAAACAACAGTGTGATACCACTAAACACCTAGTAGAAGGCCCAAAATCAAAGATAGTGACAACACCAAGTGTTGACAAGGATGTAGAGCAACAGGAACCCTAATTTATTGCTGGTTGGTGGAAATGCAAAATCATACAGCCACTTTGACAGTTTGGTGGTTTCTTACAAAACGAAACATACTCTTATTAAATGATCCAGCAATTGTGCTTCTTGGCATTTACTCAAATGAACTAAAAACTTATGTCCACACAAAAACCTGCACACAGATTTTTATAGTAACTTTGTTCAAAATTTCCAAAATGTAGATGCAACCAAGATGTCTTCCTTTGTTTTCTTTTTTCTCTTTTTTTTTTTTTTTGCGGTACACAGGGCTCTCACTGTTGTGGCCTCTCCTATCATGGAGCACAGGCTCCAGGCACGCAGGCTCAGCAGCCATGGCTCACAGGCCCAGCTGCTCCACGGCATGTGGGATCTTCCCGGACCGGGGCACGAACCTGTGTCCCCTGCATTGGCAGGCAGACTCTCAACCACTGCACCACCAGGGAAGCCCCCAAGATGTCTTTCAATGGGTGAATGGATAAATAAAGTGTGGTACATCCAGGCAACAGAATAATATTCAGTGCTAAAAAAGAAATGAACAAGTCATGAAAATACATGGATGAAACTTAAATTCATATTACTAAATGAAAGAAGTTAAATTGTAAAGGCTACATACTGTATGATTCCAAGTATATGACATTCTAGAAAAGGCAAATAGAAGAATAAAATATCAGTAGTTACCAGAAGCTGGCAGAAGGAGGTATGAATAGGCAGAGCACTGGGGATTTTTAGGACAGCGAAACTATTCTGTATGTGATACTACAACTGTGGATAAATGTCACTGTACATTTGTCAAAACCTATAGAATGTACAACACCAATAGTGAACCCTAATGTAAACTATGGACTTTGGGTGATAGTAATGTGTTTAAGTTCATTAATTGTAACAAATGTACCACTGTGGCATGGCATGTTGATAGCTGGGGAGGCTGTATGTGTGTGGAGGGTGAGGACAGGGAGTGTATGGGAACTCTGCACTTTCTACTCAATTTTTCTGTGAACCTAAAACTGTTCTAAAAAAAATAAAGCCTATTAATAATTTTAAAAAATAAAAAAAATAGTCAATAGAGTCAGATCCAAGGGTGACCCAGATGATGGAGTAACTTTTAAAATGTTATATTAAATAATTATATTAAACTTTAAATAGATTAAATAGTTTAAAGGAACAATGGAGACTTTAAGCAAAAAGAAAAAAAAAAGGACCAAACAGAACTTCATTAGATGGGCTTAATAGAAAACTGGACAAAGCATAAGAAAGGGTCAGTGAACTTAACAACAAATCAATAGAAATTTTCCAAACTGAAACACAAGAGGAAATAGAATGAAAACAAAACAGAATAAAAAGCCCATAAAAACAAAAAAATCATAGATCTGAGACAAAAATATTGAATGAACTAACATTCACATAACTGATCTTACAGAAGAAAAGAGAGAAAATGAGATGCAAGAAAATTTTGAAGACCTAATAGCCAAGGATGTTCCAAAACTGATGAAAGTCACCAACATGCAGATCCAAGAATGTGACAAACAACAAAGTGAATTTTAAAAACAAACAAACAAAGGCACATTATAGTCAAACTGCTGAATACCAAAAACAAAGATGAAACCTTAAAAGCAGCCAGAAGACAAAATCCTCATTCTATTCAAGGAAATCATAGTAAGAATGATCACCCATTTCTCATCAAAAACAATAGAAAACAGAAAACAATGGAATAATCTTAAAGTATTGAAATAACTCTATAAACAGCAAGGGTCTGTTGCATAAATGAAGGTGAAATAAAGATACTTTCAGTCCAACAAAATCTCCAAAAATTCATGGATATAAAAAGTAACAAAGGAAGTTCTTCACACTAAAGGAGAAAATGAAGACTATGGGAAAAAATCAGCAACAGTACAAAAGACATGATACCTTGCTGTTTCCTCTGACCCTGATTCCTCATCATGACATAGTCTAAGGATGGCATGGAGAGCAGGAAGGGGTGCTTTCTCTGAAAGAGTAACAACTGCAGGTGAAGGTAGAAAATGGAAGCAAAGGCAAACCATCTGCTTAGAATCTGTTTGCCTTTAAAGAATGGCAGCAGCAGAAAAGCTACAGGAGCTGATGGAAAAATCACAGAACAGAAATTCCATGTGAACCCTCAGTTTCCACCAGTGTGACAAGCTTAACCAGTAAATTGGACTAATCTGAAAGCAGAGGGTCACCTATCCTGCAAAGGAATTAGTTGCTGCCCAATATGGGGGAAACTGGAAGCCAGCTGAGTGTTTTCAACAATACAGAAGAGAAATTGTAACATTTTTGTAATCTTTGAGGAAAAATTATTGCTATATTCAGAAGAGGTCATTCTTTCCCTGGAAAACAAAGAGACTATATTGAAAAACTATTAGAAATATAATACTTTGGTAAAATGATTGTTTACAAGTAAAAATATAAAAATCAAGTGTTTTCTCATAAACCAAAAATAAGCATTTAGAAAACACCCATAAAAGCATATTAATACATTTAATGTGAAATATAAGTAGCCTATATAACTTATAAAGGTCTGCCTAGAGCCATGCACTTTATACCTCATCATAAAAAGTCAGTAATAATATTAATTTCCTGCCAATTGATCTGTAACTGTAACACAATCCTAATCAAATTTCAACTTAAATCAAAATAAGAAGAGTGGTGAAAACAGTGTGAACTAAAAATGCCACCTGCCGTATCAGTAAACAAAGGATGTTGCAGCCATCAAACCATCACACTGCAGCCTCCCCTGTGGTGAGCTCTGAGGGAACTCAGGATGGAAGTAGGATTTGCCCCCATCTAACAGTTAGCCACTGCAGCCTTCCCAGTGGTGCACCCTGAGGAGACTCAGGATGAGAAAACAGAGGATGCTGGCTCAAAATAACGGAGGTGCATATCAAATAAATGACTTCAATGAGCCCAGACTTCGCATCTTTCCATAAATGGAAAAGCACTAAATTCCTTTACTTGAGATATCTGGTTTTCTTTAATTAACAGTAATCTTCTGATGTTCCGACTACATGGTCTTTTGCTGCAAAACCTCCTATGTATCCTGGCTTCCCACCTTACCCCTTCACAGCAGTCTCTCAGAGTTATCTGAGATGATATCCCAGGGTTAAGTCCTCAGTTTTGTCCACCGAATAAAACATAACTCTCAAGTTTTAGGTTGTGCATTCTTTTTTAGTCGACAACAGTCTGGCGTAAAAATATAATGTCAGAACAATAAAACATATTAGAGTCCAGTAACAGATACCAGGTACATAATAATTTAGGAAATGATCAAAGGGACAGTTCAAATAGGATAAAAAGGATGGACTACTCAAAAACATGGTTTGGGCTTAACTGACAAGCAATTTAGAACAAGAAGGTTATTTTCTTATCTCACATTTTTTGAATATCTAAAGTAAATCCAGATAGTTTAAAATTTTTAATGCTTATTTTAAAAAGAAAGCTAATTGCATTTATAGTAGGAAACAACATTCAATCCTAACATTCATTCCAGTTTGGAACAACTGAGTGTAAGATGTGTATTTACCCTTTTTCATTTCCTCTATAGCACCTAATACAGTGTTGAGATCTACACATTAAATTTTCAGTAAATTCAGCATTGACTGATTCATCATAAATACTATGTTTCTTCCTAGAAGATAAGAAAATTTGCTTGTGAGATTTTCATTTAAAAGAATTATGCTATTCATCAAAATTTTCACCCTGCCATCTGTTCTCAACATTATTTCAAACTAGGCTTAGCACAGCAAAGCATATGAATTTTACTTTAGAAAGCATAAGAAGTGTATAAAAGTTTGTTTACTAAACTATATTCCATAGAAATGCTTATTTTGAAGGCCGTATGTGCTGTTAGAATTCATCATAACTTAAACTACTTCTATAAAGGTGAGGATCCGTAAGGTTTAGAGTATCACTTACATTGCACAGCATGTGTTTTACTTACTCTCAAAATGAATTTCTCTCTTAAAAAGAAAAAAGCCAAAATAAGTAAATTACGAGATCACAATTTAGCAGTATGTGTCTCAGAAGTCTTGACTCCCTGGCTTGCCCTCTCAGTGGTTTTAGGCTTACAATCCAGAAGACTAGAAAATAGGTTATTAAATCTAGATTTTAGATTCTAAAATATTGCTATAAGTGGAGTCTTTCACCTTCTAGATTCTAGGTATCATTATTCTGCCTCATTTGAAGTGGAGTAAACAGCATGCCCAGAAATGTTCAAGGATATCTGGAAGGACTATTTTCCCTTATACATGGACTACTTTCCCTTATACATGTCAAAAACTAGAGAGTCATTTGAATTAACATCATTTTCTTATAAAATGTAACTATATCATGGGAAGGACAGTCATATTAGCTAGTCACATAACAACCTAATAACTGAAATCTGCAACGGAAGGAGTAAAATTTTACATTGGAGAGTGGCCGAGAATAAAAGAAAAGAGGACCATTTTGGAGCATTGAACACCATCAGAAAAGGCTGGTCTGGAATGGGGAGGGAATGACAAGAAGTGGTCCAATGAGAAACTACCAAGAGGAGGGTGCTGTGGATCCATAGTTCAGGAATGAGGACAGAAAAGTTGCTGGGGAACAGGAGATAGTTAAGCTGAATCCAGCCTCTGTACCCTGACACCGAATTATTCTCAGAGACAGAGTGTTGGGTGAAGTAGAAAAGAATAGCTTTATTGCCTTGCCAGGCAAAGGAGGCCACAGCGGGCTAATGCCCTCAAAACTGTGTGTACCCCCTTGGAGAGTGTAGTGAGAAGTTTTATAGCAATGAGTCAAAGAGGGCACGATCAGTTCACGGGCATTCTTCTGACTGGTTGATGGTGGAGTAGGAATCAGCATCATCAACCTTCTGGTTCCAACCAGTCTGGGGTCTACGAGCTTGTGGACACCATACCCTTAACTTCTCCCACCTGGTGGGGATTTCAGTATCTGCAAAACAGTTTCAAAGATGTTGTTATGTATATCTCTTGATGGGGAACCAGGACACTGCCCCAAGGCTACACTATGGTTTCTTTTGACTCTTCCTCCCTTGTCTCTGGATCCCCTCCCTTCCCTAATTAGCAACTGTTTGAACCTGCCCATTGGAACTCTGGGGAGGTCATGGAGGCTGAATGAAGCCTACTTCCTGTAACAAAGAAATGAGAGACACAGAAAGTCTTTTGTGCCCAGGAACCCCACAGGGTTCTGCTCAGTATCAGTGGTAGAAGAAAAATATCTGAAAAGATTGCAGAGGGAAAACTATGCCTGTCTAAAGTCCGTTCCAAGCCTGACTGTTTTGTTGCAGCAAAGTTTGTTTGAGGAATTGAAATAAGCTTCAGAGATGGATTCTAAGAATTTAAACCAATTGTTCTCAAAAGGTGAGCCAAGGCCAGCAATGTTAGCATAACCAGAAAGTGGTTAGAAATACAAATTATTAGCTGGCTCCCACCCAGTCTTACTGAATCGTAGACTCTAGGAGTGGACTCCAACAGATTGTTTAAACAAGCCCTTCAGGTGATTCTGATGCACCCTCAAACCTCAAACAATGGTTTAAACGAATCATGGAAATCCAGTCTCTGTGGAATGTGAAACAGCCCAAAGAAGCAGCACACAGCATTCTCTTAGCAATAATTTTGGGGTCAGGCTTGGGTCCCTGGTCCAATCTGATCTCAACCAACTGAAGAGATTTTTCTCTGTGTGTCACCTGAGGAAGTGAACGATGTAGCATTTAGCCCCAATTGCCTCAGCAAGAGAGGAAGCAAAGCTTAGAAGGATGCCAATTCTTTAAATGGCAGCAAGGACAGACAGAGAGCCCTGTGTTGGTGACACAGTTGAACACAGGATCCTCTAACCTAAATCCTGCCCTGCCTGTGGACTGCTCATAACCCAGTAAACTTCCTGATTGTTTAAGTTTATAGAAGTCAGATTTCCTTGAATGTTCCCTAACTGCTAGTTTACAAACATCACTACTTCTGCCACAGACTCTGGTGTTGGAAACTATGATCAGCCCACCCAAGATGGCTGCTTTCTTGCTCTCTGTGCATCCCCTGCTCGACCAGTCCCTGCCTTACCTACACCTTATTCACCTGACTGACCTTCCCTCTAAATCATAGAGCCTAATCAGTAAATGCCTATGTACTTGCCCTTGGCTCCAGCTAGGGAATGTTCTAATCTTTAGATCAGAACTACCTCCACTCTGATAGTTTATCAAAGAGACACACTCCTCTGCTTGTTTCCCTGGCAACTGATGAGCCAACCTGACATCACTTCCCCCTATAACTGGTAATCTCCCTCTTCCTCTGGGACCAAAGACTATTTCCATGACATTGCTTCAGACATGTAAGCTCTTCCTATCAATTAAACCACTGATGTGTCACTGACTCCAGGTTCTTTCTTCGGTCTTGAGGTTGGGCGAGTACAGGGCTTGCAGGCCTGGGGAGTGCAGCCCAACAGCAACCTTTGACCGGATGCTCAGACATTCAGGTGAAAAGTCAATTACATTATGGTAAAAAAATGGAATTCCAAGTAAAATAACAGATGTGAAAATTAAAGAGACATACCCAACTACCTAACAACCTATATATAGGTGTGGTTGAAAACTGAAACTCACTTCTGAAAGGAAGAATAAAAAGCATCCATGCAAAAGGATGGCAGACTGGATGTATGTCCTGGATATATGTCCTATTTCTGGCCCTAAGTGTTCTCCTTCTTGACAACACAGATGCTGCACAGAATCACTAAATAAAATTTGAATGTTCTCAAAGGTCATATAATGATGAACAAGATGGC
This sequence comes from Orcinus orca, assembly GCF_937001465.1. Lineage (NCBI taxonomy): Eukaryota > Metazoa > Chordata > Mammalia > Artiodactyla > Delphinidae > Orcinus > Orcinus orca. Next base: position 135,388,440 of record NC_064563.1, read on the forward strand.
ACAAGAATTACTCATTACACAAATGCTATCAATAAACCAGAGGCAGCATTGGAAAAGACATGTATTTCCTTGAATTTCAGAAATATCTGCACTCTCCCCAGGCCTAAAGCAAAGGGGAGAAACGAATAAGACTATTATATAAAAACAAACACTAGATTCATTGTATATGTCTTGAAGTTAAAGTAAGCACCAAAGGAAACATACCATGTTTTTATCAGCATTAACAAAACAGTTTTTTTTTTAAAGTGTGAGAAGAAGAGGACTTTCATGTTATTTGTACATAGAGAGCCAAATATTTACCTGCCTGGTTCTTAGTCTTTGAGTCTTCTCACCTGGTAGTGGATACATAATGCCCTGAAATTTGCTTTTGGTGTTACTAGCGAATATTTGTTTTATAGAATTGTAAACACTGCTGCTGTTTTTGACATTTAAAAAGCAGGTGGTCTGATTTGAAATGCTCCAGCTTTCTAAAACCTGGCAGCTTGGGTCCCATTCCTGAATAAAGGGGAGAGAGAGCAGGTTAAGTTTTCTGACCTCTGAAGTTTTCCAAAGGGTAAACTTATGTAATCCCCAGTTGTTGATTGGGGGTGGGAGGGGAGAAGGGGAACAGAGAAGTTCTCTGGAGAATTAGGAAGGCAGCACTACTGTGATGGCTGCCCACAGGGTATCAGTGCTGGCCAAAACAAGGGCAAGAATTATAACTGTCCCTGCCAGTTATGTTGTTGCAGCAAGCTGTCAGAATTTCATTGAGAAATAACACTTCAACCATCTTAGAAATAAGCACTTAAATCTGCCAACCAACTTCCTTCCTTCAGGAGAATCCAGGTTATAAAAACAAAGCAATGCCTTTGACTCATACTATGGGCCTCTTTTCTAATGCTTTTGCTACTCAGAACGAGAATTTTTAAGTACAGCAAACGGCGCTTCCTTACTGAAGCACAAAATGACAAAATTTAACTTAAAATCTTGAGGTGCCAACCCTAAGGACATTACTGTATTTGACAAGACTGGGTATTTTTAGAGAGCTGATGACTATTCTTTCCAGGACCAGTGCATATGTCATTGTCCCTGGCAATTTAATAGCTAATATTTGTTAGCTTACTATGTGCCAGACACTGCTTTGATTCATTTAAGCCTCAAAAGTACCAAATGGGGTGTGGCTGCTATGACTGTTATCCTTCAACTGGTAAGAAATCAAAGGTACACCGATATTAGATAAGTTGCTCAAAGCTACCTCTCTAATGAGTGGCAGAACTGGATTTGGATTTGATCAGTCCAGTTCTCTGCTCCACACTCCTAAACTGCTATAAAATACTGTTTTCCTGGGGACAAATAATTCAGTCTTGCTCAAAGCTGGTCACAAACACACTCAGCTGTCACAAAATAGTGCAGAATTTTCCTTACTCTTCCCAACTGGTTGGCTTTAAATTTATCAGAGCCAAAGTCACCTTGGATGGGCACCAGGAAGCCCTTGTCCCCTGGTCAAATTGTCCTCTTTTTCCACTCCACTGCGCTCCTGGTACTATCCTCCCACAGTCCTTCATGGCTGAAGCTCAGGATGCTGCTTGAGAGTCATTCCAAGTCCAGGGGTTCTTACCTGAGTCTCCACACTGGGAGCGTGGAGAGAAATCCTACCTTCCTCACACTGTAGCATCTACAAGACAAGTAAACCTAATTTACTTCTAACTGCCACTCGTGGCATGATTTTGCTGTGTTATCATGTGAAGGCACACTTCCCACCAGATACTGGTGAAGAGAAAAGAAATGGTGGTGATGAAATAAAGAAACTGTGATAGTCAGCGTTCTCCAGAGAAACAAAACCAGTAGGGCATATATAGATATGTAGAAAGAAATTTATTAGGAGGGATTAGCTCATGCAACCACGGAGGCTGAGAATCCCACAATTTGTAGTTTTGCTTTATTCAGACCCTCAATGCATTGGATGACACCCACCCACTTTCTCTCAGTCTGCAGGTTCAAATGCTAATCTCTTCCAGAGAGTCCCTCACAAACACACTCAGAAATAATGTTTTACCAGCTGCCTGGGCACCCTTCAGCCCAGTCAAGTCAACATATAAATTTAACCAACATGCAAAACATACAAAACAGTTCATATAATTTCAGCAGGTTTATAGATTCCTTGTCTACAGCAGGGTATGAACCCCTGGCTCTAGCACAATGCTGAGTTTCTAGTTTCAGTCCTCTAAGGCAATACTCTAGGGCAATTCTTTCATTTTTTAATGAAAAAACACATTCACTTGTTCTTGAGAAGAAATCACCTGTTTAGTGACAGCTGGAGGGAGAAGCTGAACATCAGCTTGCTCAACTGTATTTCAGAAGTGCCTCCCGTGTGGATCTGGGACCTGTCAAGGAGGCATTGAGCATGTCCTTTTGTATGGGCCTCAGCATTTAAGTAAGCTAAATAGATCCCTTAAGAAACCACCTGGCCGTCTGTGTGGTCTGACTCAGCCTAGTGTGGGAGACAGAACTTGGCCTAAGTATCTAAACATAGTTGCTAGCTCCTCTTTTCCCAGTATGTTGCTCTGATATCTTGCTTAGTCAGTTCCCTTCTGTAGGTCTCAATTTTCTCATCAGCAGAATAAGGGGTTCTGCTCAATTATCCCAAAATTCCTAAACACTCTATGATCATTTACTTTTGGATCTGATGTTGAGAACTGATGAGATGAACTTGAAAGACTCCTTGGGGTTGGTGCTAAGACTGGATAATCCTTAGACTAGACCTCACCTTGCAGGAGAAGCAAACTTCAGCCAACAGGAAACTCAACAAAAACATTACCAGCTTTTGTTTGCACTCCCTTAAATGCACCAGACAGGATGACAAAAGTGCTGTTAGCACAAAGCATGTAGAAAGGGTGAGGAACTATCCCCACCTGTCCCCAAACCCTCACTCAACCTGACCACAGCCAATAAGCAGGCAAGGTTTTGCTTGGCCTTCAGTTCCAAGAAGAACCAGGAATCAAGCAGACATCAGGCCTGACACAACACTGAGGGGCTCAGCTTCCATGGACACGATGTCCCTGCAACCCTCCTAGACTCAGTCAGATCCATGCAACATTGCCTTCCTCATTTGCAAAAATATACAAGAGGTAGGGGATGTGCTTAGAGGGAAATGGACTAGTTCCCATTGCATAGTGCCAGGGCCTGAACCAGGATGAGACAAGCAGGTGCCTAAGGCCTGAAACTTAAGGAAGCAAGTTTGTGCTAGTGCTCACCTTGCACTGCCAAGATCCAAAAGTGAGAGCCTTCATGAAAAGATGCTCACAGCCTTCATGAAAAGATGCTCAATATTACTAATCATCAGGGAAATACAAATCAAAACCACCTCACACCTGTCAGAATGGCTATCATCAAAAAGTCTACAAATAACAAATGTTGGCAAGAATGTGGAGAAAAGGGAACCTATTGGTAGGAATGAAAATTGGCGCAGCCACTGTGGAAACAGCATGGAGGTTTCTTAAAAAACTAAAAATAGAACTACCATATGACCCAGCAATTCCATTCCTGGGTATATATCTGAAATAAACAAAATCACAAATTTGAAAAGATACATGCACCCCAATGTTCATAGCAGCACTATTTACAATTGCCAAGATATGGAAGCAACCTAAGTGTCCACCAACAGATGAATGGATAAAGAAGATATGGTATATACATACAATGGAATCCTACTCAGTCATAAAAAAGAATGAAATGTTGCCATTTGCAACAACATGGATGGACTTGGAGGGCATTATGCTAAGTCAAGTAAGTCAGACAGAGAAAGACAAATACTGTGAGATCACTTATATGTGGAATCTAAAAACTACAACAAACTAGTGAATATAACAAAAAAGAAACAGACTCACAGATATAGAGAACAAACTAGTGGTTACTAGCGGGAGTTGGGGGGTAGGAAACATAGGGGTGGGACAGTGTGAGTTACAAACTATTGGGTGTAATATAGGCTCAAGGGTGTATTGTACAACATGGGGAATATAGCCAATATTTTGTAATAACTGTAAATGGAAAGTAAACTTTAAAAATTATATAAAAATTAAAACAAAAATTTTAAGTGAGTGCCTTCTTAAATTCTATGCCCAGGGACCCTAGCTCTCTGGCTCATACACAGGTAGAGTCAGCACTTACACAACCTTGCCTCCTTAAGTTTCATGCCCTAGTGACCTGCTTGTCTCATGCTTGTCCAGACTCAGTGCTTGTGAAGTGAACTAGTCATTTACTTCTAAGGACAGGACACCACCAATTGTTTATTTTTGAGGATAAAGAAGGCAGCATTGAGTACACCTAGCTGAGTCGAGGAGGGTGGCAGGGACACCATGTACCTGGAAGCTGAGCCCTTTGATGTTGTGCCAAGACCTGGCATCTGATTCCATGATCTGCTTGGTCCTGAAGACCAAACAAAACTCACCTGGCCCTGTATTTTGTACTTATTCAATAGGGATTTGTGGACTTGAATTTCCTTACTCCTCTTCACCTTTTTATTCCTCCTGATGATCATTTTAATCTGCTGCTCAAGCAAATTTAAAAAACAAATGGGGTCCAACACAGATTCATTTTTCCAAACCCTAAAATAGTGATTCTTTCATTTTATTGTGCATAAAAATCACTTGCGGAACATCTTAAAAATGCTTATTCCACTTACGTTAGTTTGCTAGGGCTCCCATAATAAAGTATCACAGACTGGGTGGCTTGAGCAATAGAAATGTACTTTTTCACAGTTTTGAAGCCTGAAAGTCCAAGATCACAGTGTCACTGGATTGGGTCCAAATTCCTTCCTCTTATAAGGATACCAGTCAGATTGGATTAGATACAACCTTAAGGCTTCATTTTAATTTAGTGACTTGTTGAAAGACCCTATGTCCAAATATGGTCAGATTATTCTAAGGTCATGGGGGTCAGAGCTTCAACATATAAATTTGGAGAGGACACAATTCAGTCCATGACACCACCCCACTCTACCCCTCTACACTTTGATCCAGTAAATCTGAGATGGGGCCAAAATTTTTTGTGTGTGATTTTGTTTTGTTTTGTTATTTTGTTTTATTGTTTTGTTTAAAACAAGCACCCCTGTGATTCTGATTTCACAAAATAGAGTTTGAAGGAGATACTGCTTTAGGCCCATTTCTCCTGAATTCCCTTGGACAACTCTCCCCACTTCCATTTCTACTTCTTCTCATGAGTTTCCCATGCTCAGTTTCTCCACCAATCTATAAGATTGGGGCTTTTTGTTCCCTTCCCTGTATTTTCCATCTATAACTAATGTCTTTAGCCACTCTTTCAAAGTACACAGGAGCTAATGAAACAAAATTTCATCAAAAGGAAAAACACAATTTGGCTTTGAGTCTGCATCTCAGTGGCTGAGAAGAAGAATCAGAGTGAGAAAAACTTCAACAAGAAATAAGAAGCCAAGTTCCCAATCTACCTTCATAACCAGCCTCCTCTGCCCTCATATAGGAGATGCTATGGATCCTGTAGAGAAAAGTTGCCAGCAAGGTTCCTGAGAGAACAGAAATCTCCACGGGACTAAGTACAGTCCCTGCCTCGGAAGCTCACAGACAATGCCAGTGCCCACCCCTCAGGGGTCCCACATGCCAAGGAGCTCATAGTACTTGGCTCTGGGCTAATGGGACACTGCCAGCAGTGAAACACACACCAGTTCCAGCCAGATGTACCTGTGTCTCCTTCAGATTCAATGCACACTGACTACTAGGAATTTCAAGAGAACACTTTCCAGGAGATTCCACATATCCTGTGTTTCCAGTTTGACTGCAAACTGCCAGAGCAGCGTTTTCTCCAGCTGGCAGTAACCCAAACTAGTGAGCAAAACACCCAACCCAAAAACACATTTCCCCCTTGAAATGTTTGGACAGAAGCCTATGAAATAATCAGAATCTTAAAGGAACAGTTCAGTTTGTCTTTTAATACAATGATAGAGTCTAGAGGCCTTATATTTCCTTCCCTCCCAATCATCCTTACCTCCTCAGACCATAGTGTTCTGCCTACAACACAGTTTACTCAAATGAAAGCATTTTCTATGGAATTCCAAAAATATAAAAGCAAGAAGCACTTATGATTTCAGACTTAGTCTGTTTTGATCAGATTAAAAGAAAAATGTTTACAGTGTTTTGATAAGGAAAATCAGAAGCAAAGCCAAAAACAAGTCAAAGACTCTTTCTGATTTAAAAACATGAGATATGGGGGACCTTCAAGATGGTGGAGGAGTAAGACATGGAGATCATCTTCCTCCCCACAAATACATCAGAAATACATCTACATGTGGAACAACTCCTACAGAACACCTACTGAACGCTGGCAGAAGACCTCAGACCTCCCAAAAAGCAAGAAACTCCCCACGTACCTGGGTAGGGCAAAAGAAAAAACAGAGACAAAAGAATAGGGATGGGACCTGCATCTCTGGGAGGGAGCTGTGAAGGAGGAAAAGTTTCCACACACTAGGGAGCCCCTTCACTGGTGAAGACGATAGGGTGGGCAGGGGGGAAGCTTCAGAGCCACAGAGGAGAACACAGCAACAGGGATGCAGAGGGCAAAGCAGAGAGATTCCTGCACAGAGGCTCAGTGCCGACCAGCACTCACCAGCTTGAGAGGCTTGTCTGCTCACCCTCCAGGGTGGGTAGGAGCTGGGAGCTGAGGCTCAGGCTTCAGAGGTCAGATCCCAGGGAAAGGACTGGGGTTGGCTGCGTGAGCACAGCCTGAAGGGGCTACTGCACCACAGCTAGCCAGAAGGGGATTTCGGGAAAAAGACTGGAACTGCCTAAGAGGCAAGAGACCATTGTTTTGGGGTGCAAGAGGAGAGGGGATTCAGAGCACTCTGGAAATGAGCTCCAGAGATAGGTACGAGCTGCAGCTATCAGCGTGGACACCAGAGATGGGCATGAAATGCTAAGACTGATGCTGAAGCCACCAAGAAGCCTGTGTGCAAGCACAGGTCACTATCCACATCTCCCTCCTGGGAGCCTGTGCAGCCCACCACTAACAGGGTCCCGTGATCCAGGGGCAATCTCCCCAGGAGAACACACAGCACACCTCAGGCTGGTGCGATGTCACAATGACCTCTGTGGCTGCAGGCTTGCCCCGCATTCCATACCCCTCCCTCCCGCAGGCTTGAGTGACCCAGAGCCCCCTAATCAGCTGCTACTTTAACCCCCTCCTCTCTGGGTAGTGAAGAGATGCCAGAGGGTGAGCTACATGCAGAGGTGGGGCCAAATCCAAAGCTGAACCCCAGGAGCTGCACAAACAAAGAAGAGAAAGGGAAATTTCTCCCAGCAGCCGCAGGAGCAGCAGATTAAATCTCCACAATCAACTCGATGTGCCCTGTATCTGTGGAATACCTGAATAGACAACAAATCATCCCAAAATTGAAGCGGTGGGCTCCCCAAACTTTTTGTACGAGGCCACCATCACTGTGATACCAAAACCAGACAAAGATGTCACAAAAAAAGAAAACTACAGACCAATATCACTGATGAACATAGATGCAAAAATGCTCAACAAAATATTAGCAAACAGAATCCAACAGCACTTTAAAAGATCATACACCACGATCAAGTGGGGTTTATCCCAGTAATGCAAGGATTATTCACTACATGCAAATCAATCAATGTGATACACCATATTAACAAACTGAATGAGAAAAACAATTTGATCATCTCAATAGATGCAGAAAAGGCTTTCAACAAAATTTAACACCCATTTAGCATAAAAACTCTCCAGAAAGTAGGCATAGAGGGAACTTACCTCAACATAATAAAGGTCATATATGACAACCCACAGCCAATATCATTCTCAATGGTGAAAAGCTGAAACCATTTCCACTAGGATCAGGAACAATACAAGGTGGCCCACTCTCACCACTATTGTTCAACATAGTTTTGGAAGGTTTAGCCACAGCAATCAGAGAAGAAAAAGAAATAAAAGGAATCCAACTTGGAAAAGAAGAAATAAAACTGTTGCTGTTTGCAGATGACATGATACTATACATAGAGAATCCTAAAGAGGCTACCAGAAAACTACTAGAGCTAATCAATGAATGTGGTAATGTAGCAGGATACAAAATTAATGCATAGAAATCTCTTGCATTCCTATACACTAATGATGAAAAATCTGAAGGAGAAAATAAGGAAACACTCCCATTTACCTTTGCAACAAAAAGAATAAAATACCTAGGAATAAACCTACCTATGGAGACAAAAGACCTGTATGCAGAAAACTATAAGACACTGATGAAAGAAATTAAAGAGATGGAGAGATATACCATGTTCTTGGATTGGAAGAAGCAATATTGTGAAAATGACTATACTACCCAAAGCAATCTACAGATTCAATGCAATCCCAGCCAACTACCAATGGTATTTTTCACAGAACTAGAACGAAATTTTCACAATTTGTATGGAAACTCAAAAGACCCCGAATAGCCAAAGCAATCTTGAGAACAAACAATGGAGCTGGAGGAATCAGGCTCCTCAGCTTCAGACTATACTACAAAACTACAGTAATCAAGCAGTATGGTACTTGCACAAAAACAGAAATATAGATCAATAGAACAGGATAGAAAGCCCAGAGATAAACCCATGCACATATGGTCACCTTATCTTTGACAAAGGAGACAAGAATATACAATGGAGAGAAGACGGCCTCTTCAATAAGTGGTGCTGGGAAAACTGGACAGATACATGTAAAAGTATGAGATTAGAACATTCCCTAACACCATACACAAAAATAAACTCAAAATGGATTAAACCTAAATGTAAGGCCAAACACCATCAAACTCTTAGAGGAAAACATAGGCAGAACACTCTATGACATACATCAGAGCAAGATCTTTTTGACCAACCTCCTAGAGAAATGGAAATAAAAACAAAAATAAACAAACTTAAAAGCTTTTGCACAGCAAAGGAAACAATAAATAAGACAAAAAGACAACCCTCAAAATGGCACAAAATATTTACAAACAAAGCAACAGACAAAGGATTAATCTCCAAAATATACAAGCAGCTCACGCAACTCAATATCAAAGACACAACCCAATCCAAAAACGGGCAGAAGACCTAAATAGACATTTCTCCAAAGAAGACATACAGATTGCCAACAAACACATGAAAGGATGCTCAACATCACTAATCATTAGAGAAATACAAATCAAAACTACAATGAGGTATCACCTCACACCAGTCAGAATGGCCATCATTAAAAAATCTACAAACAATAAATGCTGGAGAGGGTGTGGAGAAAAGGAACACTCTTGCACTGTCGGTGGGAATGTAAATTGATACAGCCTCTATGGAGAACAGTATGGAAGTTCCTTAAAAAACTAAAAATTGAACTACAATATGATCCAGCAATCCCACTACTGGGCATATACCCTGAGAAAACTATAACTCAAAAAGAGTCATGTACCACAATGTTCATTGCAGCTCTATTTACAATAGCCAGGACATGGAAGCAACCTAAGTGTCCATCGACAGATGAATGGATGAAGAAGATGTGGCACATATATACAATGAAATATTACTCAGCCATAAAAAGAAATGAAATTGAGTTATTTGTAGTAAGGTGGATGGACCTAGAGATTGTCATACGGAGTGAAGTAAGTCAGAAAGAGAAAAACAAATACGGTATGCTAACACATATATATATGGAATCAAAAAGAAAATGGTTCTGAAGAACCTAGGGGCAGGACAGGAATAAAGACACAGACATAGAGAATGGACTTGAGGACACAGGGAGGTGGAAGGTTAAGCTGGCACAAAGTGAGAACGTAGAATGGACATATATACACTACCAAATGTAAAATAGATAGCTAGTGGGAAGCAGATGCATAGCACAGGGAGATCACCTTGGTGCTTTGTGTCCACCTAGAGGGGTGGGATAGGGAGGGTGGGAGGGAGATTCAAGAGGGAGGAGATATGGGGATATATGTATAGGTCTAGCTGATTCACTTTGTTATACAGCAGAAACAAACACACCATTGTAAAACAATTATACTCCAATAAAGATGTTTTAAAAAATGAGATATTAAGATGTGGTGCATGATAAAACTTAGCATGTTTATCAAGAAGTTTTCTCAAAGAGGTTTTCTTTTCCCAATTCAATCAATGTCTGTTCAAGATAAGGAGAGAAACAGCATTTCAAGGATGTTCTCAAAGCTATATGAAAAATATCCAAAGACTCCAACTTATGGGAAGCCATTGACAGGGCCAACTCAATAGGAGACAGAACCTACTTCAAGGATATCAATAGTTTATAAATCCAAGACAATAGCAGGAGTAACCAGGGTTACTCTTTTGGCCGTAGGGGTTCAGAACTGACCTCCCCAAGATGTGTCACTTTGGCATGTGGATTATTTCAAGCTAAAGGCAAGGGAGACCCTGTGGTCTCAGGAGAAACTACTGCCTTCCCCTAAACCAGAAGAATTTAAATTGGGGATTTTCCCCAGCAAGAGTATTATTACCAGAGACAAGTTTTATCTAAGTGGTCCCATCTGTATGATGTGGTAAATATGTAATTACCAAACATCTGTTCTTCTTTTATAGTCCTGTGAATGAACCCCCTGTCCTTGGGCTCCCCGGGCCCCATTCCGTTCCTTAGCTCAGGATGGCATATATACCTTGTTTAACCTTTCCGTCTATGAACCTTTCATATATGTGGGATCTATGAACCTCTCATGTATGTGGGATTCTAGTATATATAAAATGAAATTTGATTTGCTCCCAGTCATCTGTCTCATGTCAGTTCAATTCTTAGACCAGCCAGAAGAGCCTAGAAGGGTAAAGTTTTCTTCCTCCCCAACACTGCCAAGGAAAACGTATCCAGTGTGTGATAATTTGCCAGTCTCAAAATGGTCTCATCAGTCATCTCAAATTACACCTGTACCCAGGGAACTAGTCTGAAAAATATTTATGGGCTTTTCTCCTTTCCCTTCCCCACTTCCTACCTTTGAAGGCTGTGTGGGGACGTGATGACCAGCACAGCAGTAGCTGTGTTGTAACCATCACAGGATATGTTCGAAATGAAAAGCTACCAGGTTAAGCCTGGTGGATTCAAAGCTAGAAAGAAGCTGAGTCCCTGATGTGTTGCTAAGCAGATAAAACAACCCTGAGAACCACTTGTCTCCAGAGTTCTTGTTAATTAGACAATGAATGTCTTGTGATTTAAGCCAGTAGTTCTGAAAGTCAGGCATCTAGATCAGCATCGGCATCACCTGGGAACTTATTAGAAATGCAAATCCTTGGGCACGACCCCAGACCTACGGAATGAGAGGCTCCTAGGATAAAGCCCAGCAATCTGTGTTTAACAAGTCCTCCAGGTAACTCTGCTGCAAGGCAAGTTGGAAACCACTAGTTTAAGTCATTGTTAGTATGTTTTCTGTTATTTGCAGCCAAAAGCATTCCTGATTAATACAAGCAATTGTATCAAATCTCAGTGTGTTACCTCTCTGTGACTCATTTGCCAAATTTTTCTTCTGTAATATTTACAGAATTACTATTTACAGAATTTTTATTCCAACAATGCTTATCACACTGTTGCAGGGTCACAATTTACTCACACTGAATGTAAAACTTCAGAGAAAATGAATTAACTATTTCTTTACTAATAGTTCTATATCCCTACCTGCTACATGGTGTTTATGTGCACAAATCAGAACAGCCAATCTGCATTTTGATCTCTCCTGGCTGAAATGTTCTCTTTTCAGTTTATTCCATTCAGGGTCAAATCCCTAACAAAGCTTTGGTTTAAATAGCATCATCTGGATTGCTCAGCCTCTTTAGCTGTGGTGCCTAGTTTCTCGGCATTCCTCTCCTGAAGGTGGGTGGCTCATGTGATGTTCTGACAATGGGCTGAAGGAGTCTTTTGGCTCCTATGGTCTCTGGGACAATGTCCCTTGTCCACTGGTTATGCTCCTCTTCCTGGCATCTGTGGCTGGATTTGGTGGCTGGTGAGACCCAAGGTCTTATTCCTCTTGCTGTGTCCAGTGCCTTGTGGTACTGACTTCCTGAGATCCTGGAGTGTCTGCCGTGCCCTCCATATAGTGTCTGGCCTTGCTCGTAGTGTGACATCGCTCAACCCCACCTGGCTGACATACAAGAGATTCTGTGTCTTGTTCATGTCATGAATGCTTCAAGAAAATGAAATTCTTTCTGCATCTTGTTCTGAGCTATAAAATTCACTTTGCTGGTCTATTCCAGGGCTGGTGAAGGAGAAAACTCTGAAATAATCTCATTCTAGAGTTTTTAGAGTTCTTCGCTTATCTAACTGGCCAAAGACCCTACATCAGTGGTTCCAAACCCAGTGTGATTTTGTTTCCTAGGGGACATTTGGCAATGTTCAGAAACACTTTTTTTCTTTGGCCACACTGCACAGCGTGTGAGATCTTAGTTCCCTGACCAGGGATCGAACCCATGCCCCCTGCATTGGGAGAGTGGAATTTTAACCACTGGACCGCCAGGGAAGTCCCTGGAAACATTTTTGGCATCACAACTTGGGGAGTGGTAATCGTTGCTACCGATATCTACAGGGTAGAGGCTGGGGACGCTACTAAACATTCCATAATATTGTGGCAGGCAGCACCCAAGGTTCCCACCTGCCCTGCATAATCCCCTCCCCTTGAGTATGGAGACAATCTGTGAATATGATGGGCTATTGATCCTGCAATTATACTACTTTATGTAGCAAAAGGAATTTTGCAGCTGTGACTAAGACCCCTAATCACTTGACTTTTAATTAAGCAAAAGGGAGAATATCCTGTGTGGGACTCACCTAATTAGGTGAGCCTTAAAAGAGACAAGGAGCCCCAGCAGGCATGCTTCCATTGGCCTTGAAGAAGCAAACAGCCCTGTTAAGAACCGCCTATGGGAGGGGCCTCTAGGAGCCGAGAGCAACTCCCATTCAGGGCCAGGAAGAAAACGGAGAGGTCTGTCCTACAACAATAAGGAAGAGGACCCCAAGCCTCAGATGAGCAGCAAGCAAAAGCAACACCTTGATTTCAGCCTGTGAGACCCTGAGCAGAGAACCGAGCTACGCTTCATGCAATCTCCTGACCCATGGAAACTGAGGTAATAAATGCATGTGGTTTTAAGCCACTAGGTTTATGCTAACTTGTTATGCAGCAATAGAAAACTAACACAAATACACAGGACAGCCTCCACAAAACAAAGAATATATCCAGTCCAAAATGTCACTGGTGCCACTACTGAGAAACCATGCCCTACAGGGAAAATATGTTCTCCATGCCTCTTCCCCCCCCAACAAATAGAAGGAGAAAACATGCAGGCATTTCACTTTCTCAGGTTGTACCCCACATTTTATTTTATTCCAAGCCAGCAAGCCATATAACGATGCACATGGAGTGTGGGGATGGGAGCAGGTATCCAGGGGGCTCTGGAAAAGACTGGAATCTCCTGGAGGGGTGATATTCAAGGAGATGAGGCAGCTGTGGGATCTGGAAGAGGTCAGAGAGGTCATACAGGAGTTAGTATTAAGCTTTGCTGTGCGAGGTACAGTGAAGCACATCTACGTAACCCCTGTGATGTTTTCAGAAAATTCTTTCCTCCTTGCTAACACTGTGTGAAGTTAGATTTGCTTTCGGGTGTGTAACAAAGTACTGAAAATGCCAGAGTCCTTCTTTGTCATGAGAATGAGGGTGAGAACAGAGACCTTCCCTGACCACATCTCATAGAAGTCTCCAAAAACCTGTTGGCATAGGCATTATTATGCCAATTATTATCATTTTAATGGGTGAGGACGTTGACGCTAACAGATGTTGGGCAATTTTTTTAAAGTAATTCAGCTAATAATCAGCTGAATAAGGATGCCCAGCAGTGGCTCCTCCTATATTTTGGAGATCTCAGGATTCTCAGCACTCTATTACCATGTCCTCATTACGTCCATAAAGATTACTATATAGAAGGGGTACTCAAAATTTGTTACATCAGAAAGACCCAGGGAGCTTTTTTTTTTTTTTTTTTTTTTTTTTTTTTTTTTTTGCGGTATGCGGGCCTCTCACTGTTGTGGTCTTTCCCGTTGCGGAGCACAGGCTCCGGACGCGCAGGCTCAGCGGCCATGGCTCATGGGCCCAGCCGCTCCGCGGCATGTGGGATCTTTCCGGACCGGGGCACGAACCCGTGTGCCCTGCATCGGCAGGCGGACTCTCAACCACTGTGCCACCAGGGAAGCCCCGTGCTTCGCCTTTTTATGTGAGCATTCTGCTGGGTCTGGGAGGGCCCCACTGCAGAGTGTGGTTAGGATAAGAGTTAAGACACTTGAGGTTGGATCTCTCTTTTTTCTTTTTCTATAAATTTATTTATTTATTTTTGGCTGTGTTGTGTCTTCGTTTCTGTGCGTGGGCTTTCTTCAGTTGCGGCGAGCGGGGGCCACTCTTCATCGTGGTGCACGGGCCTCTCACTGTCGCGGCCTCTCCAGTTGCGGAGCACAGGCTCCGGATGCGCAGGCTCAGCGGCCATGGCTCACAGGCCCAGCCGCTCCGTGGCATGTGGGATCCTCCCGGACTGGGGCACGAACCCGTGTCCCTGCATGGGCAGGCGGACTCTCAACCACTTGCGCCACCAGGGAAGCCCCCCAGGGAGGTTTTAACGAAAGGCTGAAGGCCCTGTTCTTCCTCTCTTTCATTCCTCCATCCCCACCCCCTGACCCCAGAGAATCTAATCTCATTGCACCAGGATGTGGCCCCAGGACTGGCATTTTGTACGAGCTCCTAGTTCCTGCGTGATTCTAATGTGCACTCAGGGTTAAGAATCATTACTCTTAAAATGCAATTCTCTTTGTTCCATATGTGATTAGAATATATCCAAGTCCATTTGTTCTTCTGGGATTTTTTTCAAATAATTTCTCTTTCTTAACTGAGCTATCAGTGATTGCATATTCATATTTATTATTTTAAGAGTCAAGCTTGTTTGTTTTTTTCACGGGAAAAACATACAGCAGCAAAGCAGCTAGCAAAGGCCAAGAAGGGCTGCACCAGCGTGAAGAAAAGTGTTACCATACTTCATTGGCAGGACAAACCTCTCAGATATCACCCTTGGCATTTGCAGATTTTTAACCTATTTAATCTTGGTCACAAAGTCATGAACAAAGAACAATAATGAAAAGCAAGTCTTCAACCCAGCAGCTGTGAATGGAATATATTGAGACTCTGTCTTCTCTCACATCCCTTATGTATCTAGATATTAAAAAGATCAGTTTATTCCATTCAAGGTCAAATCCCTATCAAAGCTTTGGTTTAAATAGCATCATCTGGATTGCTCAGCCTCTTTAGCTGTGGTGCCTAGTTTCTCGGCATTCCTCTCCTGAAG